>NW_027361728.1:51367500-51967500 GCF_039654945.1 Dendrobates tinctorius | reverse complement strand
GTCTCCCTATCAGTGTACTCCCAGATGGCTCTTCCCCCTTCAAGTTTTGGGTCTCTAAGCTGGATACAAGGCCAGAGCTTAGCCAGTATGCATTGGAGGTGCTGGCTTGCCCTGCTGCTAGTGTAGTATCGGAACGCGTCTTTAGTGCCGCAGGTAATGTACTAACAGACTGTCGCAAGCGACTATCCTCCAATAACGTTGACCGGCTTACTTTTCTGAAAATGAACAAGGCCTGGATCTCGTCGGAATTTGCCAGTCCTCTTCCAGATTAAATAATTGGTTGGCAACAGTATCCAGGTCTTCTGTTGTGTTCATGTTTCTACCACCTGAACTGTAATCCCTGGTCTCCAACACCGCCAGTTGTTTCTCAGAAGTGCCGTCTGCACAGAGAAAAACACTAGCTCCTGTGTTAGTGCGGTTCAGTAATGCCAGCTGCTCCCCTGCTGTGTGTACGGCAATATCTCCTGCTCCCTCCAAAATCACACTACATCAGATTTTAAACTTGCTCCAAGTAGGCCTCAGCCTACTCCTTGATTGACCCTGGGCTCCAACACCACCAGTTGTTGCTCAGAAGTGTCATCTCCACAGAGAAAAACACATACTCCAGTATTAGTGGGGTTCAGTAATGCCAGCTGCTCCCCTGCTGTGTGTCCGGCAAAGACTCATGCTGCCTCCGTATTCAAACTACATCAGATATAAAACTTGCTCCAATTAGGCCTCAGCCTAAACCATGATTGAACCTGGGCTCCAACACCACCAGTTGTTGCTCAGAAGTGCCGTCTGCACAGAGAAAAACACATACTCCAGTGTTAGAGGGGTTCAGTTACGCAAGCTGCTCCCCTGCTGTGTGTCCGGCAAAGTCTCATGCTGCCTCCACATTCAAACTACATCAGATATAAAACTTGCTCCAATTAGGCCTCAGCCTAAACCCTGATTGAACCTGGGCTCCAACACCGCCAGTTGCTGCTCAGACGTGCCAGCTGCACAGAGAAAAACACTAGCTCCAGTGTTAGTGGGGTTCAGTAACGCCAGCTGCTCCCCTGCTGTGTGTCCGACAAAGTCTCCTGCTGCCTCCACATTCAAACTATATCAGATATAAAACTTGCTCCAATTAGGCCTCAGCTTAAACCCTGATTGAACCTGGGCTCCAACACAGCCAGTTTTTGCTCAGAAGTGCCGTCTGCACAGAGAAAAACACTAGCTCCTGTGTTAGTGGGGTTCAGTAACACCAGCTGCTCCCCTGCTGTGTGTCCGGCAAAGTCTCCTCCTGCCTCCACATTCAAACTACATCAGATATAAAACTTGCTCCAATTAGGCCTCAGCTTAAACCCTAATTGAACCTGGGCTCCAACACCGCCAATTACTGCCCAGACGTGCCGTCTGCACAGAGAAAAACACATGCTCCAGTGGTAGTGGGGTTCAGTAACGTCAGCTGCTCGGCAATGTCTACTGCTGCCTCCACATTCACACTACTACTGATTTCAAACTTGCTCCAATTAGGCCTCTGGCTCCACTCTGTCTCTAGTATTTACCCTGGCCTCCAACACCACCAGTTGCTGCTCTGTAGTGCCGTCTGCACAGTCAACACCACTAGTAGTGGGAATGTGGACAGAGCAGGAGACATTGCTGGACACACATCAGGGTATCAGCTGACGTTATTGAACCCCAGTAACACAGGAACAAGTGTTGATTGTGCAGACGGCACTTCTGAGCAGCAACTGGTGGTGTTGGAGGCCAGGGTAAATACGAGAGACAGAGCGGAGCCAGAGGCCTAATTGGAGCACGTTTAAAATCAGTAATAGTCTACAACAGATATTAAACTTGATGAAATTAGGCCTCAGCCTACACCCTGGGCTCCAACATCGCCAGTTGCTGCTCAGAAGTGCCGTCTGCACAATCAACATATGCTCCAGTGTTATTGGGGTTCAGAAATGTCATCTAATCCCCAGCTGTGTGTCCGGCAATTTCTCCTGCTCTGTCCACACTCACACAACTACAGATTTTAAACTTGCTCCAATTAGGCCTCTGTCTCCACTCTGTTTGTAGTATTTTCCCTGGGTTCCAGCACCGCCAGCTGTTTCCCGGCATTGTCTTTGACACAGGTACTCCCTCCTGCCCTGCCTGGTTCCAGCACACCTGCTGTTTCTGGGTAGTGTCAACGTCACTTTGCCACCAATACGTTACCCTGTCGTGTTGCGGTCGGGTTAGCCGAGTCTATGGTGCCTGCATTTTATGGGCTTCCTATGTGGGCGGCGGCATTTGGCAACAAAAGCTGGTTCCGTAGTGCCAATAGGACAAGCACCCCCTGTAGGACTGTGGGTTTCGGTAACTGCGGCCGGCTCGCGGCCTCGCAACTTTGCTATTCATGGGTACCTTCTACTGCCCATCCGGGTTCCAGTACCGTCAGCTGGTCCTCGGTAGTGCCATTGGCTCTTGTTCCTTCTGCTGCCCCTTCTGGTTCCAGCACCGTCAGCTGGTTCTCGGCAGTGTCTTTGGCACGGGTACTCCCTCCTGCCCAGCCTGGTTCCAGCACGCCTGCTGTTTCTGGGTAGTGTCAACATCACTTTGCCACCAATACGTTGTCCTGTTGTGTTGCGGTAGGGTTAGCCGAGTCTATGGTGCCTGCAGTTTATGGGCTTCCTATGTGAGATGCGGGATCTGGCAACAAAGGCTGGTTCCGTAGTGCCAATAGGACAAGCACCCCCAGTAGGACTGTGGGTTTCGGTAACTGTGGCCAGCTCGCGGCCTTGCAACTTTGTTTTTCATGGGTACGTTCTGCTACCCATCCGGGTCCCAGTACCGTCAGCTGGTTCTCAGCAGTGCCTTTGGCTTAGGCGCCTCCTTCTCGGTATCCGAGTTCCAGCAACATCTGCTGGTCCTTGGTAGTGCTTTCTAGCACAGGTACCTCCTTCTTAGTAACCGGGTTCCAGTACCATCAGCTGGTCCTCGGTAGTGCCATTGGCTCTTGTTCCTTCTGCTACCCATCCGGGTTCCAGTGCCATCAGCTGGTTCTCGGCAGTTCCTCAGCCTTCTTGTACCTTCTGCTACATTTCCAAGTTCAAGCTTTTGGAAATGTTTTTTGGTTATCATTCTGGATCTCCCTGACGACGACCCTGAAGACGACGACCCTGCAGACCACACAGAAGAAGACGATGACCACGAAAACGATGACCCTGAAGACGACGACCCGGAAGACCATCCCGAAGAAGACCAAAAAGATTACTCTGAAGAAGATGACCAAGAGGACAAAGAACATGAAGACATCCACCAAGATACAGAACAGCAAGAGACAGAAGACCAAGAAGCAGATGACCAAGAAGCAGAAGAAGAAAAAGCAGAAGAACATTAAGCATAAGACTAAAAATCAGAGCAAAATATATCTAAATTATAAGCAGAAGACTAAGCAGTGTATAGGGGTGAGTCCGTTCCTCCTCGTGGTGCCCCTGGAAAATGCCTGCTGCTGCAGGCCAAACTGAACACGGACAAATCCTGGTGTAAATCTTTTGTGACAGGAAGAACGGAAGATGCAATTTTCAAACTTTTATAGATAACAGCTACAGGAATGCCTGTCACAAATAAGAATATGGTGAAGAAAAAGAATAGGAAGAAGATGAAGAAGTAGAATATGAAGAAGAGTAATAGTTGGATAAGAAGAATATGAAGAAAGTAAAAATAAAAAATAATAGGAAGAAGGTGAAGAAGAAGAAGATGAATAAGGTGAAGAAGTTGATGAAAAAGATGCTGCTGCTGCTGAGGATCATGAAGGAGAAAGTGTGGGAGAAGTAAAAAAGAAGGTGAAGAGCATGGAAGTAGTGAAACATACATATCTGACAAAATATAAAAAGGTTAACATAGTCAATATCTTTGTAACTCCGAACGTCTTTAAAAAAAAAATTATTCCTGCTATTCCATTTGATTGGGCTAAACCTCTATGCCTTTAATGTCTCTTCCACCTCCCCCAATACATTCTACATTATTATTAGTTGTTTTTCTTCATGTACAATTAACCTACAAGGAAAGAAAGGGTTTATTTTAATTCCGATATTTCTGTCCCATTGACTTGCATTGGTTTCCGGTATCAGAATCGGCGATATCCGATACTTTTTGGGTAACAGTCTGATCCAATCCGATCCGATATTTCACGATATCGGATGGTATCGCTCAACACTATTCTTCATATTTTGTATTAGTCTAGCCTGATGAAGAGACCTGAGTAGTCTCGAAAGCTTGCAATTTGTTACCATCTTTTCAGTTAGCCATTAAAAGGTATCAACCACTGAGGAATCTCAATTCTAAATATTATTCTATCTACTGGTTAACATGGTACAAAGATATATATCTTTCCTGTATTTCTTTAAGGTGTCAATAACAGACACTGCAAAAAATTAAATGGAGGCCTGAAATGGCACAATTTTGAAGACACTGATATGTGACTCATGAGATGGACAAACCCCAATTCAAAATATCTGACCTATAGGTAACTATTTTTTAAGCAAACTGGTGTCAATATCTAGGCTAATGATATATCCAATGGGAATTCATAGTTATACCAGTGGTATTTCCTGATGAAGGGGGCATAAGACCCCTGAAACGCGTTGAATAAAACCACTTTTTTTGCAATAAATAACTAGGCTAAGACACTGCAAAAAAAGTAAATGGAGGCCTGAAATGGCACAATTTTGAGTGCACTGATATGTGAATCATGGGACGAACAAACCCCAGTTTAAAATAGCTGTATTTTTAGGGCTGTAATATGGATAGGATCTGGCTGTATTCTGCAGATCCAACAAGCAAATGGAGCAGAAAAATGGTGTTCTCTAGATTGCTTTCAAAGCAAATAATCAGGATTAAGATCCCACCCAGAAAAATCCTGGCCCCTGATACCTGGGGCTATGTCTACATATATGTAATAATCGGTACTCAGACGCGTCCGCTCTTCGCCAGTCCTTACATTGGCTGCCCATTCATTATAGGGTCCAATTCAAAGTACTTGTTCACACAGAATGCACAATGTGCATATATGGGTGTGACCGCCCTCTTTCTGAGCAGGGAAAACCATCCTGTCTGGCCTATACTATTACTGGTGGTTCAGTCGCTTGATCCTTGTTCACATTCACGTCACTTGGCAAGTGAAAAGATTTTAAATACTAGAGTAGGGACTGTCCCACAAGGGTTGCCGTGACAAGGCGGGATGGCTTGTACACTATTTTGATCAAAATTATGTTTACTAAATACCCTTATTATTATTATTATTACCTTTATGCATTATTTGCAGTTTATTTTTTACTTTTTAGTTCAGGATATTTGTGTTTTTTGCTTTTTGTTTTCTCTGGTTAGAACTACTGATGGAGTCATTTTGACTCCTTTCGTTTTTTATTTCTCTTCTGTGACTACATTTTTCAGAATTCCGGCTTGAAACTCGGTGACTTTTCCTCAAATATGATGTGAAAAAAGATTTTGTGAGAATAAATAATTTTGGTGAAAAATTTGTGCGTTTTTTTCAAAATTTACCAAGAACTACTGAAGGGAGTCATTTTGACTCCCTACTATATTTTGAGGTCCTTTTGTCACTAAATGTTGCTATAAAGTTTTGTGCATAATTTTTTCACACTGTCTTATTTACCCTGATGTTCATATAGATGTAGTTCAATTTACATGTCAACTTTTCACATTTTCCTTGTGTTTTACCTGCTTGTATTACTGTGTAATACTGAACAAAATAGCTTGTTTACTCTAGGCTCTTATCTTATCAGATTTGATGAGAAATCTACTCGATCGGAGAGACTGCAAACGGACAAGTTTGCTCTATTTTCTACTGTGTGGGACAGGTTTATTGAAAATTGTATTGCGTGTTACAAACCTGGCCCATACATAACGGTGGATGAGCAACTTTTCCCAAGCAAAACTAGGTGTCCATTCATGCAGTACATGCCTTCCAAACCAGATAAATATGGCCACAAATATTGGCTAGCTGTTGATAAGGAGAGCAAATATCTGGCAAATGGCTTCCCTTATCTAGGCAAAAGATGACACACGCCGTGCTGAGGACCGTTTAGCTGACCATGTGGTAATGAAGTTATTGGACCCGTTTTTGAAAAAAAGGTCGCAATGTTACAACCGATAATTATTTTACTTCAGTAAAATTAGCTAAACAGCTAAAAAGCAAAGGAACAACCATCGTGGGAACACTGAACAAGATAAGGCGAGAAGTGCCTAAAGAAATAAAATCCATGAAAGAGGAATTGTACAACACTAAAGTGTTTAGAAATGAAGACAATTTAACACTTACAGTATATCAAGGAAAGCCCAACAAAAATGTTGTCATTTTGAGTTCCGTCCATCCAGATGTTGTTGTTGCGTCTGATTCCGCTAAAAAAACTCCAGAAACGGTAAAGTTTTACAATGAAACAAAATATGGAGTAGATGTAGTGGATCAGATGGCACGAAAATATACCACACGAACATGCACAAGGAGATGGCCTGTTCATGCATTTGAAAATGCCTTAGACTTTGGGGGTATAAATGCATGGATAATATTCAAGGAGATTACCCACCAAAAAATGTCATGCAAGGCATTTTTGCAAACGCTTGTGAGAGAGTTGAGTGGTCCTTATGTCACAGATAGGGAAAAGGGTTCCACGTCCCAAGTTTCTACATGCTCAGAAGTGATGGTTCAAACAAAATTTTGCCAGATCAAAGAAAAGTGCAAGAAAAATAGATCTGTCGGCAATTGTAAGACTTGTGGTAAGTCTTTGTGTGGGCAATGTACTGCCATAAATCAAAGGCAATGCCTAAAATGCGAAACACCAAATGTTTAGAAGGTGAATTCTGCGCCATATTTTCATTTTTATGCTCCTCCACCTACATTTTCTCTGCTTTTTGTTCTTCAGTTGTTGTTTATATGTGTGCACTTGAATAAAAAAAAATGTTTGAAAAACGTCTATTATAATTATTGTTATTTTCTGTAGAAAAATAAGAAAAGCAGAAAAAAAACAATCAAAAGCATTACTGTTGGATCTCACAATAATAATACATTACAAAAAATATAATTATTAATAAATAACCACAAATGAAACTCTAAAAATAAACGAAAACAAGCAAGGAGTCAAAATGACTCCTTTCAGTAGTTCTAGGCGGGGTCACGAGTCCAGTAGTCCTAGTGTTAATGGTCATGTGTTAATATGCACTTACATTGTGCATACAAACTACATTTTCTTTTTACGTGGTACATAAGAAACCAAAACCTTTCCATTTTTAATGCAAACATACTGCTGTACTGTTTTCTCCCTTTTTTATTTTTTCTTACAGTTCCGACACATGAAAGAGTCTGCATTTTCAGATAAGCAATCAGATCACAATTTGAAAACCAATTGTCAGCTGTTATATTGCGACCCGTTCCAAATAAGGGCTCTGCCATTCTTTTCACAACATCTTTGGGTTTGTTGCTGACACGGTATGGACCTTATGGCTGTTTTGCTACTTAGATTTCAAGGTTGTATGTGTAGGTCTTCCCGACATCAACAAGGGCATACATTTTAATTCTGTATTTGCTAGGCTTTGATGGAATGTATTGATGAAATGCACATCTGCCACAAAAACACGGGAGCATTTCGTCAATAGTGACATTCTCCCCAGGGAAGTAACTTTTTTTTACAGTTTCTAACAAATTTTTGGAATAAATTGCGAATTGGAGCAACCTGGTCATATGTTTTATGTTGGGCTCGGGTAGTTCTGTCAAACCGAAGGCAACAAATTAGAATCTTGAATCTTTTCAAGCACATAACAAGGCCATGTGTTTCTATTCCATCACCATCTATAAACCAAAGTTTCTCCAAACTTTGGTGATTTCACCTATAAGCTCCTGCAACAGATAACAATCAAAAAAGAGACCTCAGTTCTATTTCATCTCTGGGCTTGATGATTCTGTTGCAGATGAACTTTTCCTTTCTAATGTCTATATATGGATTTGTGTATGTGACAATAGAGTCCAGAATGTCATCTGTGAAAAAACTATTCCCGTATTCAGCTGCAGTTTTAGCATTTCTTGCTGTTCTTTTAGCTGCAGGAAGGTGTGTGAGAATGTTTTGAGGTTCCCTACATTAAGTATGCATGGATGGCTTCTTGCTCCATTTGTTTTTTTTATTTCTTCCCATATATATTTTGTTTCTATATCTTCTTCATCCTCATCACTCTCACCATCTTGATCTGGTCTAGAATCAATTTCACATACTTCCACTTCTTCATGAGAATCAATCTCACATTCTTCTCCTAAATCTTCATGCAGCGTGGGGTCTGCAATATGTCTGAGACACCAGCACAGTTATATCTGCTCTTCTGAATCTCTGCAGTACAACTGTGATATCAGGTTTAACAAAACGTCAAGCGTCAGGAAGGTATTGGAGGGTGGGGATACTCTGGTGAGGAGGGAGAAATAAAACTAAAAGAGCTGTGCCTGTCAGATCAGTTATTCCTGATGGAGGGTATAGAAAGTAGGCATTTCTACAGGGTTTCCTCCTCCATGGTGATAGAATTAGACTAATTAAAGGGGTTCTTTCACCAGGTTTTTGCTACGCTATCAGAGAGGAGCATAATGTAGGTGCAGAGACAAGACTGATTCCAGCAATGTATCACTTAGTGGGCACCTTACTGTCTTTTTTATTGAATCAAAGTTTTATCTGCTACAGTTTATCTCACAGTTCTTTGATTTCTAAGCTATGGGTATCATCACCCACATGACTAATTGTCAACTTTCTGTGTTCACTGTGCATAGGAAAAAAGCTGTTAAACAGTTGTGGGGGCGGGGATATACAGAACAGGTTCTCTATCACTACAATATATTGCTCTCAGATTAGGTGGACACATTGCGGTGACAGATTCTCTTTAAGATGGAATATTTGTGCAAAATTGGCCTAAAAAATATGGAACTGGCGATCGCAAGTCTGGCCTCAACAACTTCCAAGCCATGCCTCAGCTATAGTTATATTTCAAAAATAGATCAAGACATGGTAAATATTAAAAAAGTTACCAAACCTCAAAAAGGTATGATTAATAGAATAACTTGATTTAAACATTCTGTTTTTACTGATAATACATTAATTGGTTTTAATTAGAGTTGAGCGACTTTGGTCGGATCGGGTTTCATGAAACAAAATTTGGTTCAGATGAAACTGGTCCGACTAGGGCATAAAAAGTCGGAGTTTCGTCCGAAACCCAACCCCAATGCAAGTCAATAGGGAATAAAAGTCGGCATTGAGTGGATGAATGTCATCTGCTCAATGCCGACTTTTATTTCCCATTGACTTGCATTGAGGTCGGGTTTCGGATGAAACTCCGACTTTTTTTGCCCTAGTCGGACCAGTTTCATCTGAACCAAATTTTGTTTCATAAAACCCGATCCGACCAAAGTCGCTCAACTCTAGTTTTAATATTAAAAAATCTGAGATAATATGGGTGTTTATAGAGTAACTGAACATAATTCCCACTTAATGTGCTATCACATTGGTATAGCTACACAATGAGAGTATTATATCAAATTGTGCTGTGATATTACTGTCACTATAATAAAATTTTAGAAAATTCTTAACCCTTTAATGATCCATGATGTGTATAATACACTATGAGCGGGTATCAGTTCCCACATCATGACTCGCTATACTGGTCATGTCTTTAACCCCTTCACGAACGTCATGTATTCATAAGTACTGGTTTGGAAGAGGTTCCCGACCGTCTATATATGGATACGTCCTGGTGATCATATGGGCACAGAACCTATGCCAACGAGATCACCACTGGGAGTTCAGCTTATGAGACAGCTGCCATTCAGCTTTCACAGCCGTGAACAGTGCCCTCAGCATTCCCATCTGTTTATCCCCCACAATGCTACTGTATGATTAATAACGATGGCAACATTTAGGAGGCTCCGTCTCCTGCCCAGTCAGTGCTCCTGAGATGTCATCACAAGGGCACAATTGTTGCCATAGTGAACCAAGGCCACCATGCTCAGATCATGGTCTAAGAGGCTCTGTCAGTGCAGCACTGACAGGTATAATGCATTGCAATTGTGGTGCGATCAAAATTACAGTTCCTTCTCTTAACAGAAATATATTGGGTTTCCACATTTTTGGTAGTAAAAGTGACATAGCTTTCACCTAAAGAAATTCAATGAAATCTGAATTTCCAAATCCAAATGACCCCTCCTTCTGAATCCCACAGTGTACCTGAACAGCAGGTAGCATCGACGGTTAGCATTACTGTTGCGAGGAGATCCCACTTTTTTTAAGAGTTGTGTGTCTCCAGAAGCGCTAGCTGGGACAATGTATGAGCACTGCAATGTAAGGGTTCTGTAATGTACGGGCACAAAAATGGCATATTTGCATTTTCACTCTTCTATATTAATGCTGCTAGTTTCTGGAAAACACCCATAGAGTCAAAATCATCACTACACCCATAGATGAATTCCCTGAAGGATGTCATTTAGAAATTGGGTTATATGAAGGAGGTTTCTGCTCTTCTGGAACTTAAGAGCTCTGTATATGGAGTCCGCAAACTATTTTACAAAATTTTGTTCTCCAAGGGTCAAATAGCACTTCTTCCCTCCTGTATCTCACTGTGTGGCTAAGAAGTACTGTATAGCCACATATGGTGTACTGCTACATTCAGCAGAAATTGTGTGACAAATCATGTGGCAATTTTTACCTATATACCCTTGTAAAAATGTAAAATCTGTAGCTAAAACAACATTATAGTGGTAAAAATGTATTTTTTGTCACCTCTTAATGGTATAGCATTTTGTGAAACACATGTGGTTTCAATATGCTTAATACACCATTAGATGATTTTACAAAGAGTTGTATTTTGCAAAATGGGGTCACTTATGAGGGATCCTGCTATCCTCACACCTCAGAGGTTCTGCCAATGTGCTATGGCCCCAGCAAACCATTCCAGGATAATCTGCACTTCGATTTGGCACTCTTTCCTTTCTCAGATTTCCATTTTGCCTAAAAAGTGTTTTTATTACCACATGTGCAGAATTACCATAATCTGGATACATTGCATAACAAATTTTATTGTCCATTTTTTTCTTATTAGCCTTTTTAAAATAAAAAAAAACTTAAATTACATTTTAGTGGAAAAAAAATTAACTTTTCATTTTCAGAGCCCAATGTTAAACAATTCTGTTTGTTTAAAATGCTCACTACACACCTTGAAGAATTCTTCAAGATGTGTAGTTTCTAAAATGTGGTCAATTGTGGGGGTTTCTATTGTTTTGGATCCTTGACGGTTTTCCAAATGTGACTTGCTGTCCGCTATCTATTCTAGACAATTTTACACTCCAAAAGTCAAATGATGCTCCTTCCCCTCCAAGACCTGCTGTCCTCGACAATTTCTTCAAGTGGTTAAACTTATACTGGATGAACTGAAAACTTATGGTAGCATTATATTGAGATCCATTCACTATAAATGCTGCATAACAAACCTAACTTCTAGGTAAAAATGTAGCAAATAAACAAATAATTTAAAACTTTGCATGCCAATTTTTCAGTATTTGCAGTATACTTGTGGAATTGAAATTTCTCTGGGATGTGATAAACTATTTATCATTCTGGTCTGTTTCTTTGATCAGAGGCTTACAAAAAATGTAATTAGGTTCTAGATATGCCTCATTGCATCCCTGCTACTGGACAGGTATTATAAAACTGGTTGATTGAATTGCTAAATAAAGTTGACATTCCTTTAGGAAACTTTGTTGCCTCAGATTTTATCACTTTGTTCTTACATATACAACTATTGAGTTACAGTTTTACTTATGTAAAAGCAAAAGACTAAAGCCAAGGAAATTATTCTGAAATATGTTAAGAAATGCGGAGAAAACATGCACACTAAATAATAAATAATATCTCGTTTCTAAGTAAATAAACTTTCTCAAACTTCAACCTGAATTGAATCCTAAGTAATTATGTGATAGATTAGGCAATAAAATTGACTGCTATGTAAAACAACAATCTATGAAAAAAATATTCATTAAGTAAAAGTAATTTCTCATTAACTTTATATTAAAGATGAGCAAATTGATTCTAGGCACAACAGATTAGCTTAGTAGTGAACAAAAAATATAGAATAATCAGAATCGTAACTTTTTGCAATTCATTTCAGCAGAATCCATAAAAATGATATTGGCTGCCATTTTTCTTAACTCTAGAGGGCTGGAGAAGGGTAAAAAATTATATACTCACCTAGTCCATACCTGTGAAACTGTGAAGCTCTGCTTTGCTCTTCTCATCATATGGCCACTATTCAGTAGACTCTTGATTGGAGCAACCTGAAAGAAAGGACACGTGAAGCATGCAAATCAAATTTCCTAACCAATTTCGAGCTGTATTCAAATATCAGCAGACACATTCATCCTTACTTTATCTGCATTAATGAGAAGCACACACGTTTTTTTCCTTTTTCCTAAAATTTCTGGTGACTGATACCTTTCATTTTTTCATAGATTGATTTTTAGAGGCTTTACATTATATTCTATTTTGATAAAATAAGTATATTAGCTGTAGTTATTACAAAAACTAAGGATGCCACCTTTAAATTCCATTGTTTCACATATCAAAACATAAAAAGGTCTTAAAATTAGGTAAATTCAATATAAGATTAACAACAGAACATTAAAAATTACATAATGTCATTTATTTGCCAAAAACTTGAGAAGCAGTGTACGAATCGCTCACCAACATGCGGTCATCTTTATTGTTGGCTGGGTTAACTTTTTATTACATCACAGATCATGTCTCACTTTACTGTATATATAATCATGTTTATATATACTTATGCACATGCACTTTAATCAAAATATTTCTATTTTTTATTATGTTATTATGTTTTATGACACCTGAGGTATTCATGACTTATTCTTTGATCTCATAATCATGGTTCTTAAGATACACCTACCCCCTATGTGTCCGCTCTTGTGCTTCATATTTCCCTGGCTTACATATTACTAGTGATGAGTGAATATTGAAATATTCGGATTCGGGAAAATCAGCATGAATAATTTTAAATATCCGTGCATATGTACCAAATAACGAATCTAATGCAAGTAAATGGGAAAGCCGAATATTTCGCTGCTGGACCTAACAGACCTAACAGGTCTGGGGGCATGGGGAAAAAGCTGAAATGGATGGGAAAGAGCTAAAACCAAATGGGAATAGCATGGAGAAGATGGCTGTATGCCTTTTTGACTCACATATGGTATCTGGGAATAATGTCAGACTAATGCGCCAGTTTAACAGATTTATGAGAAGACCTACCAAACCAAACCTATTTTTTAAGGGAAAAAATGCTAAACAACTATTTTTCCTTCATATAACACAAAATAAAAACAACAACAAAAATTATACCTCCCCTGTAGCATATGTTAACACGAAGAATTGTGACTTTATTATTTCCTTTGATATTTGTGAGGGCTCTCACTCCTACATTTGGGAGGTCCCTCCCTCATTCCAAGTTGTTAGCTAGACAGTGGAGCACATATTCCCCATCCCGTTACAATGTCAGCTAAAACATGTCCATTTGAATTTTGGCCTTCGCCCACCAACACCACCACATCACCCGCCATGTAATTAAGCGGCCCTCGCTTGACATTTTCAGAGGGCCAGCAGGTTCTGTGAAACCTGAGTTTGGGAAGGGCCCTCTGGTGGCCCTGTATCATACATTTGGGAGAGCTCTTGCCCTCTACTCCTCTTTGGTCAGACCTCATTTGGAATACTGTGTTCAGTTTTGGGCACCACATTTTAAAAAAGTTATCAACAAACAGGAGCAAGTTATTATTATTATTGTTAATTTTTACAGTGCCATTTATTCCGTGGTGCTTTACATGTGAAAAAGGGGCATACATAGACAAGTACAATAAACATGAGCAATACAAGGCACACACAAGTACAGAAGGAGGGAGGAACCTGCCTGCGAGGGCTCACAGTCTACAGGGGATGGGTGAGGATACACAAGGAGAAAGTAGAGCTGGTCATGCGGCAGTTCAGTAGACTGAAGATAAATGCATGCTGTAGGCTTGTCAGAATAGGTGGGTTTTCAGGTTCCTTTTGAAGGTTTCTCTGGTAGCAAAAGTCTGATGTGTTGGGGTAGAGTGTTCCAGAGTATGGGGGAAGCACGGGAGAAGTCTTGTATGTGGTTGTGGGAAGAAGAGATAAGAGGGGAGTAGAGAAAGAGATCTTGAGAGGATTGAAGGTTACGTGTAGGTAAGTACCGGAAGACCATGTCAGAGATGTATGGAGGAGACAGGTTGTGGACGGCTTGGTATGTCATAGTTAGGGTTTTAAACTGGAGCCTCTGGACAATAGGAAGCCAGTGAAGGACTTGGAAGAGGAGAGTCTGGGGAATAACAGGGAAAAAAGTGGATTACTTGGACAGCAGAGTTTAGGATAGATTGGAGTGGTGCAGGAGTGCTAAAAACGAGGCCAGAGAGAAGGAGGTTGCAATAGTCGAGGTGTGAGATGATGAGGGCATGCACAAGCGTTTTTGGAGTTTCTTGGTCAAGGAATGTACGAATCTGGGAAATATTTTTGAATTGGAGTTGGCAGGAGGAAGCAAGGGCTTTGATATATGGCTTGAAAGAGAGGGCAGGTCAAGGATCACCCCGAGGCACCGAGCATGTGGGACTAGGGAAAGTAAGCAGCCATTGATATTGATGGATAGGTCTGGTGGAGGGGTACAGTGAAATGCTGGAAGATAATGAATTCATTTTTGTCCATATTCAACTTTAGAAAGCGAGCAGAAAAGAAAGATGAAATACCGATAAGACAGTGTGGGATTTTGGTCAGTAGGGATGTGATGTAATGTCCAGATAGGTAGATCTGCATGTCATCGGCGTAAAGATGATACTGTAAACCATGGGATTCTATGAACTGTCCCAGGCAGAAGGTGTTGATGAAGAAGAGTAGGGTTGAACTGGGCCTTGGGGAACACTGACAGACAGGGGGTGAGGTGAGGAGGTGGTGTGGGAAAGGAAGACACTGAATGTCCGGTAGAAGTAAGTTTGCTTTGCAGCAGTGAGCTTTGACTTGAAACTTGGGAGGGACCGCTTGTATGCGATAAAGTGCTCGGCAGTACGGGATCTCTTCCATCTCCGCTCAGCAGCCCTGGAAGCCCATCTCAGTTCTTTAGTCAGGCTGGTCAACCAGGGTTGCCTGTTGATTGTATGAGTTTTGCTGTGCATGGGGGGCGGCCGAATCGAGTGTTGCTGCTATTGTGGTGTTATATAAAGTAGAAGCAGCATCTGTGTCATGTAAGGAAGCTATGTCTGTAAGAGAGAGAAGGGACTCAGAGAGTGAGTGCAAATTATGGTGCTTGATATTTCTTCGAGGGTGAGGGAGTTTGCAGAGCAGGGGTTGCGCACTAGGAGAGGAGAGGGAAGAGAATGTCAGGTTGTGGTCAGACAGAGGAGTGGTGGTTTAGTGAGATTAGTAAGGGAACAGAAGTAGGTGACGATAAGGTCCAGAATGTGGCCATCTTTGTGAGAGGCCCTGGAGGACCATTCAGTGAGGCCAAAGGAGACAGTCAGTGATAAAAGTTTAGTGGAAGCTGAAGTGGAAGTGTCAGTTGGAATGTTGAAGTCACCCATGATGATAGTGGAGATGTCAGCAGAAAGGAAATGAAGTAACCAGGTGGTCAAGTGGTCAATAAAGGTGGAGATGGCTAGTTCTGGGGTCGGAAGATGACAGCCCAGCTGGAGGTTGGAGGAGGAGTAGATGTGGACGGAGTGCACCTCAAACGAGGAAAGAGTAGCAGAGGGTGTTAGTAGAATTGGGGTAAAAGAGCAGGTATTGGACAGGAGCAAGCCAACTCCACCACGTTTGTTGCTGGGGTGTGAGAGAGATTGAATCCGCAATAAGAGAGTGCAGCTGTAGAAGATGAGTCAGAGGGGGTGAGCCAGGTTTCAGTGATGCTAAAGAAGGTGAGTTTGTTAGTGATAAAGAGGTCATGGATATTTAACAGTTTGTTGCAGACAAAGCGTGCATTCCATAGTGCTCCAGGTAGGGGGACCTTGGGGAGTGGGGACTGGATAAATGGGTACAAGGTTATCATGGTTTGGAAAACTTGTAGAGGATCGTGATAGGGTGTTAGAAATTAATGTGAGGATGTGTTGAAGAGGGCCAGGATTTGGGGATACATCGCCAGCAATGAGCAGTAGCAGACAGACCATTAGAAGGTGGGAGCAGGATATGACATAATGTGGCCGTTTGTGTCTGGAGAAAAAGGATTGTATGTGGAGGAACAGTTGTGAGGAGGAAGTAAGATGGCTGGGGAGGATGGAGGGAGATATGACAAGTTACTGACTGAGTGGACGGATTACAGGAGATAGTAAGAAATAAAGTAGTATTGGAATGAAAGTGAAAAGAAACGGAAATATTGCAGTGGTTTTCTATCCCATTACCTTACGGTCAATTTCAGTCCAATTTAGTTTAATTCAAAGTATTGTACTTAGAAAGCTGTTCTTTTGAAAGATGTAATTGGAAAGATGCATGGATCAGACTAAAGTCTTGATCAGACTCATGGTTCAGAATATATCTTCAGCTAAGGGCTGTCAGGCGTGAATGAGGAGGTGGGTGGGTATAGTCAGACCAGATGCTGCGAGTTAAACAAAGGTCATAAAAGAGAGGGAGGGATTTGAGCGACTAGTCAAAAATATGCCATAATAACATAATCAAGAGGAATGAAATAGATCATGAAAAAGAAATGGTAGGTAAGAAAAGCACACCAGAAAGAGATTATATGCACTTCAACAGACAGTCAGATGCCAGGGAAAGTTGTGTAGATTTGAAGCATACCAGAAAGAGATTATATGCCCTTCACACAGACAGTCAGATGCCATTGTTGAAAGTTGTGTAGATTTGAAGCATACTTTGAAAGATTTAATTGGAAAGATGAATGGATCACACTAAAGTCACAGGATTTGGGAATGCTTAGGTTGCGAAAAAGAAGACTAAGAGGAGACTTAATAGCTGTCTACATATGTCTCAATTGCTGTCACATTCCAGAAGGATCATCTCTATTCTCATTTGCACATGGAAAGACTAGAAGCAATGGGATAAAATTGAATGGGAGTAGACACAGATTAGATATTCAAAAAAACTTTTTGACTGTTAGGTTGATCAATGAGTGGAACAGGCTGCCTCGAGAGGTGGTGAGTGCTCCTTCAATAATAATAATAATAATAATCTTTATTTTTATATAGCGCTAACATATTCCACAGCGCTTTACAGTTTTCACACATTTTCATCACTGTCCCCAATGGGGCTCACAATCTAAATTCCCTAACTGCATGTCTTTTGGAATGTGGGAGGAAACCGGAGTACCTGGAGGAAACCCACGCAAACACAGGGAGAACATACAAACTCCTTGCAGATGTTGTCATGGGTGGGATTCAAATCCAGGACTCCAGCGCTGCATGGCTGCAGTGCTATCCACTGAGCCACCATGGCTGGACAGACATCTCTGGAATGATTTAGTGAATCCTGCTTTGAGCATGGTGTTGGACCAGATGGCCCAGGAGGTCTTTTCCAACTCTACCATTCTATGATTCTGTGATTCCATATTTAGGATGTCCCTCCCTCATTCCAAATTGTTAGCTAGATAGTGAAATACATATTCCCCATCAATTTACAATGCCAGCTAAAACATGCCCATTTGAAATTTTAGCATTGCCCTCCACCACCACGTCCACTGCCATGTCATTATGCTGTCCTCGCTTGACATTTTCAGAGAGCCAGCAGGTGAGGTGAAACCTGAGTTTGGGAAGAGCCCTCAGGTGGTCCTGAATCATACATTTGGGAGAGCTCTCACTCCAATATTTGTGAAGTCCCTCCCTCATTCCAAATTGTTAGCTAGATAGTGGAATACATATTCCTCATGAATATATAATGCCAGGTAAAACATGCCCATTTGAATTTTGGGCATCGCTTGCCACCACCACCACGTTCACTGCCATGTAATTATGCTGCCCTCGTTTAACATTTTCAGAAGGCCGCAGGTGCCGTGAAACCTGAGTTTGGGAAGGACCCTCAGGTGGCCCTGTATAATACATTTAAGAGAGCTCTCACTCCTATATTTAGGAGATCCCTCTGTCATTCCAAATTGTTACTAGATAGTCAAATACATGTTCCCAATCACTTTAGAATGCCAGCTGAAACATGCCCATTTGAATTTTGTGTTTCGCCGCCACCACCACCACCACCACATCCATTGCATGTCATTATGCAGCCCTCGCTTCACAATTTCAGAGGGCCAGCAAGTGCCGTAAAACCAGAGTTTTGTGAGCTTCCCAGTTCCTTTTTGGTCACCCAATGGAGCCTTTGTCATAGCTGTTGAATCTGCTGTAAGGTGAATATAATACATGAGTTGGGGAGCTGTCAATGTCAGTAATTTGGATTCTACCAGACATCAAAAGTATTAGAATTGAATTCTAAATATAGTGTATGCCAGCGAGGGCCTGTATTGTAGTCAGTCTGTCAGGCCTGAAACCCATGGAACCAGCCTCCTCAAGGGAAAGAGACAGGAGTTCCATTGACCAATCTGCATAAGCCTATGCACTTCTTCTGCAAACTACACAATCAGGCAGAATGCATTATTTCAAGGTTTTGAACAACAATTGAGCAATTACAGGATATGTCCCAGAAAGTGATGAGGTCTGGGGAGTCTATTATTCAGGGAAAGGCAGTGATACAGAGCTCAAGTAAAGGTCTTAGCGTGGCACTGACCATGTTCCAATATGTGTATGGCTGCTGCCTGAACATGTCTGTGGAAGTGTATTAACCCTGTCTCATAGAAGTACTTAAAACAAAAACTGGGCAATACCCTACCACCATTTTTTTGGGACCAAAATTTAGAAAATTTAAGAGAAATCACAGTTTACTAAAGAGACACAAGTCTCATTTAAGAGCCTGGAAAAGCCAGAATTGATCTTTGTCCAGCACAATGTAAAGTGGTAACAGTGGTAACAAATATGTATGCCCTATCTAGCTAACAATTTGTGAACAGACATATATGCTGACAAGGCACAACTGAACAACGAACTGGACGTGATTGCTTACTGTTGTCTTTAAGCAACTGCAGGTTGTAGGCAGGAGGCATCAGTGCCTGCTTCATGGACAGCAGATTGGGAAGGACATAGCACAGGTGAAGGGGCAGTGGTTTCACCCTCAGAGACATATTTTGTACCCAGGCATTCCGCCCACCTGGGTTCTGCATATGTGAGCAATATATGGCATATGCTAACAGAGGTATTACGGTACAGTGGGGAAAAAAGTATTTAGTCAGCCACCAATTGTGCAAGTTCTCCCACTTAAAAAGATGAGAGAGGCCTGTAACTGACATCATAGGTAGACCACAACTATGAGAGTCAAAGTGAGTATACAAATCCAGAAAATCACCTTGTCTGATTTGCAAAATTTATTTTGCAAATTATGGTGGAAAATAAGTATTTGGTCATTAACAAAAGTTCATCTCAATATTTTGTTACATATCCTTTGTTGGCAATGACAGAGTTCAAATGTTTTCTGTCTTCACAAGGTTGGCAGACACTGTTGGTGGTATGTTGGACCATGCATTACTCTAGAACCGTGATGTTTTGGGCCTGTCACTGGGCAACACAGACTTTCAAATCTCTCCAAAGGCTTTCTATGGGGTTGAGATCTGGAGACTGGTTAGGCCACTCCAGGACCTTCATATGTTTCTTACGAAGCCACTTCTCCACTGCCCTGGCAGTGTGCTTGGTATCATTATCATGCTGAAAGCCCCATCCACATTTCATCTTCAATGCCCTTGCTGATGGAAGGCGGTTTGGACTCAAAATTTCACAATATATGGCTCCATTCATTCTTTCATGTAAAAAGATCAATTGTCCTGGTTCCTTTGCAGAGAAACAGCCTCAAAGCATGATTTTGCCACCCTCATACTTCACAGTAGGTATGGTGTTCTTTGGATGCATTCTGTCTCCTCCAAATTCAACGAGTTTTGTTTCTACCAAACAGTTCTACTTTGGATTCATAAGACCATATGACATTCTCCCAATACTCTTAAGGATAATCTAAATGCTCTCTAACAAACTTCAGATGGGCCCAGACATGTACTAGCTTATGCAGGGGGACACGTCTTTCACTGCAGGATCTGAGTCCCTGGCGGTGTAGTGTGTTACCGATGATAGCCTTTGTTATGGTGGTCCCAACTCTACGCAGGTTATTCACTAGGTCACCCCATGTGGTTCTGGGATTTTTGCTCACTGCTATTGTGATCATTTTGACCCCATGGGCCCCAGATCGAGGGAGATTATCAGCGGTCATGATTGTCTTCCACTTTCTTATTATTGCTCCCACAGTTGATTTCTTTAAACCAAGCTGCTTGCCTATTGTAGATTCAATATTCCCAGCCTGGTGCAGGGCTACAATTTTGATTCTGGTGTCCTTCAACAGCTCTTTGGTCTTCACTATAGTGGAGATTGGAGTGTGACTGTTTGAGATTGTGGACAGTTGTCTTTTATACTGATAACAAGTTCAAACAGGTGCCATTACTACAGGTAATAAGTGGAGGACAGAGGAACCTCTTAAGGAAGAAGTTACAGGTCTGTAAGAGCCAGAAATCTTGCATGTTTTTAGGTGACCAAATACTTATTTTTCAACATAATTTGCAAAATAAATCTTACCAAATCAGACAAGGTGATTTTCTAGATTTGTTTTCTCATTTTGACTCTCATAGTTATTGTCTACCTATGATATCAATTACAGGCCTCTCTCATCTTTTTAAGTGGGAGAACTTGCACAATTGGTGGCTGACTAAAAACTTTTTTCCCACTGTATGTGAAATTTCACTTTCTAAAGAGACGTGTTGGTAAGATTTTTAAACTAGGTGCATATACAGTGCCTTGCAAAAGTATTCGCCCCCCTGGAGCTTTTCAAACTTTTCCCACTATCTTGCTTCAAACATAAAGATACCAAATGTAAATTTTTGGTGAAGAATCAAGAACAAATGGAACACAATTGTGAAGTTGAACAAAATTTATTTGTTATTTTAAATTTTTGTGGAAAGTCAAAAACTTAAAAGTGGGGTGTGCAATATTATTCGACCCCTTTAACTTAATACTTATGCTTTTTGGCCATGTGAACATGCATTTATATGCTGCATGTGTTCCAACTCAAATATAGCTCAATTTTTTTGTTTTAACTTAATACTTTGTTGCTCCCCCTTTTGCTGCGATTACAGCTGCAAGTCGCTTGGGGTATGTCTCTATCAGTTTTGTACATTGAGAGACTGAAATTGTTGCCCATTCTTCCTTAGCAAACAGCTCGAGCTCAGTGAGGTTTGATGGAAATCGTTTGTGAACAGCAGTTTTCAGCTGTTTCCACAGATTCTCGATTGAATTCAGGTCTGGAATTTGACTTGGCCATTCTAACACCTGGATATGTTTATTTGTGAATCATTCCATTGTAGATTTTGCTTTATGTTTGGGATCATTGTTTTGTTGGAAGACAAATCTCTGTCCCAGTCTCTGGTCTTTTGCAGACTCGAACAGGTTTTCTTCAAGAATTGTCCTGTATTTGGCTCCATCCATCTTCCCATCAATTTTAACCATCTTCTCTGTCCCTGCTGAAGAAAAGCAGGCCAAAACCATGATGCTGCCACCACCATTTTTCACAGTGGGGATGATGTGTTCAGGGTGATGAACTGTGTTGCTTTTGCGCCAAGCATATCGTTTGACATTGTTGCCAAAAAGTTCTATTTTGGTTTCATCTGACCAGAACACCTTCTTCCTCATGTTTGGTCTGTCTCCCAGGTGGCTTGTTGCAAACTTTAAATTACACTTTTTATGGATATCTTTGAGAAATGGTTTTCTTCTTGCCACTCTTCCATAAAGGCCAGATTTGTGCAGTATATGACTGATTGTTGTCCTATGGACAGACTGTCCCACCTCAGCTGTAGATCTCAGCAGTTCATCCACAGTGATCATGGGCCTCTTGGCTGCATCTCTGATCAGTTTTCTCCTCATTTGAGATGAAAGTTTAGAGGGACGGCCGGGTCTTGGTAGATTTGCAGTTGTATAATACTCATTCCATTTCAATATGATCGCATCCTTTGGATGTTTAAATTTTTGGAAATCATTTTGTATCCAAATCCGTCTTCAAACTTCTCCACAACAGTATCACAGACCTGCCTTTTCCAGGGTTAGAAACCTAGCTATGTGGATGTTTAGTGTTTGGATCTCTTGGTGGGTTGATATTTCTGCTTTCTGTTAAATGTCTGGGGCAGGGAAAACTGAACGCTGCGCTGGGACAATGAACTGAACGTGGTTGCTGACTGTTGTGTCTGTGCAACTGCAGGTTGTGGGAAAGAGGCATCAGCACCTGCTTCAAGGACAGCAGATTAGGAAGGCCATAACACAGGGGAAGGGGCAATGGTTTCCCCCTCAGACACAGGTTTTGCACCCAGGCATTCTGCCCACCTAGTGGGGTGGATTGGTTGTCATGTTTTTGCATGCTGGTGGTGCTCATGTTAGCAATGTTCTTGCCTCTTCTTAGCTTGATTTGGCTGATGGAAGGAATTTCAGGGAAAAACTGCCATAGAGGTGAACAATGCACCCTTGGCCTGTTATCTAGGGGGCTGTGTGGAACAGTTGACTGAGTTCTACCTCTAGTTAAACCACTACCTCTTCTTGCCTGTTTTTGGGCTATGGATCCATCCCTCTCTGCACTACTGTGTTCTCTAGGCATGCCACCATGCCAGGTTGGATCAGTGGCCTCATCATTGACCACATCGTTTTCCAATTCATCAATCTGATCCTCACTCTGGGTTGCGATTTTAGGGGGACCTGATGTCAACAGCGGACTAATGAAAATTATTGCCACTGGTAAATTGGCACATTTGATTATCTCTGCCCGGACTGCACCAGTCGCACAACACCTAGATAAAGAGACGCTATTTATTAAATCAATATAAAATTATTATTTTTTATATCACCTTGCTGACACACAGCAACAGCGGAATAATGAAAATTATTTCCACTGGTAAATTGTTAAGTTTGCTTATCTCTGCCCGAGTTGCGCCAGTCGCACAACTGCTAGATAAATATATGCTATTTATTTAAACAATATAAATTTTTATGGATTTTTTAGATCGCCTTTATAAGACACGCCAACAGCAGACTCACTTGAATTACTAGTAAATAGTGAAGTTTCTGTAGCTAAGCAGGTTTTGCGCCAGTTGCACAGCTGCTAGATAAATATTAGCTATTTAAGCAATAGGCAATGAATATTATTTAGCAATCAGCTTTCAAAAAGTATTTTACTATATTCTGGCACTGAGGAATATTATTTAGCTGTAAGAAACAATTTTTATATGATGCTCTGCAGTAATATTATGCAGCTTCAAAAAAAAATTGGTTTTGTATATGCTTGTACTAACGTTTATACTCATGTATAAGTCGACCCGTGTATAAACCGACCCCTTAATTTTGACACAAAAAACTGAGAAAACTTATTGACTAGCGTATAAGCCTAGGGTTAAATGGTGGTCCAAGAAGATGCTCCATAGATAAACCCGCCCATATGCTGCTGCACAAGGGTTAATGCTGGCCCAAGAAGATGCTCCATAAATACCCCCCATATGCTGCTGCACAAGGGCTAATGCTGCCCCATAAGATGCTCCATAAATACCCCCCCAATATGCTGCTGTACAAGGGGTTAATGCTGCCCCATAAATACCTCCCATATGCTGCTCCACAAGGGCTAATGCTGCCTTATAAGATGCTCCATAAATACCCCTTATTTGCTGCTGCAATAAAAAAATGACATACTCACCTCTCCGTCGCTGGGTGCTAGGTGCCAGTGTCCTGAGCCCCTGGCAGTGGCGATATTCACCTGTCCTCATTCCAAGCCATGCACCGCTGTGTCTCCCGGATCTCTGCATTGACAGCAGAGGGCGCGCACTGACTACGTCATCACGCCCTCTGCCGTCACAGCAGGAGGACCCGGAGACATAGCGGTGCATGGCTTGGAACAGGGACAGGTGAATATCACTCTACCCCCGTCATACTCACCCCTCCTAACGCAAGGTCTTCTCTGCAGCGGCAGCCCCTGCTTCTCCCTCTGCCGTCTGCTTCCTGCATTAGGCTGGTCACGTGGTATCGCTCATTAAACTCATAAATATGCGCATATTCATGAGTTTAATGAGCGGTACCACGTGACTGCGGAATGCAGGAAGCAGATGGCAGAGGGAGACACAGGAGCTGCAGAGAAGTGCCAGGAGAGGTGAGTATGGTCTCTGACACCCCCGCTCCCCCTCCCCCGCACACCCCCCGGTATATGACTCGCGTATAAGCCGAGAGGGGAACTTTCAGCCCAAAAAAATGGGCTGAAAATCTCAGCTTATACACGAGTATATACGGTAATATTATTTGCTTCTAAAAGAATTGATTTGTGGATTATGATAGTGGAAGAAAGCCTGCCTATCACTCCCTAGTCCCACAGCCTGTCCCTCATCCTAAAGCAGTACATCACACAATGCAAAATAGCAGAGACCTCCAGCATGTACTTGCAATGAATTGATAACACCTAGATGCCTGCCTTTCACTCTCCCTACGTATTAAATCTCTCCCTATGCTATCTTCACCTAACAAATAACTTATCTTCGCCCTCAGTAGCTCTTAAAAGAGCTTTTCGGAATCAATAAATCTCCCTATACGCTCCTTTCACTCTCCCTATGCTCACACTACGCTCTCTCTACTCTGTTTCCAACTGCAATGTGTGCAACATAGCACCATCAGGGATTAAACATCCCCTATGGCACTGAAAGGCCAGCCATTCACAGTAATACCCAACCAAAAATGGCATCAGCATTACTGGCAAGCCGGCCCAGCTTGTTATTTGGTTTGCTGGGCGGGTGTTAGGGTTGGCAGATTGCACTAAATAAAAATTAATAATAAAGTGCAATAGCAACCCAGGGTCCACATGCAGAGATGTTAACGTGCTGCTAGTGTGAACAAATGATGGCTAAAAACTAGCGAACACACTGCGTTACAATGCCTTGCGAAAGTATTCGGCCACCTGGAACTTTTCATCCTTTTCCCACATATCATGCTTCAAACATAAAGAAACCAAATGTAAATTTTTGGTGAAATCTACAATGGAATGGTTCACAAATAAACGTATCCAGGTGTTAGAATGACCAAGTCAAAGTCCAGACCTGAATCCAATCGAGAATCTGTGGAAAGAGCTGAAAACTGTTGTTCACAAAGGATCTCCCTCAAACCTCACTGAGCTCGAGCTGTTTGCCAAGAAAGAATTGACAAGAATTTCAGTCTCTCGATGTACAAAACTGATAGAGGAAAAAAACACGAAATAAGGAGAAACAGCGAGATTTACATTATATTAAGATAATACTATGCATAAAAAATAATATATCGCTGGAGAGTGTTGGACTGTTTAAAGGACAGTCGTGTTGAAAACACCAAATTTACAAAGAAGAAAACGACCAGAAAGTCCCAGAAGGATGATATATTTTATTAAGTCATTATAAAAAATAGTTAAAAACCATTACATAAAAATAGGTAATACATATACTGAACAAAAAAGGGGGTTATGCTACCCAGATATGAAGCAAAAAAAAATATAGCAAAAATGTGTAAACAAATGGTGAATAAGCAAAATAAATATTGATATAAATAATGAATAATAAACAATATAAAGTGCACAAACACCAAAAAATATATATTATAAACCATAAACATAAGTGTAAACCACTACCACAGTAAAACTATATATATCAATATATCGAAATAGTGCATCTGTGTGATAGGGCTAAAAAAGGACACGGTATGTGTCACCGTGAATTAAGGTGTCTACCGACCAGGAAAGGAAAAATGGTGTAAAAATAAAAATAAGTGAAAATACATACAACCTCTCCTGGTCTCCTGGGAAAGCAACCCGGTCCCGACGCGCGTTTCGGCGCTAAGCCTTCATCAGGCCCCCTGATGAAGGCTTAGCGCCGAAACGCGCGTCGGGACCGGGTTGCTTTCCCAGGAGACCAGGAGAGGTTGTATGTATTTTCACTTATTTTTATTTTTACACCATTTTTCCTTTCCTGGTCGGTAGACACCTTAATTCACGGTGACACATACCGTGTCCTTTTTTAGCCCTATCACACAGATGCACTATTTCGATATATTGATATATATAGTTTTACTGTGGTAGTGGTTTACACTTATGTTTATGGTTTATAATATATTTTTTGGTGTTTGTGCACTTTATATTGTTTATTATTCATTATTTATATCAATATTTATTTTGCTTATTCACCATTTGTTTACACATTTTTGCTATATTTTTTTTTGCTTCATATCTGGGTAGCATAACCCCCTTTTTTGTTCAGTATATGTATTACCTATTTTTATGTAATGGTTTTTAACTATTTTTTATAATGACTTAATAAAATATATCATCCTTCTGGGACTTTCTGGTCGTTTTCTTCTTTGTAAAACTGATAGAGACATACCCCAAGCGACTTGCAGCTGTAATCGCAACAAAAGGTGGTGCAACAAAGTATTAAGTTAAAGGGACCGAATAATATTGCGCATCCCACTTTTCAGTTTTTGAATTTCCACAAAAATTTAAAATAGCCAATAAATTTCATTCAACTTCACAATTATGTTCCACTTGTTGTTAATTCTTCACCAAAAATTTACATTTGGTATCTTTATGTTTTAAGCGTTATATGTGGGAAAAGGTTGAAAAGTTCCAGGGGGCCGAATACTTTCACAAGGCACTGTAAAACCACACAGAGCGAACGGGACGCAGAGTACCAAGCTCAGCTATCCACCGAGAGGCACAGAAAATGTAAGTACCAAGCTCAGCTAACCACCAAGCGGCACTGAAATAATGAAAGTACGAAACTCAGCTAACCACCGAGAGACACAAAAAATATATGCACCAAGCTCAGCTAACCACCGAGCATCACGGAAAAATAAGAAGTGTGCAATAACCTCTTAAACCCGCAGGGAATAAGCACATGGGTTAGGCTTGCCCTGCAATTGACCCGTGCTAACCGCACACATGGCCGAGACAGGAGCCAAGCGAAAGGACAAAATCTACACTATATATCTGAAGCTGACCAGTGCTAACCACACAAAAGCATACAGACAGAGCGGTAGAGTACACACACACACACACAGTGCTAGCCAATCCACATGCGCCGCTGGAAGCCTTTTATGTGCGTCAACTGTGTGCCAAACCGGAGCTGCCGCATCACCAGAGCAGTCAGCTTTCGAGCACCACTGAGAAGGCGCTACATCTTGGACATGCTCAGTAAGGTAATCTCTGTACTTAGACTCCAGAGGGTAGGGCTGCATCTGTATACTACTGGTTACCATAGACTTAGCTGGAGAGCCAGCAGTAACCACATGAATACTATAAAGCAGCGCAAGGTGCTGGGACCGATGCCCACGCTAAGCAACAATCCAAGTGGATGGACCTGAATGGGAGATTGCAGAGGCAGAAAAGGCTTGTGATCTGTCATGCGCAGCGGAAGAATGCTGGCGCCTAACAGTGGGTCACTCAAATATACAAGGTGAACACCAAATTACTCTCCGAGTAACGAATAGCGTACTATTCATGTGAGTTTTAAATTGTGCCGAATGTAATCACTCATCACTACATAATACAAATATATATTTTTTATATATCATGAAATATATGCATGTTGAATAAATTATTATTATTATTATTATTATTATTATTATTATGCATTTATATAGTGCCATTTATTCCACGGCGCTTTACATGTGAAAAGGGGAAATATAGACAAGTATAATAAACATGTGTAAGACAAGGGACAAACAAGTACATAAGAAGAGAGGACCCTGCCCGCGAGGGCTCACAGTCTACCGGGATGGGTGAGGATACAGTAGGAGAGGGTAGAGCAGGTCGTGCAGTGGTTTAGTAGACTGAGGATCATTGCAGGCTGTAGGCTTGTCGGAACAGGTTGGTCTTCAGATTCTTCTTGAAGGTTTTCGTTGATGGTGAGAGTCTGATGTGTTGCGGCAGAGAGTTCCAGAGTATGGGGGAGGCACGGGAGAAGTCTTGTATGCGGTTGTGGGAAGAAGAGATAAGGGGAGAGTAGAGAAGGAGATCTTGAGATGATCAAAGGTTGCGTGCGAGTAGGTACCTGGAGACCATGTCACAGATATATGGAGGAGACAGGTTGTGGATGCCTTTGTATGTCATGGTTAGGGTTTTGAATTGGAGCCTCTGGGCAATAGGAAGCCAGTGAAGGGCCTGGCATAGGGGGGAGGCTGGGGAATAGCGGGAAGACAGATGGATTAGTCGGGCAGCAGAGTGTAGGATGGACTGGAGTGGTGCCAGAGTGCTAGAGGGGAGGCCAGAGAGTAGGAGGTTGCAGTAGTCGAGACGGCAGATTATAAGAGCATGCACTAGTGTTTTTTTGGTTTTGTGGTTGAGGAATGAGCGGATGCAGGAAATATTTTTGAGTTTGAGGCAGCAGGAGGAGGCGAGGGTTTGGATATGTGGTTTGAAAGAGAGGGCATTTTATTCTTGTAAAATTGTAGTACTTTTCTTTGTAGGATTTATGATTAACTTGTACACACCTGTTTATCTTTATGCGAATTCACAATCTTATAAGAAACTAGGCTTAATTGAAGAATCAGTGTGTGACAAAAGTACACCCCATGAAATAAGAGCTTATAGATCCACATTTAGCAACAGTAACTTGAAGTAATGCTTGATTAGTTAATATTTTATATGACTTTATAAGTCTCTCACATTGTTCAAGACGAATTTTGAGCCACACTACAGTTACAATGTTGCGTATGTTGCCTTGTGGTCAGTTGCTTCTGCACTATCTCTTACAATATTTTCACAATATTTTATTTTGGTTGAAATGGGTTGAAGACTGGTCTTTGAATAGGCCAAAGATCTTTTCTTCCTCACCTTCTCCTATTACCTCTGCTATTTGGTGGCTCCACACTAGCACAGCTGACAGCATAAGGGGATAGAGGTGCCATCCTGTTTTACATTAGCTTTGCTTAGACTTGTAGTCCTGCCAAGACAAGGTGTCTGTGTGTTGCTGGTTATCAGTTGTAATTAACTCCCCGCTATGAGAATGGATTGAACAGGAGTACTCCCTATTAAAACCACCAGCAAGCTGGGAATGTTGTCAACTTTCTTGAATGTTTTCCATGTTTGAATAATCTTTCTTACTGAAAAATGATAAACTGAAAATGTTTCTGAAATGCCATTATAATCCTTCCCAGATTAATGGGCAGCAGAAATTGCTTCTCTAAGATCAGTGCTGATGTCTTTTCTGTTTGTCATTCTGTTAAAGCATGCCTAAATGCTCAAGACCTCTAAACTGCCAAAACTTCTGCTTTATAAAAGCAGAACAGTATACCCCTTTAATCCCAAGCCTATTTGCACCTTCAAGACCAGAACAAATTTTACAATTCTGATCAGTGTCAATTTATGAGGTAATAACTCTGGAACGCTTCAATGAATTCTACTGATTTTGAGACTTTTTTGTGATATAATGTACAATATGTCATGACTTCATTTCATTTCATTTCACTTTATGACAGTGGTCAAGTTTCTTCAATATGATTTGCATTTATTTGTGCAAAAAATGGAAATTTGATGAAAATTTTGATAATGTTACAAATTTTAAAATTAATTTCCATTCCGTTAAACTAGAGAGTTATGTCACACAAAATAGTTATTAAATAACAGTTCCCATCTGTTTACTTTACATCAGAACAATTTTTGAAACATCTTTTTTTTGTTGCGAAGTTATAGTGGTTTAAAATTGACCAGCGATCTTTCATTTTTCCACCAAAATTTACAAAACCATGAACCACATTACAAGTGACTTTGAGGGGTCTATGTGACAAAAAATATCCAAAATTTACACCATTCTAAAAACTACACTCCTCAAGGTGCTCGAAACCACATTCAAGAAGTTTTTTAACCCATTAGGTGCTTCACTGGAATTTTTGGATTGTGGAAGGAAAAAATGAACATTTAACTTCAGAAAAATGTTGCTTTAAACCAAATTTATTTGTTTTCATAAGGTTAACAGGAAAAAATCAAACTCTAAATTTGTTGCCTAATTCCTGCTGAGTATGACAATACCCCATATGTGGGGGAAAACCACTGTTTGGGCGCCCGGCAGATCTCGGAAGAAAAGGAGAGCCATTTCATTTTTTAAATGTAAAATATGCATGATGGAATAATTAGCGGACATGTTGGGCATTTGTAGAGCCCATTATATTAGATTGAAGTTATCCATTGTGGTCTGTTTCTACCGATCCAACAATTCTTTTGTCACCAGCCCTAAAACTATACTGCTCAAAGAAATAAAGGGAACACAAACAGCCTGTTGCAAATGGAATAGTGTTCCCCTTTATTTTTTTGAGCAGTATATATTGCAAATAAGAGAAACACACCCTTAGCCAGACATGTTAACAACATGCACCAAAGCTGAATAGAAGTGATTAATTTCATGAGTATTAAGCTGGATACAATTCCCTTGAGATGAGGAGATTGGGATAAGAAGATCCTGCAAAGAGAAACAAAATGAATGTACAGATTACAAACGATGATGCCTAGGGGTTTAAATGATTCTTCTTGCAGTTTTCTAGTGCAGCAAAGACATGGTGTACTAATAGCCACCACTGAGTGGTGGTGCCACTGAGCAGGTGATAGGGTGCCAACCTCTGCTGGGAGGTAAAGGATATATTAGAATAGTCCATAGGGTATTGGTAGATCCCCACCGTTCCACTATTCCACCCTCTCCTCCGCCCATTGCTTCTCTGTTTGCATATAACCTTGAGTAAAATAATCTATTTGCCTATCCATACATATGCAGTGTATTATCTATCCACACATTTTTAATCTAACAATAGCCCTGGTGTATACTATATTTGTCTGGGCATACTTTTCCAAAAAAAATTGACCCGTGAGTATCTTCTGAGATGAGTGTGCCATAATCAAGAAAATTTTGCCCTTATACCTCTACACGAACATAGATGCTGTGACTAGTTTTCTGTTAATAAAATAGCCTCACCAAAACCTTGTCAAATGACAAATGCACTAGTAGGATGCAGCAGGTCCCCACTGATAAAGGTTGGAGCAGCATAGGTGCACTCTACTGATGAGAACAACCACCCACTCACCTAACTCATGAAGGGGTTGGCTGCCTTGTAGAAAAAATGCGCAAATAAGGCTTGCATAGGACGCTAGTCACACAGGTAAGTGCGATGCAAAGTGTCTGGATAACAGCCTATTGATCACGCCCAATGACAGCTGTTACTGTGCTGGCGCGACCGGCGTCATTTTCTGACACTATTTTCTTTCTTATGAATTTATTTATAGCGTGATATAAAAGATTGAACTGCACATTGCACATGATCGCATGATCATTCTGCAGCGTACGCGCCACTGCCTGCTGCAGGTGATTTTTTTAATTTATACATATTTAATAATCATTATTTAAACTAGGGGGCAGTTCCCAGAGGGATCAGTGACCTGTCAGAAGCCATACTGATGAGCACCACAATAAGTACCCTCACACTGGCCTATCCCAAAGCATGAGCATATCATTAACTCAAAACTGAAAACAAAGATTACACAATAGCCACAAGATGGATTTAATCAACCCAGGTATTATTTGAATTAGTATAACGGTGCCAACCTGATACTGTTTTACTGTGCACAATCCCACTGCCAGGTTCCCTTTAATGACTTGTAGAATCATAATGGCAGGTCAGTTTTAGCATTTGGTGAACAGGACAAAAAAAACAAAATCAGTTATGGATTTGCACTTTTTTTGCAATTTCACCACACTTGGAATTATTTCCAATTTCCCAGTACAAAATATGATAAAACCAATAGTGTCATTCAAAACTACAACTCGTTCAGCAAAAAACAAGCCCTCACTTGGCCATATTGAAGGAAAAATAAAAAAGTTATGACTCTGGAAAGAAGGGGAGCAAAAAAACAGAAATGCAAAAAAACAAAAAATTGACTGCAGAGTGAAGGGGTTAAAGGTAAACTGTGACCACCCATTATACCTACAGAAATTATACTGTCAGTGATGATTATAAGAGAATAGTAACACTCATTTCTCAATTTATATATACATCTCAATGAGAAGTAACAAAGGGACCAAAATGAAAATGTTAATTCATGGTTAGTGTTGAGCATTCCGATACCGCAAGTATCGGGTATCGGCCGATATTAGCTGTATCGGAATTCCGATACTTAGTTCCGATACTTTTTTCATATCGAATACCGGAATCGGAAGTTCCCATAATGCTAGGAGCCCGCTCGATTTGATTCAGCCAATGGGGATCCTCAGAAGTGTGGGCACATCCTGTTAGGCATGTAGGCATGTTAATTACTGGCATGGCTGTGATTGGCTGCTGAAATGATGTCATGATGCACTATAAAAACCGCTGCAGCCGCCATTTCTGGTCACTCTGCTGTGAATTCAGTTAGGGACAGGCTGCTGTTGAAGACTGTGAGGGACAGTTAGAAATAGCGATTCTCAAAACACATATAGTGCTTAACCCAGGCTACATAAACCACCACTGTAGCTTGCTTTTCACTAGCAGTGCTGTTTTCACAGCTGTCTGCAAGGGCTGTGTGAGTGCAGCTCACGCTGTGGAGTGGGTCCTGCAGCCACGTCTGGTTGTAGGCCGCCCAGCGTGTGTCTCTGCCTCATACACATTTTTCTTTTATTGCTGCTTTTTTTTTCTCCTGTATAGTGTGCTTCCATACGTATCCATATACGTTGGTTGCAAACACTAAAGGAGTGGACAGCAGAGCCTTTCAGCAGCCTTTCAGTGCTATAGCCCATTTCTCTGCACTGTTTTTGGCTGTCTGATAGGTCTCTCTGTGTGTGAGTGCAGCTCACGTTGCAGTGTGTTCTACAGCCACCGCTGGTTGTAGTCCGCTCAGCGTGCGTCACTGCCTCATACATAGTCCTTTTTTTGCAGCTAATTTAGCCAGATTTTTGCTCCTATATTAGTGTGCTTCCAACCGCATCCATTGTCATTGGTTGGTTGCAAACACTATATAGGATTAGATAGAGGAGCCTTTTTGCTGGCTTGTGCCCTTCAGGGCCAGCCAGACTAGTATCACCCTATTTTTTGGAGCCTCATCAATTGCATTGTAGGTTAGCTTCCTGCATTGTAATCGCTCCAAAAAGTTTGTGATACTATAGCTTTCAAACTTTGGTCACATCCTTTTCTTTCCCCCCCCCCAAAAAAAAAGGAAATAAAGTTCACCAAACACTCCACTTTACAGTTGTGTAGGCCACATTAGATCATATTAAAGTGTAGTACACACACTCTTAGCCAAATTAGTGTTTCTTATACTGGTTAGCAGGTGTTCAGGAATAAGAACACTAAGCCACCCCTTTTTTACTTTTCTGCCTATCTTTATCAGTCTACCAAGATGAAGAAGGCAGGGAGTAAGGCAGGGAGTAAGGCACGTGGTCGTGGCCGTGGAGTTTCAGCAGGGAGAGGACGGGGGGATTCAGCAGGGAGAGGACGTGGGGATTCGGTGTCTGCTGCGGCCACCAGTGACCCGGCATCCCCCACTTTTACCAGGCAACAGTCCTTCATGCGCAGCTTTGTAGGACCTCGCCGTACCCCACTGCTGCGTGACGAACAAATTGAAGCCGTTGTCGGATGGATGGCAGCTAACGCATCCACTTCAATGACTTCCGCATCCTCCCAAGACCAGAGCACTGAAGAGCAACCATCTGTCTCTTCACCACCTGCCAAATTGCCCAGGCAGTCTGAGAGCCCTGGACAGGAGCCATCTCAATCTTTACTTCTGTTCTCAGAATCTGTTGGCTTGGAAAGAGGTGGCCAGTCAAGCAGCATTCTAGAGCGTGAAGAAGAGGGAGTATGCAGTGATGCGCAACTGCTTTGTCCCTCTGAATCTGAAGAGGCGGGTGGGCCAGTGCCTATTGTCAGCACACCTCAGTGCTCATCTGATGATGATGAGACTCAGTTGCCAATTTCTGGTGCGTACGGTGCTGGCAAGACAACCCAGGACCAGCCGGTGCTTGAAGAGGGGAGTGGAGATGATGAGGTCCTTGACCCATCATGGCGTCAGCCACAGGAAGGTGGTGGGAGCAGCTCTGAGGAAGAGATTCCCCGAACGGCCAAAAGAGGAGGGAGACGGCGGGGGCAGACTTGGTTGCCTGTAGCCTCCACTTTGGCACCCGTGAGGAGCAATCCTCTTCCAAAACACAAAACGGGCGATCCCACGACTTGCAGTGCGTGGTCTTTTTTTGACACAGTTGCAGATGACATTTGCTTTGTCAAATGCAAGCTGTGTCATCAGAAAGTGAAACAAGGGAAAAATGTGAGCAACCTCAATAACACAAATATGTGGAAACATGTGCGTACCAAGCACGAGGTGGAGTTACACAGACACACTGAAGATGTAGGCCAACCTTCAGCAGCACCTACCACCTCTTCAGCTCGTGTTGGGGCCTCTTCCTCCAGCTCACACACAGCTGGTTCGGCTTCCTCACTGGAACGCCATGGAAGAACCACTGCCACTGTTGTCCAGAGACCCAGTGAAATTCCACCCACTGAACCACGTTCGCAGTCATCATCACACTCCCAGGCCACTCACCAGCAATCGGTAGCACAGGCATGGGAGAAAAAGCGGCCATACTCGGCAAACCATCCCCAAGCACTGGCTCTGAATGCCGGCATTGCCAAACTACTGGCCCTTGAGATGCTATCATTCAGGCTGGTGGAGACTGACACCTTCCGGAACTTTATGTCATTGGCAGTTCCACAATACAATGTGCCCAGACGCTTTTATTTCAGCAGGCAAGCCGTGCCTGCCCTGCAAAAGCATGTGGAGGGAAATATTAAAAATGCGCTACTAAATGCCGTCAGTAGCAAGGTCCACCTGACCACCGATGCGTGGACCAGTAGCCATGGACAGGGACGATACCTTTCCCTCACTGCCCATTGGGTCAATGTTGTGGACCGGGTACAGATCTGGAGAGTGGCTCTGTACGTATTCTGCCAACTCCAAGGATTGCAGGAATGCAGTCTGTACATATTGAGTCCTCCTACTCTAGTTCCTCGGAATCAGCACTGCGTGAGCCTGGTAGGCCAGATATGAGCACAGGTGTGGCCAAACGTCAACAGGCCGTCCTTAAATTAATTTCTTTGGGGAATCGGAGCCACACAGCACAGGAGCTCTGGAATGCCATCAAGCAGGAGAGCAATGTGTGGTTTGTGCCAGCGAATCTCCAGCCAGGTTTGGTAGTGAGTGACAATGGCCGAAATCTAGTGGCAGCTCTGGGCCTAGGCAACCTCACTCACATACCATGTCTGGCACACGTGCTCAATTTGGTCGTGCAGAGCTTTCTGAGGGACTATCCGGATCTTGATGCACTGCTGCACAAGGTTCGCCTAGAGTGTGCTCACTTGCGGCGTTCTAGCATGGCAAGATCGCGCATTGCAACTCTGCAATGCCGATTCCGCCTGCCAGAACATCGCATCATATGTGACCTCCCCACCAGGTGGAATTCAACGTTACATATGTTGGAGCGGTTGTGTGAGCAGCAGGCAGCAGTAAAGGAGTACCAGCTGCATCAGGCGCAAACAAGTCGCACTGTGCGCCGGACACACTTCACCACCACTGAGTGGGCCACTATGAGGGACATCTGCCAAGTTTTGCGTGCCTTCGATGACTCCACGCGGATGGCCAGTGCAGATGATGCACTAATCAGCATGACTGTCCCCCTCATCTGTCTGCTTCAAAAAACCTTACAAGCACTAAGTGAGGAGGTTTTTGAAGAGGTCGAGGATGAGCAGTCAGAAATGCCATCTGCTTCTGGCAAGTCTGCGCAACGTGCTTCCACACAAAGGCCCAGGCAGGGGACACTTAGTGAGGAGGATGACGAGGAGTCAATGGAGGAGGAGGAACACATCTCTCCAGAGGAGGGAGGTACACAAGGCTCTAGTAGTCAGTGTGTACAGCGAGGGTGGGGTGATGCTGAGCAGGCAGAGATGCTGCCTCAAGCTGGGGACAGCGTTTCCGGTCCAGTTGGCAGTCTGCAGCACATGGTTGATTTCATGCTGCAGTGCTTGTTAAATGACCGCCGCATCGCCAACATTCTCCACACGGCTGATTATTGGGTACACACCCTCCTATATCCTCGCTACCGGGACAACTTACAAAGCCTCATACCACAGTTGAACCGGGAGTGAAAAATGCGGGAGTACCAAGAAACACTTGTGCAGGCCATCATGTTCTCCATTCCCCCCGCAATTGTTGCTGGTAGTGCTTTTCAAAGCAGCCATGTGGATAGAGGCAGTGGAGGAAGCTCTGCACAAAGAGGTAGCAGAGGCAGTGCCACAGGTCAAGGCAAGGCCAGTATGGCCCAAATGTGGAAAAGTTTTGTGGGACCGCCACAAATGGCTACACCATCACAGACGGCTCCAGTCAGCAGGAGGCAACGTTTCCGTCAGATGGTGACAGACTACTTGTCGTGCCCTGTTAGTGTTCTCCCAGACGGCTCTTCCCCGTTCAAGTATTGGGTCTCTAAACTGGATACATGGCCAGAGCTTAGCCAGTATGCATTGGAGGTGCTGGCTTGCCCTGCTGCCAGTGTATTATCGGAACGTGTCTTTAGTGCTGCAGGTGGTGTGGTAACAGACCGTCGCACGCGACTATCCGCCAATAATGTTGACCGGCTTACTTTTCTGAAAATGAACAAGGCCTGGATCTCACCTGAATTTGCCAGTCCTCTTCCAGAATAAATAATTGGCTGGCAACAGGATCCAGGTCTCCTGTTGTGTTCATGTTTCTATGACCTGAACTTTATTTCCTGGGCTACAGCAATGCCCGTTGTTGCTCAGAAGTGCTGTCCGCACAGACGAAACACTCGCTCATGTGTATGTGGGGTTCGGTAACATCAGCTGATCCCCTGCTGTGTGTATGGCAAAGTGTCCTGCTCCCTCCACAGTCAAACAACCTCAGATTTACACCTGGCTCCAAGTAGGCCTCGGCCTACTACCTGATTTTCCCTGGGCTCCGACACCGCCAGTTGGTGCTCAGAAGTGCTGTCCGCACAGACAAAACACTCGCTCATGTGTAAGTGGGGTTCGGTAACGTCAGCTGATCCCCTGCTGTGTGTACGGCAAACTGCTGCTGCCTCCAAATTGTAACTACTTCAGATTTAAACAATCTCTGATTTGGCCTAGGCCTACTTGGTGGCAGTTTTAGATTGTTTGTAGGCTACAACAGACTGTCAACGTGCTCCAATTAGGCATCTGTCTCCACTCTGTCTCTAGTATTTCCCCTGACCTCCAACACCGCCAGTTCCTGCTCACAGTTGCCGTCCACGCATTCCACACGTGTTCCTGTGTTACTGGGGTTCTGTAACGTCAGCAGATCCCCCAATATGTGTCCGCCACTGTCTCCTGCGCTGTCCACCTTCCCACTGCAAGCGGTGGGAATGTGGACAGAGCAGGAGACAGTGGCAGACACACATCAGGGGATCTGCTGACATTACAGAACCCCAGTAACCCAGGAACACGTGTGGATTGGGCAGACGGCTGCTGTACGCATAAACTGACGGTGTTGGTGGTCACGTGAAATCCTGGAAACAGAGTGGAGACAGATGCCTAATTGGAGCACGTTGACAGTCTGTTGTAGCCTACAAACAATCTAAAACTGCCACCAAGTAGGCCTCGGCCTACACCATGATTGTCCCTGGGCTCCAACAACGCCAGTTGGTGCTCGGCAGTGTCTTTGGCACGGGGACTCCCTGTAGCCCAGCCTGGTTCCAGCACGCCTGCTGTTTCCGGGTAGTGTCAAGGTCACTATGCCACCAATCCGTTGTCCTGTCATCATGCGGCTGGGTTTGCCGACTCTACAGTGCCTGCAGTTTAGGTGACTCCTATGTGGGCTGCGGGAGAGGGCACTGAAGGCTGGATCCGTAGTGCCAATGGGACATGGACCCCCTGTTGGACTGTGGGTTTCGGTAACTGCGGCCGGCTTGCGGCCTGGCTACCTTGCTTTGAATGGGTACCTTCTGCTACCCACCCGGGTTCCAGCACTGCCTGCTGGTTCTCGCCAGAGCCTTTGGCCTAGGTGCCTCCATCTCGGTATCCGAGGTCCAGCACCGTCAGCTGGTCCTTGGTAGTGCTTTTTAGCACAGGTACCTTCTGCTTAGTAACCGTGGTCCAGCACCGTCAGTTGGTCCTCGGTAGTGCCATTGGCTCTTGTTCCTTCTGCTACCCATCCGGGTGCCAGCACTGTCTGCTGGTTCTCGCCAGAGCCTTTGGCCTAGGTGCCTCCATCTCGGTATCCGAGGTCCAGCACCGTCAGCTGGTCCTTGGTAGTGCTTTCTAGCACAGGTACCTAGTAACCGTGGTCCAGCCCCGTCAGCTGTTCCTTGGTAGTGCCATTGGCTCTTGTAGCTTTTGCTACCCATCTGGGTTCCAGCACCATCAGCTGGTTCTCGGCAGTGTCTTTGGCACGGGTACTCCCTGTTGCCCAGCCTGTTTTCAGCACGCCTGCTGTTTCCGGGTAGTGTCAAGGTCACTATGCCACCAATCCGTTGTCTTGTCGTCTTGCGGCCGGGTTAGCCGACTCTACGGTGCCTGCAGTTTAGGTGACTCCTATGTGGGCTGCGGGAGCTGGCACTGAAGGCTGGATCCGTAGTGCCAATGGGACATGGACCACCTGATGGACTGTGGGTTTCGGTAACTGCGGCCGGCTTGCGGCCTGGCTACCTTGCTTTGAATGGGTACCTTCTGCTACCCACCCGGGTTCCAGCACTGTCTGCTGGTTCTCGCCAGAGCCTTTGGCCTAGGTGCCTCCATCTCGGTATCCGAGGTCCAGCACCATCAGCTGGCCCTTGGTAGTGCTTTTTAGCACAGGTACCTTCTGCTTAGTAACCGTGGTCCAGCACCGTCAGTTGGTCCTCGGAAGTGCCATTGGCTCTTGTTCCTTCTGCTACCCATCCGGGTGCCAGCACTGTCTGCTGGTTCTCGCCACAGCCTTTGGCCTAGGTGCCTCCATCTCGGTATCCGAGGTCCAGCACCGTCAGCTGGTCCTTGGTAGTGCTTTTTAGCACAGGTACCTTCTGCTTAGTAACCGTGGTCCAGCACCGTCAGCTGTTCCTCGGTAGTGCCATTGGCTCTTGTAGCTTTTGCTACCCATCTGGGTTCCAGCACCGTCAGCTGGTTCTCGGCAGTGTCTTTGGCACGGGTACTCCCTGTTGCCCAGCCTGTTTTCAGCACGCCTGCTGTTTCCGGGTAGTGTCAAGGTCACTATGCCACCAATCCGTTGTCTTGTCGTCTTGCGGCTGGGTTAGCCGACTCTACGGTGCCTGCAGTTTAGGTGACTCCTATGTGGGCTGCGGGAGCTGGCACTGAAGGCTGGATCCGTAGTGCCAATGGGACATGGACCCCCTGTTAGACTGTGGGTTTCGGTAACTGCGGCCGGCTTGCGGCCTGGCTACCTTGCTTTGAATGGGTACCTTCTGCTACCCACCCGGGTTCCAGCACTGTCTGCTGGTTCTCGCCAGAGCCTTTGGCCTAGGTGCCTCCATCTCGGTATCCGAGGTCCAGCACCGTCAGCTGGTCCTTGGTAGTGCTTTCTAGCACAGGTACCTAGTAACCGTGGTCCAGCACCGTCAGCTGTTCCTCGGTAGTGCCATTAGCTCTTGTAGCTTTTGCTACCCATCTGGGTTCCAGCACCGTCAGCTGGTTCTCGGCAGTGTCTTTGGCACGGGTACTCCCTGTTGCCCAGCCTGTTTTCAGCACGCCTGCTGTTTCCGGGTAGTGTCAAGGTCACTATGCCACCAATCCGTTGTCTTGTCGTCTTGCGGCCGGGTTAGCCGACTCTACGGTGCCTGCAGTTAAGGTGACTCCTATGTGGGCTGCGGGAGCTGACACTGAAGGCTGGATCCGTAGTGCCAATGGGACATGGACCCCCTGTTGGACTGTGGGTTTCGGTAACTGCGGCCGGCTGGCGGCCTGGCTACCTTGCTTTGAATGGGTACCTTCTGCTACCCACCCAGGTTCCAGCACTGTCTGCTGGTTCTCGCCAGAGCCTTTGGCCTAGGTGCCTCCATCTCGGTATCCGAGGTCCAGCACCGTCAGCTGGTACTTGGTAGTGCTTTTTAGCACAGGTACCTTCTGCTTAGTAACCATGGTCCAGCACCGTCAGTTGGTCCTCGGTAGTGCCATTGGCTCTTGTTCCTTCTGCTACCCATCCGGGTGCCAGCACTGTCTGCTGGTTCTCGCCAGAGCCTTTGGCCTAGGTGCCTCCATCTCGGTATCCGAGGTCCAGCACCGTCAGCTGGTCCTTGGTAGTGCTTTCTAGCACAGGTACCTAGTAACCGTGGTCCAGCACCGTCAGCTGTTCCTCGGTAGTGCCATTGGCTCTTGTAGCTTTTGCTACCCAACTGGGTTCCAGCACCCTCAGCTGGTTCTCGGCAGTGTCTTTGGCACGGGTAATCCCTGGTGCCCAGCCTGTTTTCAGCACGCCTGCTGTTTCCGGGTAGTGTCAAGGTCACTATGCCACCAATCCGTTGTCTTGTCGTCTTGCGGCCGGGTTAGCCGACTCTACGGTGCCTGCAGTTTAGGTGACTCCTATGTGGGCTGCGGGAGCTGGCACTGAAGGCTGGATCCGTAGTGCCAATGGGACATGGACCCCCTGTTGGACTGTGGGTTTCGGTAACTGCGGCCGGCTTGCGGCCTGGCTACCTTGCTTTGAATGGGTACCTTCTGCTACCCACCCGGGTTCCAGCACTGTCTGCTGGTTCTCGCCAGAGCCTTTGGCCTAGGTGCCTCCATCTCGGTATCCGAGTTCAAGCACCGTCATCTGGTCATTGGTAGTGCTTTTTAGCACAGGTACCTTCTGCTTAGTAACCGTGGTCCAGCACCGTCAGTTGGTCCTCGGTAGTGCCATTGGCTCTTGTTCCTTCTGCTACCCATCCGGGTGCCGGCACTGTCTGCTGGTTCTCGCCAGAGCCTTTGGCCTAGGTGCCTCCATCTCGGTATCAGAGGTCCAGCACCGTCAGCTGGTCCTTGGTAGTGCTTTTTAGCACAGGTACCTTCTGCTTAGTAACCGTGGTCCAGCACCGTCAGTTGGTCCTCGGTAGTGCCATTGGCTCTTGTTCCTTCTGCTACCCATCCGGGTGCCGGCACTGTCTGCTGGTTCTCGCCAGAGCCTTTGGCCTAAGTGCCTCCATCTCGGTATCCGAGGTCCAGAACCGTCAGCTGGTCCTTGGTAGTGCTTTTTAGCATAGGTACCTTCTGCTTAGTAACCGTGGTCCCGCACCATCAGTTGGTCCTCGGTAGTGCCATTGGCTCTTGTTCCTTCTGCTACCCACCCGGGTTCCAGCACTGTCTGCTGGTTCTCGCCACAGCCTTTGGCCTAGGTGCCTCCATCTCGGTATCCGAGGTCCAGCACCGTCAGCTGGTCCTTGGTAGTGCTTTTTAGCACTGGTACCTTCTGCTTAGTAACCGTGGTCCAGCACCGTCAGTTGGTCCTCGGAAGTGCCATTGGCTCTTGTTCCTTCTGCTACCCATCCGGGTGCCAGCACTGTCTGCTGGTTCTCGCCACAGCCTTTGGCCTAGGTGCCTCCATCTCGGTATCAGAGGTCCAGCACCGTCAGCTGGTCCTTGGTAGTGCTTTTTAGCACAGGTACCTTCTGATTTGTAACCGTGGTCCAGCACCGTCATTTGGTCATCGGTAGTGCCATTGGCTCTTGTTCCATCTGCTACCCATCCGGGTGCCAGCACTGTCTGCTGGTTCTCGCCAGTTTCTCAGCCTTCTTGTACCTTCTGCTACATTTCCAAGATCAAGCTTTTTGAAATTGTCTTTGGTAATCCTTATTGATCTCCATGACGACGACCCTGATGACGACGACCCTGAAGACCACACCAAAGAAGACCAGAAATATGACCCTAAATAATAAGACCAAGAGGACAAAGAACATGAAGACAACCACCAAGATACAGAACAAAAGACAGAAGAACAAGAAGCAGAAGAAGCAAAAGCAGAAGAACAGAAAGCAGAAGAACATTAAGCATAAGACTAAAAATCAGCATGGAAGAAATCAAAATTATAAGCAGAAGAAGACTATGCAGTAAATGGGGGTGAGTCCGTTCCTCCTCGTGGTGCCCCTGGAAAATGCCTGCTGCTGCAGGCCAAACTGAACGCGGACAAATCCTGTTGTAAATCTTTAGTGACAGGCAGAACGTAAGGTGTAGTCTTATAACTTTTATAGATAAGTACTACAGGAATGCCTGTCACCATAAGAAAATGAAGACAAAGAAGAATAGGAAGAAGATGAAGAAATAGCATATTAAAATTGATAATAGCTGAATAAGAAGAATATGAAGAATGGAAAAAAAAATTAATGGGAAGAAGATGAAGAAGAAGAAGATGAATAAGGTGAAGAAAAGTTGATGAAAAAAATGCTACTGCTGCGGATCATGAAGGAGAAAGTGTGGGAGAAGTACAAAAGAAGGTGAAGAGCATAGAAATTGTGAAACATACATATCTGACAAAATATAAAAAAGGTTAACATAGTCAATATCTTTTTAACTCCGAACGTCTTGAAAAAAAAAATTGGAATTAATGCTATGCCATGTGATTTGAATAAACCACTATGCTTTTAATGTCTCCTCCACCTCACACAATACATTCTACATGATTCTTATTTGTTTTCAATTATGTAGAATTAGCCAACAAGGAAATAAAGGGCTTTTTTTTAATTCCGATACCGGAAGTCCCATTGACTTGAATGGGACTTTCGGAATCGGCGATACCCGATATTTTTTTCGTATCAGGCGATAACATCCGATACGATATTTTTGGGTATCGAACGGTATCGCTCAACACTATTCATGGTAATATAAGAATTTACTTACAAATTGTGACAGCAGTGGGTGTGGACCCACTGCTCCATCGGCTTGGCTAACCCCGGAGGGGCATGACAAAGTGGCTACTATTTTCTTTACTAGAGCTTCTGTTGGGGAGTATAGGCTTGGACTGCAGCGCAACCACCAATAGCCACTCCAGAGCAATGCCCGGACCTGCAGCAACTGACCATCAGGTTAAGGCAGGGATGTGTGGTACAGAGGCACAAGCAAATAATAGAGTCTTGGGTGGGGGTAGGCAGCACAGGTTCAGAAGATGAAGCGAAGATCAGGAGCCGAGAGATCAGATAGAATGGGTAGAAAAGCCAGGTTGATAAAAAGAGAAAAAACAGGAACACGTCTTTTCTGGAAGCAAGTAAAAAATTGCAGGCTAGAACCACAGTTCAGGCAATGAGTGGAGGGAAGAGCTACCTAATAAATGTTCTCCTGGCAGTAGATAGGTTAGAGAAGCAAATCTCTGAAGGATACATCAGGGTTAAATTCCTGCAGAGACTGTCCTCTCTTCCTTACAGCTAGGTAGAGACAGCAGGAAGATGTAGCAGTGCTGGGGAGTGCTGCAAGATGCAAACACAGCCAGAAAACCTGACATGAGTAGAAGCAGCACAGTGACCCCAGTGGGTAGTGAGAAGGTGTGTGAGCTACCGGCGTGGCACAAACAGTCTTGTATGTAATGCTCATAATTGTGTTTTCTTATACAGTATAATCTGCAGTACAATGATTCCTTTGGCTACTTTTGTAGAACTGATATGTTGGCGCCGTATGGATGTATTTTAGTGGTACACTTTTATTAGTATTGTATAATTGTCACTGAATGTAAGAGTATAGTAAGTATACACTTGTCACTAATATTAATTACCTTCATTTTTCTATCATGCTAACATTTTCACACCTTACAAGGATGACATTACATTGAGCATACTAATTATCTTGAAAGGTAGAAATTTGCAAAGCTTTGGACAGGTGGCCAAGGATTTCCAGTGTAGCTGTTTTTGCTCATGTCTAAGTGGTAACTTTTGGTCTTTGCATTATATTAACCATTTACTGTAATATTGTAATATTTGATACAATGTACAGACATGTATTTTCTTACATATTTATTGATATTCTGAAAAGTAAAGGTATCACAATATCATCAACCTTAAAAAAATTGTCATTGCCTGAACTAAAGAATTAACAATAACATACAAGTCAAATCAACATATAAGAATTTTCACTGATAAAAAAAAATAAGCATTCATTCTATAAAATATAATAAATATTTGAGTGTTATTATTGTACTGCACATATACTTTTGGGAGACTAACAAAAAGACAGCCAGAGGCACTTGTAAAAAGAGAGTTTTATCAAGTAAGTTGTTGTTATCTGTGGACTCCTGATGGTAGTGGGATATAAAACAATTCTATCTCTTGGGTTTGGTTTATATTATTCAGTCAGTAATAATCATATGAATCACATGAAAATAGTCAAGACGCTCACAATAACAGGCTTGAAAACTTCTTTTTCATTCAGATTTTACTTGTATTTCTACCAGCTGGAAGTTACCAATAGATTGTTAAAGCAAATGGAGAATTCTACTGTTACAGTGATTTTCTGTCGCACTAGAATATATCAACCTGAAAAGAAAAAAAAAATGTTACTGAATATCTAGATCTAAAGAAACCAATATTTTCAATTACTGATTCTTTTTTTTTTTGGCATACATAAAATAATGTATAGAAGAAGAAAATTGCCTTTTTAAGTAAAATATAAAAGGGCAATTACAATTTTTGTGTGTATTTATTATATTTAAACATATTTATCATATTTGACCATCTTCCTTTTTTATTCAAGCTGCTGTAAGAGTGCTAAAATTTTGTACCATTTGTTGATTCAATTCACTGTTGCCTCTGTTTTTAGGACGTATATTTTATATTTGTATTTATCATTTTTTGCCAATATTGGAATAAAATTTCAAAAATAAAAAGGACATACAGTGGGCAAAAAATATTTAGCCAGCCACCAGTTGTGCAAGTTCTACCACTTAAAAAGATGAAAGAGGCCTTTAATTGACACCACAGGTAGACAACAACTATGAGAGCCAAAATGAGAAACCAAATCCAGAAAATCACCTTGTCTGATTTTGCAAGATTTATTTTTCAAACTATGGTGGAAAATAAGTATTTGGTCACCTAAAAACATGCAAGATTTCTGGCTCTCACAGACCTGTAACTTCTTCTTTTAAGAGGCCCCTCAGTCTTCCACTCATTACCTGTAGTAATGGCACCTAACTGAGATTGTTATCAGTATAAAATATATCTGTCCACAACCTCAAACAGTCACACTCCAGACTCCACTATGGTGAAGACCAAAGAGCTGTCAAAGGACACCAGAAAAAAAAATTGTAGCACTGCACCAGGCTGGGAAGACTGAATCTGCAAAAGGAAATCAGCTTGGTGTGATGAAATCAACTGTGGGAGCAATAATAAGAAAATGGAAGACAGACAAGTCCACTGAAAATCTTCCTCAATCTTGGGCTCCACGCAAGGTCTCACCCTGTGGGGTCAAAATGATTGCAAGGACGGTGAGCAAAAATCCCAGAACCACACACGGGAACCTAGTGAAAGACTTGCATAGAGCTGGGACCACCGTAACAAAGGCTACCATCAGTAACACACTATGTTGCCAGGGACTCAGATTCTGCAGTGCAAAACGTGTCCCCATGCTTCAGCCAGTACATGTATGGGCCTATCTGAAGTTTGCTAGATAGCATTTGTATTATCCAGTAGAGTATTGGTAGAATGTCATATGGTCTGATGAAACCAAAGTAGAACTGTTTGGTAGAAACAAAACTCATTGTGTTTGGAGGAGACAGAATGCTGAGGGGTGTTGTGAATTCTCTCTCTGGCTTCCCTCTGGTGATTACTGAAGATAGTGGAGCTGGTCAGATTGAGAGTTCTCTTTCTGGGCTCCCTCTGGTGGTTACTGGAGGTAGTGGAGCTGATCTGATTGACAGATGCTTGCCACCTCATAATGATGATGACAATTGGAGATCTGGGGTTTCTGATTGGGATTTAAGACAGCTGATTCCCTCTATCCCTGCTGGTGATTTTCTTCCTGTGCCTCCTGAGGTCTGATGTCTCCTGCTCTCTCCCTGCATGTTCAGGTAAGTGGTTCATTTGCGATTCTGTTTGCATTTGATCTGGTTTTGTTTATCTCTGCTTTGTGCGGGTCAGCTATCTCCGGCTGGGGCTGTGCTGAATCACCGCCCATATGTTACTGCATGTGCCAGTTTGTTTTGTCCCCTTTATATTGGTCTCTTTTTGCTCTGCTTTCAGAATATACCAGAGTGCTGATATAGTGGAGGCAAAGTCGTGCGACTTCAGTGTTTGTGTGCATCAGACATGTTGGACTTTTTGCAGGGCTTTTTGCATGATTGCAGACAGTGTCTTTCTTTTCCTGTCTTGTCTAGTCAGTGTGGGCCCAATCATTTGCTCAGTCTATTTTTCTGCCTGCATTTGAGTTTTCATCTTGTCTCACCGACAATATATGTTTGGGGGTTATCTATTCCTTTGGGGTCTGCTCCAGGGCAGTTTAGATTTCCCCTTTCTTGCTTTAGGCTTAGTTAGCTCTCCGGCTGTGCCGAGGCGTCTAGGATCATCGTAGGTACGCTCCACGGCTACTGCTAGTTGTGTGGACAGAATCAGGGGTCTGCATCTGCTTAGTTACCAACCTCTCTGGTTTTCTGTGGCTTAGCCTGGGCCTGCTATCCTCCTCGGTGACCCATTCATAACAGAGGGGCCATGTATCGTGAGATTTTGAGTGCAAACCTCCTTCCTTCAGCAAGGGCATTTAAGATGAAACGTGGATGGGTCTTTCAGCATGATAATGATCCCAAGCACACCACCAGGGCAACGAAGGAGTGACTTCGTAAGAAGCATATGAAGGACCTGGAGTGGACTAGCCTGTCTCCAGATCTCAACCCCATAAAAAACCTTTAGATGGATTTGAAAATCTGTGTTGCCCAATGACAGGCCCAAAACATCACTGCTCTAGAGGAGATATGCATGGAGGAATGGGCCAACATACCATCAACAGTATGTGCCAACCTTGTGAAGATTTGCAGAAAACGTCTGACCACTTTCATTGCCAACAAAGCATATATAACAAAATATTGAGATGAACTTTTGTTATTGACCAAATACTTATTTTCCACCATAATTTGAAAAATAAATGTTGCCAATCAGACAAAGCAATTTTCTAGATTTGCTTTCTCATTTTGACTCTCATAGTTGTGGTCTACCTATGATGTCAATTACAGGTCTCTCTCATCTTTTTAGGTGGGAGAACTTAAACACAATTGGTGGCTGATTAAATACTTTTTTCTCCACTGTACATTTCTGTTTTTCACATTTTTTTCATTCCTTTTTAAGATTGCAAAAGGTCATTAAAATATATTTTATATTGTGCATCCCTTGCCCTTGCAATTAGTTATATAAACCAAACCATGTTGCATGATGCATATTGAAGTCTATGGAACAAATGAAGAGGAAGCTATAGAGTATGACATAGAGGGAAAGATAAACATGTTGCATAGTGAAGATACATTTTAGTAAGTCTTTTCTCTTAGCTCTGGACCTCAATGTTGGCTCCTAGGGCTCCTAGGTACACTGATCAGTACTGGTGTATAATGTCCTTTATATTTTTGCTGTTAATCTGCTTGTGCTGCATATAGAAAGAAGGGCAGGAATTTCTCCTGTCACTGTGTCCTGCATATGATGACATCTTTCATCACTAGCTCAGATTAAACTGGAAAACTGGGTTTAAGTCTACAGATAGGGGTTGCAGGGGTATCAAATTGTGTGTGGGGGGTTGTGTGCACCATCATAATACTTGATAAGTTGTGTGGAACATTCTGTTTGTGGAGTGCTTGGGGACAACATACTGTGTGTAAGATGGTGTGGGAGCATGATAGTATATATTAGAAGCTGTGTGGGCATAATAATAATTATTATTTTATTTATACAGTGCCAACATATTACTCAGCCGTTTACGCTTAAGCGTGGACATGTATGGACAGTAAAGACTTCACTCAATAGCACATAATTCAACATTTTAAAGTAGGAATGAGCACCCTGCTCTCAAGATTACAGTCTATAAGTAAATAATGGGGTACAATACGTAAAAAGTGCTTGTCGTGGATGGTCCAGACATCATTATAATAAATAGGGGTTTTCAAATAAAGCTGCAAGCACGAGTCATCAACTAGCATCTGCCTAAGTATAGATATCAAATTCGATTGGGTACATCAAGGATGTGGTGACAGGGTGCTAGGTATTGATTGGATTGTCAGAGGTAGTGCATTCCAGAAAAGTGGTGAAGTAGGAGAGAAGTCTTGGAGATGAAAGTGGGAGGTTCAGATTATGGAGGATGTTTGTTTAAGATCAGATACAAAATGGTGAGCATGAGTAGGATGATAGACAAGGATGAGACAAGAGATGTATGGTGGTACAGAACTATGGAGAACTTTGTGGGTGAGAGAGATAAGTTTGTATTGTTTTATGAAGTTGGATGGGTTATCAGTGTAACAACTGCCAAAGGTGCATTCAGGATGGATTGGAAGGGCAACGTTTTACAAGAGAGACTGATTAGGAAAGAGATGCAGTAGTTCAGACAAGAAAGTATAAGAGTGACAGTAATACATTCTGCAGTTTCAAAGATGAGAAAAAGTCAGATTCTGGAGATATCTTTCAAGGTAGCATGAGTTAGTGAGGGATTGGATATAGGGAATCACAAATATGACACCAAGAGAGCGAACATGCTGCTGGGGAGTTATTGGTTGACTAACCCAAGAAAATTACAATATTGAGTATACAGTGGCATGTAAAAGTTTGGGCACTCCTGGCCAAAATTATTGTTATTATGAACAGTTAAGCAAGTTGAAGATAAAATGATCTCTAAAAGACCTGAAGTAAAAGATGACAAATCTCCTCAGTATTTTAATGAAGAAAAATATAAGCAGTTTATTTTAATATTTTACATTTTAAAAATTACACAAAGAAAAATGGGCGAAAAAAAAATTTGGGCACCCTGAATGGCTAATGCTGATGAAAAACCATAAGTCTGTGACAAAAATAAATGTTCAAAATTTAAATTTAAATTGCAAAAAAATTACAATCATTAAAAAAATTAAAATTGTTAAATTCCCCAAAAATTTTAATCATAAAAAAATTAAAATCATTAAAAATCAAGGGTGCAGACCATTTAGTTTTTAACTTTATCAGACAAGTAATACATGGAAATATATGTACAAATTGGAAAAATTAATAATAAGTGCTAGTACAGCAAACCATTCCTCTATATTTAACAATATCTGCAATTTACACATCTCATAAAGTCGTTCTCTATTAAACCACTCCCCCTATTGTCGCATTTTATACACCTCTAGCAATCGTTCTTTAGTCAACTTGAATAATGTAAGGGACAAAGTCTTTTGTAGACTTTTACATGGATATGAGGAGTGTACTGTTCACAATCTCGTTGATACAGCATGGTTGGTAAATCATCTTTACACCGACACACATTTTGCTGCTCTGGTTTCTTCTGGGGGCATGCTGTAAGTGGAGGGCAAGTCTGGGTTAAACATATCGCTAAACCAATCAGCTACGATATGTAGCTACTCTATTAATCAATTAAGGATGGCATGTGACATCATGGTGTGGCTGTATAGTTAGTGCAAAAACATTCATGTCCTACCGCATAGAGATGTGACTTCCATTATGTACAAGGTGAGCTGCAAGCGGAGTACCCTGGCAATTGCTATGATACGCAATGAATAAGATCAATGAGGTCCGCAGTAGACGTATGTGCACTGCCGTCTATTGGTATGTAAATGCTTCTAAAGGCTGATTTTTCTTTATTTACATCTAGATACTGAATGGGGAAGGGAAATGTTTTTTACCAGAGTGTGTTATTAACCGAGTATTAGGTATTTCACATTGCTATCTGGTATATTGATTAAATGATTATATATATTCCCTTGTCTTTTTGGATTGCACATGCTCCATATATCAGCTGTTTACAATTTTTATATTAATTATCTTATTTTTTTAATACATTTTCAATAAAAAATTATTTATATTTGATTTAAAAAAAATCTTTTGTCTTTATTGCACAAAATTTTTTTGGAGGATTTTATGTAATTGACCTGAGGTTAGCATCCTCAATAATCAGAACCTCCCACTCCCGTCTCCAAGACTTTACACGTGCTGCACCAATTCTTTGGAATGCACTTCCTAGGTCAATACGATTAGTCCCCAATCCCCACAATCCCCACAATTTTAATCGTGCCCTGAAAACGCATTTATTCAGACTGGCCTATCGCCTCAACACATTAACCTAATCTATCCCTGTGTGGCACAGCCAAAAGTTTTACCATAACCAGGTTCCCCGCATCATGTTCCCACATGCTTTATGCATCCATTAGGCCGGTTTCACATTAGCGCTTTTTCAGCGCGCGCACGGCCGGGGGTAGCTCCGCCCCCGAGCCGGCTCTCTGCCCGGCGTGCCCGCCCCTTGCTTGTAGCGCCGCCTACTAGCGGACAGCGGCGCCTGCGATCGGCGCACCCTATCTTTAGCATAGGGTGCGCAGATCGTGCGCAGGCCGTGCGCTAGTTGCGCTTTGACCTGCGCTGCGCACTTTTGACGGTGCGCCGTGCGCGCCAAAATCCGAAAAGTTTGATTTTGGCGCGCACGGCGCACCGTCAAAAGTGCGCAGCGCAGGTCAAAGCGCAACTAGCGCACGGCCTGCGCACGATCTGCGCACCCTATGCTAAAGATAGGGTGCGCCGATCGCAGGCGCCGCTGTCCGCTAGTAGGCGGCGCTACAAGCAAGGGGCGGGCACGCCGGGCAGAGAGCCGGCTCGGGGGCGGAGCTACCCCCGGCCGTGCGCGCGCTGAAAAAGCGCTAATGTGAAACCGGCCTTAGGCTAGTTTCACACTTGCTTTTTTTTGCAGCGCGTTTTTCCCGCAAAAAAACGCATTGAAAAAACGCATACAAAAGCATACAACTGCTGCGTTTTTTTCAAGCATTTTTATGAGCATGCATGAAAAAAACGCAGCGTTTTTATGCGTTTGTATGCGTTTTTAGTGCGTTTTTACCGCGTTTGCGTTTTTTTCCAACATTTTTAGGTGGCCCCTCACACTACCCAAACCATGACTTTACTAACCCTAACCCTGACCCTAACCCTAACCCTAACCCTGACCCTAACCCTTAACCAAATCATACTTAACCCTAACCCAAACCCTAAACCCTAACTAACCCTAACCCTAACCCTAACCCTGACCCTAACCCTAACCCTAACCCTGACCCTAACCCTAACCCTAACCCTAACCCTGACCCTAACCCTAACCCTAACCCTGACCCTAACCCTTAACAAAACCATACTTAACCCTAACCCTGACCCTAACCCTAACCCTAACCCTAACCCTGACCCTAACCCTTAACCAAACCATACTTAACCCTAATCCTGACCCTAACCCTGACCCTAACCCTAACCCTAACCCTAACCCTGACCCTAACCCTTAACAAAACCATACTTAACCCTAATCCTGACCCTAACCCTGACCCTAACCCTTAACAAAACCATACTTAACCCTAACCCTGACCCTAACCCTAACCCTGACCCTAACCCTAACCCTAACCCTGACCCTAACCCTAACCCTAACCCTGACCCTAACCCTTAACCAAACCATACTTAACCCTAATCCTGACCCTAACCCTGACCCTAATCCTTAACAAAACCATACTTAACCCTAACCCTGACCCTAACCCTAACCCTGACCCTAACCCTAACCCTAACCCTGACCCTAACCCTAACCCTAACCCTGACCCTAACCCTTAACAAAACCATACTTAACCCTAATCCTGACCCTAACCCTGACCCTAACCCTTAACCAAACCATACTTAACCCTAACCCTGACCCAAACCCCAACCCTAACCCTGACCCTGACCCTAACCCTAACCCTAAACCCCCTTAACTAACCCTAACTCTAACCCAAACCCCTAAATTCCATGGTTAAAAAAAAAAAACGCATATGCAAAAAAACGCATACATGAGCATGCCAGTGCGCACATATGCGCATCCATAGGCTATAATGGCCATTTTTAGCACAAAACGTGCGCATATGTGCGCATGCGCTTTTTTGCAGGGCCAAAAAATGCAACATGCTGCGTCTGGAAAATACAAACGCACACCCCAAAAAAACGCAGCGCATGAAAATCGCATACATGCGCTTACAAGCGCGCAGGTATGCGCACCCATGTTAAATATAGGGGAAAAAACGCATGCGCACATATGCGTTTTTTTCCAGCGCTAAAAAACGCAAATGTGAAACCAGCCTTAGCCCTCTGTGTCTGTACTGTTACACACTTAACATTATGGCTGGTCCATACAATCAGGGCAACTGTTACCACCCAACTTTCGTGTCTACCCCTTTCCTCATAGACTGTAAGCTTGCGAGCAGGGCCCTCATTCCTCTTGGTATTTGTTATAATCTATGTGATTATTGTTATGCTGTAATGTCTATTGTCTGTACAAATCCCCTCTGAAATGTAAAGTGCTGCGGAATATGTCGGCGCTATAGAAATAAAATTTATTATTATTATTATAATTATTTACGAATTTGTAAATCTTGCTTACAACAGACAATAATTATTAAATTCTGTATATAAAAGCATATAAATTGTGCATAAGTAGTCTTTATCTATTTGCACTTTGAGTACCTTCCAGGGAGAGGAGTGCGATTATCAAATAGTTGTATATTATAGGATGTGTTTAATAAAGTGATGTGAATAAGTCACCCAAAGATTTCTATAACAATCAGGGACAATATTGCAGTTTCAGTTAGGAGGATACTAGGAGCTGTCAGCTGTACACTATAGCTGACAACTTGGTGCATTAGCAACAATCAGGGTTGGCACCGTCCATATCTGTTTAACTCCTTAGATGCTGTTGACAATAGTAACTGCATCATATAAACAGAGTGTTTCAGCTCCTTCTTTATTCCCATCGGCACCCTGAGATCATGATTGTGTGGTCCTGATGTTTGCCATGGCAATTCATGGCCAAATAACGGCCTTAGAGTCTACCAGCTATAGTGGCCTGTTCAGAAGTTAGCGACATTCAGGTGTTAAAAATACACTTTTTAATTCCTGTCATGCCACTTTGCATTAATTTCTGAAAATCACTCAAAGGGTAATTAAACTACCTAACAACAATTTTCAATATGTCGAGGGGTGAAGTTTTTAAAATGGTATCATTTTTGGGGGTTTCCAATAAATAGGACCCCCAAACAAACTTCAAATCTGGATAGGTCCCTAAAAAAATAATTTCTGTAAATTTCCTTGCAAAAATGAAAAAGTACTGCTACGTTTTTAAACCTCTTAAAATGCTAACAAAATAAAACAACATTATACAAATAGTGCAATTAGTGTTAATTGAAAGCAGACGTAAGGGAAATTGTATTTATTATTTTTTTGTGTGGTGTGACTATCTGGGATAAAGGGATAATCATTCAACGTTTGCAAATTGCAATTTTTTTTACATTTCTGTCAAATTTTTGATATTTTTTATAAATAAACAAAAAACGTACCAACGTAAATTTACCATTATCATTAATTACAATGTGCCACAAAAAAAACAATCTCAAAAATACTGGGATTTTTTTAAGCATTCCAGAGTTATTATATTATAATGTGACACTGGACAGATTTAAAAAATTTGGCCTGGTCACTAAGGCATTTTTAAAGGAATAAGAGACAAGACAGATCAGTGTTTTTTTGCTGCTAAACCTCCACTCAGGCATGGTCATGTGTGATAATGGGCAAAACCTGGGGGTGGCTCTGAAACCTGGAAAGTTCACACGCGCACCATGCTTGGTACATGTGCTCATTTTGATAGTTCAGTGGGTTCTGAATACATACCCAGATTTGCCAGAGCTTGTGTTAAGGTACACTGTGTCAGTGGCCATTTCCACAGTGTTGCAGCAGCACATGCAAGTGTCAGCTCACCGACTGGTGTGCAACGTCACCATGCCCTGGAACTCCACACTGCAAATTCTGGCAAGGCTTTGTGAGCAGAAGAGGTCAGTGCTTGAGTGCCTGCTCCATCATGCCCATCAGCATTCTGGTCATCCTCCGCACATAATAACTGGAGAGTGGGAATGGATGTCTGACAATTGTGTGGTTCTCCAAGACTTTGAGTACTCCACAAAGATGGTGAGCAGCAATGATGCCATAGTTAGCTCAATTATCCTGCTTCTGTGCATTTTTAAACAGTCGCTGCTCACAATTAAATATGAAGCTTTGCATGCAGACCAATGAGGATGAAGGATCACATAACACAAAGAGATTGTAGCCAGCCTTGCCTTATCTTATCTACTCAGTGTGGATTGGTTATCAGTGAGGAGGTGAACGCTGAGGAGGAGGAAGAGAAGGAACAGAGGCTGGTGGCTAGCACAACAGAGGCTAATAGCCACACAAATTTTGCCCTGTCTCTCCGACGTGGATGGTCTGAAGATGGGAATAGGGAGGAATTGACGAAGGAGGAGGTGGAGAATCCTCATCATGGTGGAGACATGAAAGTGTTGGCTGTATGGAGCTTGCAACATATGGCCAACTTTCAGTGACCCTCACATTACATTCATCTTGGCAAAAAAAGAATATTGGTTTTTCACCCTGCTAGATCTAGAACTTTGCATATTTTCTTCCTAAGGTGGAGAGGTCATCTAAAATGCTGTCATGAAGGCTAGAAGGCCAATGTGGAAAATATGTTAAAAAAATTCCCATCAGACAACACTAGCAGCAGGGGGCAAGCTTCCTTGCTCAACCAACCAGGAGAGGTCGGGTAAGCACAGAGCAGAGGCTTGGGTACACTGTCAAAAGCATGGGAAAATTTCATGACAATAGCCTAGCGCCCAGGGCATCATGACCGAATATTTTTGAAAAGGAGGGAAAAGTTTTCAAAGACAGTCAAGCAATACATAGCCAATCAAACCAGCATGCTCCCTAATTCTGCTAAGACTTTCAACTATTGGGTCTCAAAGCTGGACATGGCATGAGCAGTCTTTCTATGCTTTGGACTTGTGATGACTTACCACTAGCGGCTTGTCTGAGCAGGTATTTTGTGCTGTGGAGGGGTCATAACAGGCAAGCGCTTTTGTATGTAAATACAGAATGCAGACAGGCTTATTCTCATAAAAATGAACAATGCCTTGAATAACCCACACTTTTACATAACACCAGATGACAGCAGCACATAAAATGTTTGTAATATTCAAAATTTTAATGAGGCCCTCCAGTTGTTGTCTTTCAGATGTCTATTCATGATCTTCCTCATAATTTCTAACTGACTTTGCATCAAAACACTTGCATTCACCTCTGCAGTCATCTGGTCCTCAAGGTCAAAGCAAACAAGGACCAATGGTAATGGTAATAACGTAGGGTCCGGAGGCGAGACAAATCTCCTGAGCAGCGATCTCTGGAAAACATTATGGATATGCATCACTGGAGGTAGCTCTTGCTGGAATATCATAGGGCTGAGAACGGCCACCACCCGATACGGACTGATCACACTTGAACTCAGAGGCCCAGATACATACTTAAACCTGATGCTTTTAGTGGACACCCACATGTGCTCATTCACACTCAGATCCGGACCTGATCATTTATTACCACACATATGTTTAGAATAAGATGGTACTCTCCTTGACGGACAGACAACAGAGGAGTCTCCCTATGTCACAAATCTCTAATCCTCAGGATACTTAGTGGGAACCACCACACTCCCCTGACCAATTTTACTGGGAGGACACCAAGGTTTAGAGCTAACCTGGGGTGTGGGTAGAGTCTTGCCCCTATACCCCAGTAGCACCTTACTACCTCCACCAGAGAAGAAATAGAAGATTTAACAAAGTCGGCAGAGATAGTGTACCCAGGCAATATTGATAATAATAATCTTTATTTATATAGCGCCAACATATTCTGAAGAGCTTTACAATCTTTACAAAAACTGCCTCAACTTACTTCTTCTCTGGACCACCAGTTAATGACCAGATTGTGTTTATTCAGCTAGAGAAGGCCTTAGATGAAAGAAGGAGGCAGACACTCCATGACGTAGCACAATGGGAACTCTTTACAAAAAGTCTCTATGTGCAATTTCACATTATGTACAACCTTTGAAAAGGAATGTATGTCTCTAGGTTAGACCATGGGTCTGAGCAAAGCGAGAATCCACCAAACTGATTGCAGTTGCACTATTCACAAGTATCAGAATAGTGTCAGTGTACCCACCAACCACTATTTCAGCAGAAATGGTAAATGGAGATGTAAAAATGGAGGAAATGTGCACACCCTTGCCATATCCTCAACACAACCAGGGGAATATGGCTTATGAGATGGAGTAACATGTTTGGCGCAAGATGGACAGACTTTAACGTAATGATCAATAAGACAACAGTAAAAGCATGCCCCATCCGACAGTGAACTGCTGGAAACCTAGTATGAGAAGAGACTCTCCCCAACTTCATGGGTATGTCAAAAAGCACTTGCGTGATTTCCTCCCTAGGAAGAACAACAGGGGGCAGAGTCAGTGTAGGCCTCCCCCTGAGGCGCCTTTCCACCCTGATGGCAACAGCCATGGCATCCTCCAACGACCTTATAGTAGCATATTGAACCAGAGAATCTTGAAGTATCACTGACAGACCCTGACAAAGATAACTCCTATGGGCAGGGTCATTCCAATGAGTGTCAGTGGCCCATCTATGGAACTTCAAGCAGTATTCCCCAGCTGGCCTGGCCCATTGCTTAATCTTATGATGTTTAACCTCAGCTAGGGAGACACCATCATGATCGTCATACACAAGGGCCAAAGTCGAAAAAACTCGTCCACCGACTGCAAAGATGGAGAGTTGGTCAGCAGAGAGAGCTCCCAGGACTTGAGATCATCCTCTAGAAGGGAGATAACAATCCCCACTTGTTTTTCCTCACACCCTCAGTAACAAGGGTGGAACCTGAAATATAATTTACAGGTTTCCTTGAAAATCATAAATTTCTCTTTCACTCCAGAGAACTTGAAGGAGAGAAATATTTAGGGTTTTGTTTGAGCCTGGGCATGAGCTGAGACCAAGAGCCCAGATATATGCTGAAACTGCTGCACCACCTGAGACCACAACTCAGTGACCTCATCTGTGAGGGTCTGAATAAGGCATGCAAAAGCTTTAGTTTGAGCCATAAACTCAGGAAAATAGTGCAGGTACAGTTATAATGTCCCCTAGGTACTTCCAGCGGACGGCATAACCCATTGGTATAGCGCGATGATAATGCAAGAGAAAGGCCCTAATGGTAAGCAGTGAAGGATGGTACACCTCCTGACACCAATCTTTGTCTGTCCCTAAGCTCCCCCCATTGTCCTATGTAGATCCTTCCCCCAGTCCCTGGCTGCCACCTCTGCTAATGCTGGCTAGTGCACTGAATGGCAAGGATGCTAGCCTTGCACTGCGATAATTTAACACAGGGAAAGAGACAAACAAGGGACTGCTAGAAAGAATACAATTCAGCTCAGAATCTGCTGCTACACTCCATCAGCAGAGTAAATGGCACCAGGTAAACACAAATCCAACAGCGGCAATACTACAGTCACTGGAGAGCTTCATGCACTTAGCTGGTTTGCATGAAGTAAACTCTATAACCAACGATCAGCTGATGTCATGTGCCTATTTAAAGGGAGGTGGGAGTGGTTGCCAACTAAAAGCAGCTGACAAGTCTAAAAGAAGCTGCCAGCAAAAGTCTGAGATTAATGTCTGACATTAATTCTTGCTGGACCAAAGTATAAAATGACTTCACTTAAATTCAAGCAGACCAAGAGCTGCAACAAATCCCTTAATGATTTGAGACAATTGTATCCAAAACAAATTGCTAAAGAGAATATTCTTTCAGTGCTGTCTATCTCTGCACCATGATAGCCTTTGACAGCAGAGGTGTAGTGACTATATTTTCAAAGTGTCCAGTAGCCATTTTTCATAACTACTCCAGGCTGCAAATTGCTTCTGCTACTGTGAACAACCTTTGTGGCTTAGTCCTACTAGGGAGGGATGTGAACTAAATTAATAAAAAATACAAGTTATTAAAAATGATTTTGAATTAATAGTTAAAAATGTGAATCTTGCTGGCATATCTAAAAGAAATGGACTTATCAATCAATCAATCAATCAAATTTATTATCGCCAAGTACATATTACATATATACAAGGAATTCTTTGTGGCAAAGAGGCAACATAATATATAACAACAGATACAACAAGTAACATCTAACAAGACAGATACAGTATATAGTCTACACATGACGATTTAATTGTTGAACAGAGAGTGGATAGAAGCTGTTCATATGGCGGTTGGTGCTGCATTTGGGGACTCTGAAGCGACGTCCTGAAGGGAGTAGTTGGAATGAGGAGTGTCCCGGGTGAGAGGGATCGGATGAAATTTTCAATGCATGGGATCGAATACTCTTATCATAAAGATCCTGGATTTTAGGCAGTGGGGAATCTATAATTCTCTCTGCTGTACTGAAAGTCCTTTGTAAGCGGAGTTTGTCATGCGCAGTGGCTCCCCATACCAGACTATCAGAGAGGAACAAATCACAGATCTGATGACAGCATTAAAGAATAAGATCAGCAGATTCTTAGACAAACCATATCTTTTCAGCTGACGCAGGAAGAACATCCTCTGTTGTGCTTTTCTTATAACAGCATCCACGTTTTTCCCCTATTTAAGATCATGAGAGATGATAACACCAAGGAATTTGGTCTCTGTGACCCTAAGAACCACTTCGTCATGGATGTAGATTGGAAGTGTCTCATGTTGATCTTTCCTAAAATCCACAACCATCTAAGCAGTTTTTTTTGTGTTGAGTACAAGATTATTGGCTTTACACCAGTCACATATTCTTTCCACCTCACTCCGATACAAGTCTTCAGCATTTCCCCTGATGAGACCAATCAGTGTCATATTATCGGCAAATTTCAAGATTTTTACTGAGTCTGCTGAAGAGATGCAATCATTCGTATAGAGAGAAAACAGTAACGGGGACAAAATACACCCCTAGGTGCCCCGATGTTTGTGACCAAGGTGTCCGAAGTGAATGGTCCAACTTTTACACTCTGTATCCTGGCTGTCAGGAAGTTATAAATCCACAAGCATAAGTTGAGAGGGACTCCAAGAGCTACCATTTTCTTATGATGTAAATTCGGATCAATGGTATTGAACGCTGAGCTAAAGTCCATGAAAAGAATCCGGACATATGAGTGCAGTTCATCTGTATGATCCAAAATGTACTTCAGTGCCAGATTGACAGTGTCGTTTGCCGAACGATTTTCCTTATAGGCAAACTGAAGCGGGTCCCATAGCTTCTGCGTGAATTTTATCAGGTGGGACAACATAATTATTTCGAAGACTTTCATAGCTACAGATGTGAGTGCTACTGGTCTATAGTCGTTCAACTCAGAGGATCCCACTTTCTTGGGGACAGGGATAATTGTGGAATTTTTCCAACACTGAGGTACAACACACTCTTTCAGTGACACATTGTATATATTTGTCAGTATAGGGGCAAGCTGGGTAGCACATACTTTCAGACACATTGGAGATACACCATCAGGGCCAGGTGCCTTTTTGACCTTAAGTCCCTTCAGGATGCGTATCACCTCTGCCTCGGAGATCACTACTTGGGTGTTGCACAATGAATGATCTTTATATGAACAGACTGAGGAGCTTAGAGATGAATAGCCACTGTGTGTAGAGCTTGCCTCAAATCTGCAGTAGAATTCATTTAACTCTGCTGCCAGACTTCTGCTGGGGTTCACTATAGTGGGGTGGCTTTTATAATTGGTGACCTCTTTTAATCCTCTCCATGCAGATCTAGTATCTTTTGATGAGAACCTTTCCTCCAGAATCTTTGCATACTCATGTTTGGCTAACTTGATCTCTTTAGATAGCGAGTTCCTAAGTTTCTTGAATTCAGTAATATCGCCTGCTTTATTGTTTATGAAAAGGAGGACTTTACACTAGCCTGACAGCAGATGGCAATAGTGTGAAGTTAAATGCTTGCTGTATTGTGGGGAGGAAAGTTCTCTATTGTTGATGATAATTTTACTTTCGCTTTTGACTGTATTATACCATCAGCATGGCTGTGTGCTTCTGAATTCTTATCTCATGTTTACCCATAAGAAGTAAAGCTGTTTACAAAAGATAACTTGCTCATTGAAGTTCTCCTGTGTATTGCAAGGGATACAGAATCCTAGATCCCAAAACAGAGTCACGGTGAGTAACAGTGTGACATTCATTGAGGATCTAAATGAAGTCCCTATGATTTCATTTGACACAAAAAATGAGAAAAATAGCAGTGACACAGCTGAAGAAGTATTTGATGAGAAAGTAGTTGAAATTGATGAAGAACAGAATACTGAAAATGAAGAAATACAGCTACAAACAGACTCAGAACCAAGACGTTAAAAGACAGAAAACAAAGGTAAACCACCAAAACGTCTCTCATACAAGACAAGCACAAGTACAATTTATGAACCTACTTCTTGGAAAGACATATCTAATCTCCCTAAAGAAGAAGCTAATAAATGGATAGAAGCAACGGAAACAGAAATGGAATCCATGCATGACTCAAATACATAGACACTGACAGATTTACCAGAAGGAAGAAAAGCCATAGGATGTAAATGGATTTTTAAAGTAAAATACCAAACAGATGGTAAACCTGAAAGATACCGAGCAACACTCCTAGCTAAAGGGTATTCTCAAAAATATGGAGAAGACTATGATGAGACATTTGCTCCAGTTGTCAAGCATACTACAATAAGAACTTTACTTACAGTTGCAACAATGAAACAGATGGAACTGATACATCTGGATGTAAAGACAGAATTTTTGAATGAAGATTTAACAGAAGACATTTACATGGAACAACCTCCAGGATTCAAAGATGAAAGAAACCCAAACAAAGTTTGCACATTACAGAAAAGCATATATGGTTTAAAGCAAGCAGCTAAAGTGTGGAATGACAAAATCACGGAAGTGCTTACAAATTAAAATTTTCAAAAAAGCAAAGCTGATCCTTGCTTGTACACAAAAAGGCTGATGAACAGATTGATCTATGTACTCATGAGACGTCATGTAGACGACATTTTGATTTGTTCTGAACAAGAAAACGATAAAGAAAACATTCTAAAAATCCCAAAGCGACATTTTGAAATCAAAGACTTGGGAAATGTGAAGTATAATTTCTTGAAGGGTTATCCTACTGAAGAAATGACAGCAGACATCTTCATGAAGGCGTTGAATGCTGATAAACACCAGAGACTAATGAAAAGTTGGGTTTGATTGAATAAGTCTTTACTGTTGAGAAAAGGTGTTGGCATATGCAACAGAAATTGACTTACTGTTTATGTGAAGGAGGACTTTCCACTAGCCTGACAGCAGATGGCGATAGTGTGAAGTTAAATGTTTGATGTATTGTGGGGAGGGAAGTTCTCTACTGTTGATATTAGTTTTACTTTCGCTTTTGACTGTATTATACCAGCAGCACGGCTGTGTGCTTCTGAATTCTCATCTCATGTTTACCCGTAAGAAGTAAAGTTGTTTACTCAAGATAACTTGCTCAGTGAAGTTCTCCTGTGTACCAGTGAATTCTCAAAATATACACTCTGCTACAAATATATGGCTATGTATAAAGAGTCTGGCTATGGATACAAGTTCAAGAGTAAGGCTGAGTTCACACGTGGCGTTTTTTTCGCATTTTCGCAGCGGTTTTAACAGTGCGATTTTGCCGCGAAAATGCAAAAAATAAGCATCCCATGCATTCCTATGGGATTCCGCAATGCTGTGCTAATGCTGCAGTTTTTACCGCGGCGGAATCGCTTCACGGTAAAAACCGCAGCATGCTCATTAATTTTGCGGAATCGCGGCGATCCCATAGGAATGCATTGTTCTGCTTACTTTCCGCATGTGGCTGTGCACACCATGCAAAAAGTAAGCAGAACAATTGCGGATGGTACCCACGGTCCGGAGGAGAGGAGACTGACCTCCGGGCTTTGGGTACCATATCCCTGTAAAAAATAGAATTTAAAATAAAAAATATTGTTATTCTCACCTTCCGACGTCCCGCGCAGCCTTTCCGCCTCTCTCCACGCTCCCAGTCCCAGTAAGCCTTTGCAAGCGATGACGTCCGTTATCGCGGGATCACAAAGTCTCGCGGTCATTCGCGTGACTTCATCGCGAATTACCACGAGACGTCGCGATCCCGCGAGAATGTACATCATCACTGGCATTTTCGCAAAGGATTACTGGGAATGGGAGCGTGGAGAGAGACGGGAAGGCTGCACGGGACGTCGGAAGGTAAGAATAACACCATTTTTTTTTTTTTTTTTTTTTTTACATTTTATCTTTTACTACTGATGCTGCATAGGCGGCCTCAGTAGTAAAAAGTTGGTCACACTTGTCAAACACTATGTTAGACGAGTGTGACCAACCTGTCAATCAGTTCTCCAAGCGATGCTACAGATCGCTTGGAAAACGCTAGTTTTTCTGCGGGAAAATCGCGGGAAAACTTTGTACTACTAAGTAGGGATTATTATATAAAAAATGCTCTTGAACATTTTAGTGATGAAAAGACCTATCTACCTTTAAAATCTAATCCTACCTCTATATGCAGTACAAAAAAACTAAGATCTTTGTTAAGAAAGCAGGTAGAAAAGGGCTTATTGACTAAAAACAAGGCAAATTTTCAACAAAACCTTATGGGTGCAGTATTCCAAAAAATCATAAATCATTAGTTGCCCTCCCCTGCCGCCCTATTGTATTAAGAATAGGCTCAATAACTGAACCTTTGGCCCAATACATTGACTGGTTGTAAAAACCTATATTAGAACAAATACCTTCATATTTAAAGGATTCTGACTCCTTGTTAGAAGTGTTAGAACATGTGGAGTGGCAGGATGTTTTTTATTTAGCTTCTACAGATGTGTTGAATTTGTATACCAGAATCCCACACAAAGCTGGCTTGGAGGTTATTAACTTCATTCTGGAAAACACAGTTAAAAGCGCTGATTATGTTACCTTTGTCATTGAAGCGTTAGATTTTGTATTGTCATATAACTAGTGTTGAGCATTCCGATACCGCAAGTATCGGGTATCGGCCGATACTTGCTGTATCGGAATTCCGATACCGACTTCCGATATTTTTTCAATATCGGAATTCGGCATCGGAATCGGAAGTTCAGTTGATTGACGGCCTGACGTCATCATGATGCGCGGTGTGTGCGCATCATGATGCGCCGTCATTTCGGGCCTTCCGGGGGTCTCTGCCGGCCTGCCGGGGGGCTGTGCCGGCCTGCCGGGGGGCTGTGTGGACTGCCCGGGGTCTCTGCCGGCCTGCCGGGGGGCTGTGCCGGCCTGCCGGGGGGCTGTGCACCCTGTGGGGGTCTGTACCGGCCTGCCGGGGGGCTGTGCCGGCCTGCCGGGGGGCTGTGCTGATGTCCGGGGGTCTGTGCAAGCATCGTCCGATGGGACTACAAGTCCCATCGGGCGATGCCTGCTACCATGACAGTGATTGACACATTAGCCAATGATGGGACAGTAGTAGTCCCATCATCCGGCTAATGTGTTAAATGTTAAAAAAAAAAAAAAAAAAAAAAAAAAAATACTACATACATACTACATGCTACATACATACTACATATATACTACATACATACTACATACATGCTACATACATACTACATGCATGCTACATACATACTACATATATACTACATACATACTACATACATACTGCATGCTACATACATACTACATACATACTACATACATACTACATGCATGCTACATATATACTACATGCTACATACATACCACATACATACTACATGCATGCTACATATATACTACATGCATGCTACATACATACTACATATATACTACATGCATGCTACATACATACTACATGCTACATGCATGCTACATACATACTACATACATGCTACATATATACTACATACATACTACATATATACTACATGCATGCTACATATATACTACATACATACTACATATATACTACATGCATGCTACATATATACTACATACATACTACATATATACTACATACATGCTACATACATACTACATACATACTACATATATACTACATGCATGCTACATATATACTACATGCTACATACATACCACATACATACTACATACATGCTACATATATACTACATGCATGCTACATACATACTACATATATACTACATGCATGCTACATACATACTACATGCTACATGCATGCTACATACATACTACATACATACTACATGCTACATACATACCACATATATACTACATACATACAATACATTCATACAATACATACATAGACATACAGTACATATAACATAGAGTAACATACTTACCAATACTTGTCACATTGTTCCCCGAAGCCATTGTCTTTCCGGAATAAATATTAACATAACAAACCACAAAAATACTCACCCACGATCCGAAGCAGTCCACGAGTGTGTCCCACGACGATCTTGGGTAGAGAACTGCAGCATCAGATGATGCTGCCGTTCTCTACGGGCTGCAGGAATCCAATGACGGAAGGTAGGTATCCTTCCGCACTGTATTCCTCCGCCACTTAAAAAAAAAAAAGTCCCTAGTCTCACTTTATGCCATTGCTGTGTGGGAAATTCCCACACAGCAATGGCATAAAGTGAGACTAGGGACTTTTTTTTTTTTAAGTGGCGGAGGAATACAGTGCGGAAGGATACCTACCTTCCGTCATTGGATTCCTGCAGCCCGTAGAGAACGGCAGCATCAGCTGATGCTGCAGTTCTCTACCCAAGATCGTCGTGGGACACACTCGTGGACTGCTTCGGATCGTGGGTGAGTATTTTTGTGGTTTGTTATGTTAATATTTATTCCGTAGACGACAATGGCTTCGGGGAACAATGTGACAAGTATTGGTAAGTATGTTACTCTATGTTATATGTACTGTATGTCTATGTATGTATTGTATGAATGTATTGTATGTATGTAGTATATATGTGGTATGTATGTAGCATGTAGTATGTATGTAGTATGTATGTAGCATGCATGTAGCATGTAGTATGTATGTAGCATGCATGTAGTATATATGTAGTATGTATGTAGCATGCATGTAGTATATATGTAGCATGTATGTAGTATGTATGTGGTATGTATGTAGCATGTAGTATATATGTAGCATGTATGTAGCATGTATGTAGTATATATGTAGTATGTATGTAGTATATATGTAGCATGCATGTAGTATATATGTAGTATGTATGTAGTATATATGTAGTATGTATGTAGTATATATGTAGCATGCATGTAGTATATATGTAGTATGTATGTAGTATATATGTAGCATGTATGTAGTATGTATGTAGCATGCATGTAGCATGTAGTATGTATGTAGCATGCATGTAGTATATATGTAGTATGTATGTAGCATGCATGTAGTATATATGTAGCATGCATGTAGTATGTATGTGGTATGTATGTAGTATATATGTAGTATGTATGTAGTATATATGTAGCATGTATGTAGTATGTATGTAGCATGCATGTAGCATGTAGTATGTATGTAGCATGCATGTAGTATATATGTAGTATGTATGTAGCATGCATGTAGTATATATGTAGCATGCATGTAGTATATATGTAGTATGTATGTAGCATGCATGTAGTATATATGTAGCATGCATGTAGTATATATGTAGTATGTATGTAGTATATATGTAGCATGTATGTAGTATGTAGCATGCATGTAGCATGTAGTATGTATGTAGCATGCATGTAGTATATATGTAGTATGTATGTAGCATGCATGTAGTATATATGTAGTATGTATGTAGCATGCATGTAGTATATATGTAGCATGCATGTAGTATATATGTAGTATGTATGTTGCATGTAGTATGAATGTAGCATGTATGTAGTATGTAGTATGAATGTAGCATGTATGTAGTATGTAGTATGAATGTAGCATGTAATTTTTTTTTTTTTTTTTTTTTTACATTTAACACATTAGCCGGATGATGGGTCTACTACTGTCCCATCATTGGCTAATGTGTCAATCACTGTCATGGTAGCAGGCATCGCCCGATGGGACTTGTAGTCCCATCGGACGATGCCTGCACAGACCCCCGGAGCCTGCACAGACCACCGGCAGGCCGGCACAGCCCCCCGGCAGGCCGGCACAGCCCCCCGGCAGGCCGGCACAGCCCCCCGGCAGGCCGGCACAGCCCCCCGGAGCCTGCACAGACCACCGGCAGGCCGGCACAGACCACCGGAGCCTGCACAGACCCCCTGGCAGGCCGGCACAGCCCCCCGGCAGGCCGGCACAGCCCCCCCGGAGCCTGCACAGACCACCGGCAGGCCGGCACAGACCACCGGAGCCTGCACAGACCCCCTGGCAGGCCGGCACAGCCCCCCGAAAGGCCCGTACAGACCCCAGAGAGGCTGTACAAGGGCAGGAAAGGGTTTTTCTTATTCCGATACCGGAAGTCCCATAGACTTGAATGGGACTTCCGGTATCGGAATCGGCGATACCGATACTTTTTTTAAAGATCGGCCGATACCATCCGATACGATACTTTGAAGTATCGGATGGTATCGCTCAACTCTACATATAACGCTTTTATCTTCATGGAAAAATGATTCCTTCAAATGGTTGGAGCCGCAATGGGAACACCTGTAGCTTGTGTTTTTGCAAATTTATTTTTGACAGTGTTTAAAGACAAATATATTAAAAACTCCCTGAACCCATATCTAAAATATATCCTTACATTTTTATGTTATGTGGATGATATATTTTTTATATAGGCAGGCCCAAAATAGCAATTTGAGGAATTCGATCTATATTTAAATTAAATTAATGCAGAAAATATGCTATTCACGTCAAACTTTGGTGGTCATGCACTTGATTTTTTTAGGCGTTCGAATAAACATTCAAGCAGGAAAAATCATGTCTTTTTGTAAATCGAGCTCAACAAACATGTTATTGCATTTTTGGAGTGCACACCCTATTCACACTAAGTAAGGCTTCCCATAAAGCCAGATGCTGCGATTACGCAAAATTAAAAATGTTGAAGCGGTTTTTGATGAACAGATTAGAGTTGAGCGACTTTTGGTTTTTATGGTCGAGTTTCGTTTCGTGAAACCCGACTTTTCCAAAAGTCAGGTCGAGCAAGATCGGCAGATTATAGGGAAAAGTCGGGGTCGTCCCGAAACAGGAAACCCAATGTAAGTCAATGGGGAATAAAAGTTGGCAGTGAGAGGAGGACAGGAAACACACCTACAGTGCTCATTTGAATGCCAAGAGCATCAATTCTTCTTACTTAAGCTGGTCAACCTTAATTAACTTCATAATACAAGTTACGCACTGTAAAATGGGGGTTATTTGGCTAAAGTTGTGGGGGGGTAGGGCTGGCTCCAGGTTTTCATGTGCCCTGGGCGAAAGAGCGCCCCTTTAACACATACCACAACTCATCATGCTCCGATACGGCAGAGAAATAGCAGTATAGTACAATGAAAAATACTTCACTTTTTACATCTCATGACGAGGCCCATCTATTTCTCCATACAGAATCATTGATCCCATATAATGTTTGAAACAGTATATGATGAGCTCCACATAATGCTACAGTATATGTTGGTCCCCATGGATGAAGCTCCACTGTCTTATGGGCCCAAATAATGCTCCAAACATAATGGGCCCCATTTCTAATGCTCTAGTGTATAATGGACCCTGTAAATGCTGCTCCAGTGTCTGATGTCCACCTTTGGAATGTTCCAGTGTATGGTGGGCCCCATCTATCATTCTCCAGAGTATAGTGCTCCCCAAAAATTGCTGTCCCAACATTGAAAACAATGAAATAAGTCTCCTCGCTAGGGAATCCCTGTACTAGTCTGGACTCCTCGTCGTCCCCATCTTCCATCTCACTGCACAGTATTTCAACCTTGCAAGTGCTGTGATCCTGAGCAAGCAGGGGGGGCCCACTCGTTGGTGACGGCACTGGCACAGGGTCCCTGATAGTACGGTGGTGTGTCTGATGGCGGGTGGGCCAAACCTGCACTTTCATCTGCAGCTTCCTCTTTGTCACCGTGTAAGATGGAACTGTATATGGGAAGGGTAACCTGAGATTCATTAGGGTCAGATTCAGGCCTGGTAGCGTGCGAGGGGAATGTAGTGGTCTGGGTCAATGTACCAGCAGATTCATCGAGCAGTGGCTGGGCATCAGTGCACTTGTGTCACCCCCAGGAGTACGGTCGCCACAGTGGCATTACCTTCCTCCTAGGGAGTGTGATGTCATGCTTGGGAGCAACGAAGGATCTCTCTAGCAGGTTAACTGATTGGGCGGCATTATTCCCACGAGTCATGACCCTCCAAACAGCGTTCATGAAGGCAAAGTGTTTGTTTTACGTGGGCAGTATGGTTGCAAAGCTGAACCTTAAAGGAATGTCCAGAAGGGCACCACCAGGAGTGGAGCCTATGGCGTAATTTGACTCAACACGGGCAACCTCAACCATGCCAGCTACAGAACAGATGCACACATTGCAAGCTTAATTCCGTTAACGAACGAGACTCCGTCATGCCCCGCGGTTCGAGTCCGGCTTACTAGAGGGACACGTGAGGCTCTGGCACATGAGATTGGCCAATAACTGGTGTGTCATGCCCTTACATGTCCGTGGCTACATGTACGCTACACTGAAAAGGCCAGCGTTTGTCGCTTACAGGTGCAGATAACCCGCTGAACAACGTTAGTGATGGGGATCACTGATTACAATTATTACTCGCGAACGATGATTTCCCAGTAAGTGCAGGTCAACCGCAGTTCCGGAATTAGGCCTAACCGTCATTCCTGAAAAAAATGAAAAACTTACGTGTGCAAACCACAGGTGCTGTAGCTTGCTTAACAGCTCGCCAGCCGTTCTCACGCCCAGTATGGGTTACACGTGATTGCACAAAGGTGAGAAAGGGTACCGTATCCCCGGATAACATGTATGGATAGCGTACACATTCAAAAGATATGTATATACATCAGGAGGCAGGCTCAGACGGTGTAAGGCCCAGTATGGCTTGCAAGTGATTGCACAAAGGTGAGAAAGGGTACCGTATCCCCGGATAACATGTATGGATAGCGTACACATTCAAAAGATATGTCTATACATCAGGAGGCAGGCTCAGACGGTGTAAGGCCCAGTATGGCTTGCAAGTGATTGCACAAAGGTGAGAAAGGGTACCGTATCCCCGGATAACGTGTATGGATAGCGTACACATTCAAAAGATATGTCTATACATCAGGAGGCAGGCTCAGACGGTGTCAGGCACAGTATGGCTTGCAAGTGATTGCACAAAGGTGAGAAAGGGTACCGTATCCCCGGATAACATGTATGGATAGCGTACACATTCAAAAGATATGTCTATACATCAGGAGGCAGGCTCAGACGGTGTCAGGCACAGTATGGATTTGACGGCCCAGACTACACAGCGGAGGAGCAGGGAGAGGTAAAGATTGCAAATGCTGGGGCCCTGCCCAAGCAAGGGGGGCCCACTCGTGGGCGTCAGTACTGGCACTGGGCCCCTCATAGTACGGCGGTGTGTCTGACGGCGGGTGTGCACCACCACCGTCAGAGACACTTGATTGCACTATGAGGGACCCTGTGCCAGTGCCAGTGCCCGCGCCCAAGAGTCGGCCTACCCACCTGTCCAGGGCAACGGCACTTGCACGGTGTCGTGCGCTAGGTGGTGACCCCGGCCATGGGGGGGAGGCAGCACAGTTAGGGAGTTTTAGAAAGTGGCATATGTTGATGTTGGACATTCAGCTGATGCAAAAGGCGAAATAGGTCAAGTCCCAGGAAGAGGTGGACCAAAGCAAGCCATTTTTCTGTCACCCTATGTGTCATCAGGGGAAGGTGGGACAAAATCCTTGGAAACCCATGCATGGTTCATTTTAATGAAGGTTAGATCATCCACATTTTGGGTTGACAGACGGGTCCTTTTTTCTGTCAGGATTGATCCAGCTGCACTGAAGACTCTTTCCGATAGCACACTTGCAGCTGGGCAAGCGAGCTCCTGTAAGGCATATTGTGCCAATTCAGGCCAGGTGTCCAGTTTAGCAGCCCAATAGTCAAAGGGGAATGACCTGTGTGGGAGAACATCGATATGGGAGGAAAAGTAGTTTGTAAAAATAGTTGACAACTGCTGTCTCCTGTCACTTTCCATAGATGCTGTATTACCAGTTGTGTGAGCGGTACTTGAAAAATCAGTCCACAACATTGTCATGAAACCCCTGTCTCCAACGCCACTTCTGCTGTGTGCACCATGAACACCTCTGCCAAGCTGCCCCCGGCCCGTACGGCTCGTGTAAGAACCATCACCGCTGCTGTGTGCTGGGAATGCCTCAAGCAACCGATTTACCAGAGTTGCTTGTTTATTAGCCAATATTAGGTCAAGGTTCTCCTGTGGCATGATGTTTTGCAATTTGCCTTTATAGCGTGGATCCAGGATGCTGGCCAACCAGTAGTCATCATCGTTCATCATTTTGGCAATGCGGGGGTCCCTTTTTAGGATCCGCAAGGCATAATCTGACATGTGGGCCAATGTTCCCGGTGTCAGTGATGCACTGCGAGTGCTGGGTGGAGGAGCACTTTCTGGCAAATCCACATCCCTCCAGTCACGCACAAACCCTGTACCAGACCTTGCCACGCCAACATTTTCACTTGCCCCACGAGATGCATCCTCCTCCCCTAAGTAATCATCCCCATCATCATCCTCCTCCTCCTCTTCTTCCTCCAACTAGTCCAGGAGAGGTCCCTGAGCAGACAATGGCTGAATGTCATCAAGGATTCCCTCCACCTCTTCCTCCTCATCAACATTGGCTGCAGACGCCTGCTCCTTAAGGTGCGTCAAAATTTGCATGAGCAGACGCATAAGTGGGATGCTCATGCTTAGGATGGTGTCGTCTGCGCTTACCAGCCATGTGCATTCCTCAAAACACTGAAGGACTTTACAGAGGTCTTTCAGCTTCGACCACTGCACACCTGTCAACTCCATGTCTGCTCTCAAAGAGCCTGGCCGTGTATCCTCCCACAAATGCATTATGGCCTGCCTCTGCTCGCACAGCCGCTCCACCATGTGCAGGGTGGAGTGCCACCTTGTTGCAATGTCGAAAATGAGGCGGTGGTTGGGATGGTGGAGCAATCGCTGCAGCTTCTGCATACGAACGGAGTGTACAGGCGACCGGCGGATGTGCGCGCACAGTCTTCGCACCTTCTGGAGCAGGGCTGTTAACTCCGGATAATTTTTGAGGAAGCACTGCACCACCAGGTTCAAGGTGTGAGCCAAGCAAGGTATGTGGCTGAGTTTTGAAAGGGCTATGGCTGCCACAAAATTACGGCCGTTATCACTAACTACCTTGCCTGCCTCAAGATGTACACTGCCCAGCCATGACTCAGTTTGTCGCTTCAAGTACTCGGCCAGCACCTCGGCGGTGTGTCTGTCGCCCAAGCACATCATCTGCAACACAGCCTGCTGACGCTTTACACTAGCTGCTCGATAGGGGGACACCTCGTGTGCAACAGTGGCAGCTGCAGATGGAGTGCTCGTACGACTGCGCTCTGTGGACGAGCTTTCGCTTCTGGAGGAGGAGGAGGAGGAGGAGGGTGGAACGCCTACAGCCAACTGTTTCCTATACCGTGGGCTAGGCAGCACTGTCCCACCACCGCTGTCCCCTGTGGACCCTGCATCCACCACATTAACCCAGTGCGCAGTGATGGACACGTAACGGCCCTGGCCATGCCGACTGGACCATGCATCAGTTGTGAGGTGCACCTTTCCACTCACTGACTGCTTGAGTGCATGGACAATGCGGTCTTTCACATGATGGTGGAGGGCTGGGATGGCTTTGCGAGAGAAGAAGTGGCGACTGGGTAGGTCATAGCGTGGTACTGCATAGGCCATGAGTTCGCGGAAAGCTGCGCTTTCCACCAACCGATAGGGCATCATCTCAAACGAGATTAGTTTGGCAATGTGGGCGTTCAAACCCAGTGTACGCGGATGAGAGACTGAGTACTTTCTTGACCTACTCATAGTGTCTGGGAGGGTGAGCTGGACTTGAGAGCTGCATATGGTGGAAGTAGCGGTGGACAGGGCGGAGTGAGAGAGGGTTGATGATGGTGATGGAGTTGGTGTTCTTTCTGATGGCCTAGATTCAGTATTTCGTTGATATAACAGTGGGATTCCCTGACTGCTGTGGCCTTGCAACGACACCTCAACATTTGCTGCTGTGCTAACCGGTGGACTTACAGTGGGGGAAACAATGTAGCGATGCTGACTACCTTCTTTGTGATCAGTTGCACATGTGGCACTTGAGGTTTGGTGTTGTGTCCACGCTTGCAAGTGCATGGTGTTTAAATGTCTAAGCATGCAACTGGTATTCAAATTTTTCAGATTTTTCCCTCGGCTAAAGGTCTTTGCGCACTTCTTCCAGATAACCTTGGCCTGATCATGAGGATTTTGTTCAAAAAAGTGCCACACTGCACTCTTCCTACTTTGGCAGACATTTTGCGGCCTAGCACGCTGTGATGTTTTGACCCTCTGGACAAGCTGTCCAGCAACTCTTTTGATTTTTGGAACCTGTCTTTGGAGTGCTCCGGGCCTGCCAGATAACAGCTGTTGCGATGTTGATGTCTGCTGTGGATGCTCCTCATCTGAGCTATTGGAAGCAGCACCCTCTTCCCCCAATGGATGCCAATCTGGGTCAACAACTGGGTCATCCATCACCTCCTCTTCAATGTCATGTGCACCTTCCTCTGTGTCACCGTGTATGGTGGTATAGTGTGCGGGAAGGGGCACCTGAGTCTCATCAGGGTCAGAATCTGGCTCTGTACACTGCGAGGACAATGTAGTGCTCTGAGTGAATGTACCAGCAGAATCATCTATCAGCGGCTGTGCATCAGTGCACTCCATGTCAGATTCATCTTGGCCTGGGTAATTCACCATTTCACTTGATAATCCAGGCATGGTATGTGAAAACAGCTCCATGGAGTAATCACTAGTATGGCCTGCGTCATCCTTCAATCTTGGTTGTGGTGAAGGACACAAGGAAAGGTGTGGTTCATGAACATGAGCCTCCAATGATGACTCAGTGCTTTTACTTTTTACAACTTCAGAAGAGGAGGCGATAGAGCTGGAGGCTGAGTCAGCAATGTAAGACAAAACTTTTTCCTGATGCTCTGGCGTTAAAAGCGGTTTGCCAACTCCTAGAAAACTAAGCCTTCGAAGCCTTATGGAGCCAGACGATGACGCAGGCTCAACACCTCCTGCATTCGGTCCTATTTTGCTTTTGCCACTACCATCAGATCCACCACCAACATCATCATTACCAGCTGCCAACCCCCGCCCAATTCCACGGCCTCTTCCACCAGCCTTCCTCATTTTTGGTAGAAATATAGACAAAATCCTACAAACTATGTAGTAATGTAAAACAAGGTACAAGGTGTCTATAGGACAGGGGAGATTTAGATTTTCTGCAGACACTTGTGGACACTGGACACTTGGATTGTGTGAGGCCCACTGAATATCACAGTGCTATGTCACAGGCTCGATGGCACAGGTGTGAAAAAAGTGACTACAGGATAAGGGAGATTTTGAATTTCTGCAGACACTTGTGGACACTGGACACTTGGATTGTGTGAGGCCCTCTGAATATCACAGTGCTATGTCACAGGCTCGATGGCACAGGTGTGAAAAAAGTGACTACAGGATAAGGGAGATTTTGAATTTCTGCAGACACTTGTGGACACTGGACACTTGGATTGTGTGAGGCCCACTGAATATCACAGCGCTATGTCACAGGCTCGATGGCACAGTTGTGAAAAAAGTGACTACAGGATAAGGGAGATTTTGAATTTCTGGGAGATTTTGAATTTCTGCAGACACTTGTGGACACTTGGATTGTGTGAGGCCCACTGAATATCACAGCGCTATGTCACAGGCTCGATGGCACAGGTGTGAAAAAAGTGACTACAGGATAAGGGAGATTTTGAATTTCTGGGAGATTTTGAATTTCTGCAGACACTTGTGGACACTGGACATTTGGATTGTGTGAGGCCCACTGAATATCACAGTGCTATGTCACAGGCTCGATGGCATAGGTGTGAAAAAAGTGACTACAGGATAAGGGAGATTTTGAATTTCTGCAGACACTTGTGGACACTGGACACTTGGATTGTGTGAGGCCCACTGAATATCACAGTGCTATGTCACAGGCTCGATGGCACAGGTGTGAAAAAAGTGACTACAGGATAAGGGAGATTTTGAATTTCTGCAGACACTTGTGGACACTGGACACTTGGATTGTGTGAGGCCCACTGAATATCACAGTGCTATGTCACAGGCTCGATGGCACAGGTGTGAAAAAAGTGACTACAGGATAAGGGAGATTTTGAATTTCTGGGAGATTTTGAATTTCTGCAGACACTTGTGGACACTGGACACTTGGATTGTGTGAGGCCCACTGAATATCACAGCGCTATGTCACAGGCTCGATGGCACAGGTGTGAAAAAAGTGACTACAGGATAAGGGAGATTTTAAATTTCTGCAGACACTTGTGGACACTGGACACTTGGATTGTGTGAGGCCAACTGAATATCACAGCGCTATGTCACAGGCTCGATGGCACAGGTGTGAAACAAGTGACTACAGGATAAGGGAGATTTTGAATTTCTGGGAGATTTTGAATTTCTGCAGACACTTGTGGACACTGGACACTTGGATTGTGTGAGGCCCACTGAATATCACAGCGCTATGTCACAGGCTCGATGGCACAGGTGTGAAAAAAGTGACTACAGGATAAGGGAGATTTTAAATTTCTGCAGACACTTGTGGACACTGGACACTTGGATTGTGTGAGGCCCACTGAATATCACAGCGCTATGTCACAGGCTCGATGGCACAGGTGTGAAAAAAGTGACTACAGGATAAGGGAGATTTTGAATTTCTGGGAGATTTTGAATTTCTGCAGACACTTGTGGACACTGGACACTTGGATTGTGTGAGGCCCACTGAATATCACAGCGCTGTCACAGGCTCGATGGCACAGGTGTGAAAAAAGTGACTACAGGATAAGGGAGATTTTAAATTTCTGCAGACACTTGTGGACACTGGACACTTGGATTGTGTGAGGCCCACTGAATATCACAGTGCTATGTCACAGGCTCGATGGCACAGGTGTGAAAAAAGTGACTACAGGATAAGGGAGATTTTGAATTTCTGCAGACACTTGTAGACACTGGACACTTTTGAATTGTGTGAGGCCCAATGAATATCAGAGCGCTATGTCACAGGCTCGATGCAGCAGGTGTGAAAAAAGTGACTACAGGATAAGGGAGATTTTGAATTTCTGCAGACACTTGTGGACACTGGACACTTTTGGATTGTGTGAGGCCCAATGAATATCAGAGCGCTATGTCACAGACTCGATGCAGCAGGTGTGAAAAAAGTGACTACAGGATAAGGGAGATTTTGAATTTCTGCAGACACTTGTGGACACTGGACACTTTTGGATTGTGTGAGGCCCACTGAATATCAGAGCGCTATGTCACAGGCTCGATGGCACAGGTGCGAAAAAAGTGAATTGTAGAATTGGGCAGAATAGGAATCTCCCTAGAGTGTAGGTCTGTAAGAACGGAACAAGTCCTCCACTTATCCTTCCACAGTGACACACAGATAGCTTCACTGTGGCTGTGATAACAGCCGTTACACGGTACTGTGTGAGGAGCGTACACCGCTGTATGGTGTGAATAAATGCACACTCAGTACCTTAGCAGGACAAAAAAAAAATTGGGATTGCTTTTAAAAAAGCAGTTTGCAGAGCAGTGGGGAAACAGCAATGCAGCTGTCAGGAAGCCTTAGAAGGCAGCCTAACAACCAACACCGCTGATCCACCACAATATAGCCTCCCCTTGCACTGCACACACAGTGACTGGTGTGTTGCACAGGCAAAATCGCTAGCAGCAGAAGCAGTTTTTTTGTCTTCTTCCCTGCCTAACGCTCTCCCTACAGAATCAGCAACCTCTTCCTATGCTAAGATCGGCAGAAGTAAGATGGCGGTCGGCGTGCACGCCCTTTTATAACCCCTGTGACGCCCACCAAAGCAAGCCAATCACTTGCATGCCCTTCTGAAAGATGGTGGCGACCCCTGCCTATGTCATCACGTTGCCCACAGTGTCCGTGGATCCTGATTGGCTGAAAAAGAGCGCTAAACAAACTTTTGAAACGCGACTTTGGCGCGTAAGTCGCCGACCTCGTGGCCGACCTCATCCTAGGGTCGGGTTTCGATTCATGAAACCCGACTTTGCCAAAAGTCGGCGACTTTTGAAATTGTTCGACCCGTTTCGCTCAACTCTAGAACAGATAAGTGATTTAAAGAAATGTTTTAAACAAAGCGATTATCCTACTTGTGTTTGAATGAAGCTCATGATAGTGTTAAATCTGTTTCTCAGCATGATTTATTACATAGGAAAAAAATTAAGAAATCCAGAAAACCAGACCAAAACTAACAAATCCAACGATTTATTTTCACTTTTAAATATAGTCCGATGGATAAGGACAGGGCCGCAGCTATAATGAGGCGAGTTGAGCCAGCTGCTGAAGCAGTAGGCAGCAGTGGGTGGCATTATGCTCTCCTCTACCTGCAGCACCTACAATTTAGCCTCTACACGCTGGTGCTACGGTCGTGCAAGAGGCTTGTAATTGATGAGGTCACAGGAGGGAAGGAGTCAGGGCCCCCTGATCATGTGACTCCTGACTCTTCCCCTCCTGTGACCTCATCACAGGTCCTGTGTGTGCATCAGCCCTTTGTTTATGCAGGACTCTGCTGTCTGTGCTGGTTGTCATCGTCCTGGATCACAGAAGTTTGTGTGTGGGGGTATCGTCTGTTGAGGATGGCCAAATATTTGAAACCCCACGTCCAGAAGAAAGCCACTGTCATCCACGTGATATACCGGGTGAAGAGGTGGAGGCTGATGGTGATGACACACAGTTTCCATCTGGCCAGTCGGCAATATCAACACGGAAGGAGGATGACATGGATGACGAGGTGGTCGATGATGAGACCACCGATCCGGCCTGGTCCGTTGGCACGCAGAGCCAGCACAGCAGCACAGAGGATGAAGGTGGATACGTAGCACCAACAAAGGTACCAAGGGCTACTGGTTTGTGCAGAGTGCGAACTGTGTCAACTGTTGCCACGAGCAATCCCTCTGTGCCCCAAGTCAAGGCAAAGGTGCATTCAGCCGCTGTCTGGAAATTTTTTTCCAATAGCTCTCCTGAACCAAATGTTGTAATCTGTAGCATCTGCCATAGGAAGCTAAGCAGAGGCCAGGGCAAAGTCAACCAAAGCACCAACAGTATGTGGAAACACATGGCAACCAAGCACCCTAGTCGGTGGGCTGAACAACAGGGTACCAAATCAGTGTCTGCGACTGTATTATGTAAATTTTGAATGGATAGATATATCCCTGTGTGTGCTGCAGCCTGTCCTAATTAGACAGAGTCTTATTGAGTGCTCAAGGAAAAGAAGAAGCTAAGCACCTTCTTAGCAGCATCTCTTTACAGCAGGACTCTGGAAGTTTATTGCACATACATGGCTTTATTACTTCGTACAGAAAGGAGTGGTTAGTCAATTAACATAAGACTTGTGTTTTAATACTATTGGCTATTTGAGAAAATGAGCATATATGGCAGTGTCTGACATGAGGGTGATTTAGCATCATATGATTTACTCTTATGCATTGTCTTGCGATGTCAGCAAAACTCCGATATCGGCTTGAAACATCTGTTGTTACTTCCTCTTCTCGATATCTTGGGAAAGTACCAAGGAGCTAATTTGGCTTGCACTAGTCTGGGTCATGAGTTAGTTAGGCCATTCTGAACAGTTGATTATAGATCACATATTAGAGATGTTTGCTGTGATTATATATATATATATATATATATGAGAGAATTGGGATCCAGCAAAAAGATGAAAGTTCACCAGAATTATAAAATCTTCTTCTTTATTTATCCATTAAATCATATAAAAAAAGTATGAGGAACTCCAAACAATTGGTAACATTCCAGAAGGGATCCCTTGCTGGAATGTTACCAATTGTTTGGAGTTCCTCATACGTTTTTTATATGATTTAATGGATAAATAAAGAAGAAGATTTTATAATTCTGGTGAACTTTCATCTTTTTGCTGGATCCCAATTCTCTCTTATTCCTATTTGTTGGGGCATACTCCCTGCCTGGATCCGTGCAGAATACAAGGTGAACACCGACTTTTGCATTAAGAGGAATTCCTTTATGGTGAGCTGGCTATATGTTTTTTATATATATATATATATATATATATATATATATACAGTATATGTATACATGTGTATATCAGTATATAAGGATATATGCAAGTGAGATCTATAAGAAATTTATATATTTCCATCACAATCCCCCCTTAGATATCACTTTCCCTAAAATCCTGCTTCTGTTCCAAAGCGTTGCAACTCTTTTATGCTGCCAGTGGGTTGACACATGCTTAGTGTATATGCCCCCCCTCCGTACAGACTTTTGCAAATGGGTGGTCAGGAAGTCTGTCCCTAACAGGGGTTCATTGCATTGTAATCAAAGTCTCTTAGTTAGCAGTCTATACAGTCAGTGATGTGTATTCTCTATCAGGTAGGTAATTTATTCAGTCAAGTAGGGCATCCACAGCATCATTCCAGCTCAGGTGTATCTTCCGGTATGAGAGCTTTCTTGCAATGTGATGTGTGGATCCAGGTGGGGGCTCTCCCTCCAGATTGGTGGCGTCAGCACTTGGAGAAGGGCCATCAAATCTGGAATCGAGTGCTCTCCTTATGAACTTTTTCCACCAATACTCAGTCTCCTGACTTCAGGGCGTGCATACCAGGCACCAAATCTGGATCTGGCAATGAAGAAAAAAACTTGAGAATGAACATTAGCAAAATTCTTGATAAATTCAATTACACATGCAGACAAAGTATCACATTGCATAGTCAACTGCTGAGGGAAGAATACCCCTAACCTCGGTGTGGACCCAAATAAAATTTCATATTGGTGACAGCTTTTTCTGAGCCTATGGGAGTGTCTAATGCCATGGTTTGTCTGTCTCTTGGGCAAATTTTTTTTAGCATGCTGCTCTTAAGTGTTCCACTTAGTCTATGGTGCGGGATGGTGAGAAGTGTGTAGGCCTAAGTCTGACCCTAATGCTGATTAGATCTCTTGTGTCAGGTTTGCTGTGAATGTGGGTCCCTGATCACTTGCTATCACTTCTGGAACCCCATATTTACACACTATTGTTTTTTGGAGTCCAGTGCTTTTGCCCTTCAGCATCCAGCTTTCCTTCTCCTCCTTTGGAGTTTGGTCCTGCTACTTCCTGTACAGGTCCCAGGACGTCATTTTGTCAGGTTTTCTTGTCTTCAGTCATCATGTAGTAGCCGCCCGGCTCTACGACCTCTCCCATTTTTCCATATTGTCTTCCTCTGGCTGCTTCTTTGGCTGCCACTTCTACCATGTTGATGCCCCATGTCTCTACTGTGTTCAGTTTTCTGTGTGCCTTGACCTTCAACACTGCCACCACTTTTGGTAGTTGAAGAGCATCTAGCAGGTCCCTGATGGCTCCATGATGCTTCACAGTTGACCCGCTTGCTGTGATGAAGTCTTTTGCAGCCCAGATGGGTCCGAAGTCGTGTGCTATGGCATGCGAGTACCTGGAATTGGTATAGACATTTGCAGTTTTGTCCTTCACAATCTGGCAGGCCTTTCATCAGCGCTATCAGTTCCGCTTCTTGGGCTGACAAACTTCTGGACCATAGGATGTCTTGATTGCTGGTTACTGCAGATCTATGGTATTCTGCAGATTTTTCTCGCAAGAGTCCATATCCGCATCCCCCCCTTGGGAGTGGGAGTAGAGTAAGGCAACAGCTGAGAGCACTGAAGAGTGGTGGAGGGAGGATCTCCAGTGGTTGTCCAAGAATGACATCAGCAGCCTTGTCCAGGAGGGCATGTGCTGCAAATATTGTTTTCATGCAGGAGGGCCCCCCCTTGCAACTGGATCGAGGCCGGTTGAGAGGTAGTCTAGAGGCCTCTGGTTTTCCTCTGTGGGTCTGTTTTAAGATGCCAGTAGCATGACCTTCTTTTTCCATTCGGTAAAGACGGAATGGCTTCTCGTAGTCAGGGAGGCATGGAGATGGCCCAGAGACTATGGATTCTTTCAGTTTCCTGTACGAGATGAAGGCTGCAAACAGGATGAATGGGGTTGTGTTGGTGCAATTGCACAGAGGCTGCATTAAGACTGGATCACCAGGGATCCAAGTTATGCAGTACGAAACTAGACCAAGGAAGGCCTGCATCTTCGGAGTTGTTGAGGGAGCCATCTTCTCCTCAGCGGTCTTCCGGTCATCTGTCAAGCGTTTTGTCTGGCAGGCAATACGGTGTCTTCAGGAATGTAACTTGCTTTTGACACCACTGGACTCTGCTTTTCCAGAACTTGCATTGCTGCTCCGCCAGGTAGAGTAGAGGAGGCAAAGAAAGGGCTGTGCAGGTAGAGATGTCGATGGCTTCTGCATGTTCTGCAATCCAGTTGACGAGGATGGAGGACAATGCTTTGGTGAGCTGTGAAATGCTGTTCTGGGCCCTCGTGGGCATCACTGTCCATGTATTCTGCACCCCCCTTGTGTGTTTTCAGGAACTAGTCATCCAGGTGAAGGGGGAACATTAAAGGAAGCATTGGACAGATCCATCACTGTGAGCACTGTTGCTGTGGCTGGCACATTTGACAGCAGAGTGTGCAGATCTGGCACAACTGGGGGTTCATACATGGTTGCTTCGTTCACAGCCATCAGTTCATGCATCATTCTGAACCTGGCTGATTCTCCTTTCACAGTCTTCCTCCGGAAAAGTTGGGACTGCGTGATGATTCCTATGGACGAGGTGGCTCATTCTGGCCTTGCTCTTCACAAAGCTGTGAGTGACTACCATCTTCTGCACAGATCCGGCAGGGAAACAAGCCATTTACTGGGGTTCTCTTCATCTGAGATGACACCCAGCTGAGCTTTCTTGCTCTCCACCAAGGCGGTCATTGTGGTAACCCCTGCTCTGATCACAGGGGGTCTTTTTGCTGGGACATCTTCTTTACCAGCCAGCAGCTGTTCCTTTCACCCCGCTTGATCTCAGGTCAGCATTTGTTAACCAGTTTGAGGAGCTGAGTGGCTGTCTTCTGGTCCAGGGCCTGGGTAAACTTCAGGGAGCACTTTCAGAATCTTGTCCAAAATGATCCTCTGGCGCTGGAGCCGGAAGCAGTGCAGCCATTTCACGAAGCGTGTAAGGTCCCTTTGGGTTGAAAATTTCCTGGCCCATGCCATTTGTTGAACAACGATTCCACTCAGACCTCCAGTTGGTCATAGACAGTTTGACTCTGGGTGGTGGACAGGGGATGCTGGGCCTTGTGACGGTACGGAGTTCCAGACTTGAGTGAAACCCGCACTGGCACAACTTGAAGTCTCCCTTGGCCCACAGGCTATTGGGTACTATGTCCAGCACCTCCTTGGGTAGGCTTGCACCGGTTGTTCGAGGTTCTTGTAGGGCCACCAGCATGATTGATTCTTCTTGGGTCAGGGGTGGAGAAAATGTCATGGTCACATCTTCATGGAACACTTTGGCCACCTTCTGCTCCTGCAGTAGATCTGCTCTCATCAGGTTGGGTGGGCAGGTCTCTACCTTAAACTGGAACAGGATGGAGTGCCCTGGCTGTGTCCACACGCTCAGGGGCTTGTAAGCTGGGAATGTTTGTCTTGACCTTCAGTCCCCACACAAGACACAAAGTGTTCTGATAGGCAGGTAGGGTCGGGGAGTTCCACATGCCTCATCACACTTCTGACTGCACCAGTGTCCACAAGGAAAGGTATGACAACCCCCGGTGATTTGAGGTATTGGGTCCACTGATGGGATTTTACATGTCAGGGGCGTGATGTCTTGCGGACCTGGCTTGCCTCTGTCCTATGGACAGGGTTCTTCACTGTTTCGTATGTTTCTCTCTTGGTCTATTCCTCTGCATGACGTCCTGGGCTGCCGGGGTGCTGTGCACTGGTTCTGGAAATGGCCAAGATTGCCACAGTTCTAAAATATGGCAGGTCTCCTGTCTGTGCATGGTGGTTGCTCCTCCACATCAGTGGCCACCATAGAAGGGGCTGTCTTCCGCACTCCTGGGTGGGACTCAATTCTTCTGGCTACTGTGAGCAGGGCATCTAATGCTATTGACCTGTACTCAGGCCTGGCTACTATCAGCAGTTTCTTGATTGGTTCTCTTAGTCCATGCACAAAGGCCTGTGCCAACATTTGTCTGTGTATCTGATCATGAATAGTGAAGCCTAAATCTTGGAATACTTGCCTCACTCTGCTATGAAAGTTGTCTACAGACTCTGTCTCGGCCCGGCTCATGTTATGTAGGCTGAGTGCTTGTCTGGCTTTGGTCCACTCTCTGAGCTGCTCAATTAGCTTTGATCCTGACTCCCAGGAGTGGACATCTAATTCTGATGGAAGCTTGAAGTGTTCCTTCATGATTGGCCAGAGTGTTTCATCTGCTTTTATTTCCATTATGGACCAGAGATCAATCCAGGTTGCTGCATATGTTTGCTGGCTCTGCTGCATTCTTTGGTAAAATGGCATGGGGTCCATATCGGGGTCTGGCAGATTTTTCAGAATACTGAACACCTGACTAGGGGTGAAGGGCACATAGTGTAAGAGTTCAAGAGTTCTGCCTCTATCTACCCCTGCCTACTTGGTGTTGTCAGCGCCGGGATTTTTTCTCTAATCACCAACCTCGGGTAAAGCTCATTTAGAGCTTCTCTTACCTAGGTTCCTAGGAATGGAGACGAAAGAAAAAGACACAGGAGGCTTGTCTTTCCAGTTAATCTCTCTCCTTTATTAAGATGGGTACTTCTTTTATAGGATCATAAAAGAGGAAATAGACAAATATAGACAATTTCCGTAATATTATGTAACAATTGCGAAATGGTGGATGGTTGGCAAAAACAACAGTTATATAACAGATATGACAAAATGATATATTATGTGTTTAATTGGGGATGATGGGAATATGGCACTTCCTTGATATCAATTTAACAATTCATGGAACTGCATCCAGTAATACTAACAGGCCAAAATACTTGGCCTTGACATTTTAGACATTATTCTAAGAAAAGAGAGAATTTTGGAACTGACCACTTGGCAGAATTTCTAACCACGTAGACAGATGATAACAATTAAAATAGTGTCATGGGTTAGAAGTTGTTTTTCAGTTATTTTTCTGGTCTATAGAAACTAAGATTAACCATTTCTTTGACAACTCCCCTCTTTTTATCATTCTGTCTACCTACCTCTATCTATCCTTGCCTTTATCCAAGGCCTGCAAGATAACCCTACTTCACAAAATACACGGCTTGCCCTATGTATATCATGGGATACCAGTCCTGCTGCGTATCCATTCAGGTTATACCTGGAAATCAGACCTTCTTTCCCTATCTCTGTTCCACTTATTGCCCTATCTCAGAGGAATACAGATTTTATTGAGGGAAGTTAGGTCTATTGTGTGAGTAACGTGTTAACGAGACATAGTAAATTCATAATTATAATAATATATTGTAACATATATTTTGATATATTAATATGTATATATATATTTTATATTGGTAATTGTTAATCATTTAGTCATTTGAAGTCCATAATGCATGTAATCTTCATCGTTGTAGTTCTTCCTGAAGTTCTTCTCTTTATCTTTATTCAAACCAGTGGTTTTCCACAATGCATACAATCAGCCAAGTCCACTGACGTTTGCTTGTTGCAGAATATATATCTACGCTGAACAGTGGTTATAAAGGTTGTCATCACTTGTGTCTGATTGATTTCTGAATTGGCCTCAATTTTAGCACTACCTTTACCTGGAAAACATTTACAATTAGAACCAAGAATTTTCTTTATGAGCAAAACAAATAGTCTTATCATTACAGCAATAACCAATATCACAAAAACTGCTTGAATTAAAAAATGAATTATTCCTGATATCCATCCACCTATCCCCTTAAACAGATTTAAAGGATTTAACCATGCGAGCCATTCAGGAAAGGGCAAATCTTCTAAGGCATTAACCTTTCGTATTCCTTCCTTGATCAGCCTGGCTTGTTCTATATCATGAGTAACTCTCATCAATCCAGATGGATCGATATAGTGACAGCATGCGGGTCCCACTACCTGACAGAATCCCCCTTGAGATGCCGTAAGATAGTCAAGCACCATAGAATGTTGATTAGTTATAACTATGAGCTGTCTCATATAGGCAGATTCTACATTAATGGCATCAAATAGATACTCTGTCACATTATCAAAAATATCACCCAATTCTTCTATCATCTGAGCATTTCTTAAAGTTCCGAACATAACTCCCAATGGACCAGTAAGAACCATCCCTGTCTTAAGGTACCATGGGGTATGCATTAGATGCTTAGGTGGCTGGGGTGAGGGTGCACTGCGTTTCGCTATCATGTGACCAGGAACATTTTTATAAGGAAAGTCATTCTCATTCCATACCCAGGTGGCTGGCTCTAATTTAGCTAGTGTACATGCACCTTCAGCTCCTTTTGGAATCCATCTATATGCATTACTTCCACTGACTACATAAACTCCTTTTGGTAATTCAAACTGAAATTCATTAAGGAAAGCTATCGCTATTGAAACCAACCGGGTAGTGTCAGTATAAAGGCACCAGGAATCATCTAAATCTGTAGTAACTGCCCTATAATATCGTAATGGTTGGCATTCCGGTTCTGTATTGAGGCTTATAGACATTTCAGCTGCTCCATCTCCATACTGACCTTCTCTGGTTTCTTCATCTACATGAACCGCCTCTCTTGCCGTGCACTGTGTTGTATTGCCATAAAGGAATGAATGATTCCTTGTCCAATTAGTATCATGTAGGAATCGTTCCAAACACACCTGGTCACTGCAAATTTGTTTATCTCCCAGAGAAAAGGGAGTTTTTACTGCAAAGCTAAGTTTTAGCTCCTGATCGGGCACTTTCCCTATATAATTTTTATCAGTAGCCTTGTTTCCCCCGTTTCCATCATATTCCTTAAATTCGAATAGATTGATCTGCCGCTTATCTACAGGTTCCTGTCTCCTAGTGAGATTTATTTGAAACCATGGCTGCCTTGTCCAACCTGTAATAGGCAAGGCAGCAGAAGTCTGACTCTGTTGTTCAGCCAGATTAAGGGCCCGCATTTCCCAACACCCTCCCCTGAACAGCTCCTCCTCTGTTAGTGGAGTTACAAAATATGGCATAGTTTTTGCAGCAATGGGGGCATGAGAACAAATCCAACAATTGGATAAATTTCGGACCTGGGCAATATAGCTATCGTACTGGACAAATTTATTAGTCCACTGTTTTGATACATCACTATCCCATGGTTCAAAAACATCATTATCTTTTTTACATTGCATAGACGACATCACAGTGAGGAACAAGAATGGATAGTACTTCCCAAATTCCATCCTTCTTAGTTTCTGTGGAACTTCTTGCAGTGAGAAGCGTGAATCCAGGTGGTTTTTCCCTCCAGTTTAACAGATGTAGGCGTGGTCAGCTGGACCTGGTAGGGTCCTTCAAAGCGAGGATCCAGACTTTTCCTTAGATGCTTTCATGTCACCACCCAATCTCCAGGCTTAAGATCATGTGAGCCTGATAAGGAGGACGGATCTGGAAGGGAACTGAAAACACGCGCATGAATTTGCTGTAACACCTGCTGTAACGCGCCTACATAGGCCGTCATATTTGAATGAGAGGCCTGCATCTGTTGGGGAAAGTACAATCCTGTCTTGGGAGGGCTCCCAGACAACACTTCATATGGACTTAAACTTGTCTTTCGGTTGGGAGTTACCCTAACAGTGTACAACGCAATGGGAAGACACTCAGTCCATGGTTTACCTGTCTCTGCCATTGCCTTTTGAATTTTCAATTTCAGTGTACCATTTAACCTTTCCACCCTGCCACTACTCTGAGGGTGATAGGGAGTATGGAAAGATTGTTCTATCCCTAAGGCTCGAGTGATTCCTTGGCACACCTGTGAAGTAAAGTGACTACCTCGGTCACTTTCGATTACCTCTGGTACTCCAAATCTGCAAACAACTTCTGATATCAACTTTTTAACCACAGTACGTGCATTTGCATGAGCACAAGGCCATGCTTCTGGCCAATTTGAGAAAAGATCCACACATACCAGCACATATTCATAGTTGCCTACCCTTGGAAGCTGAATGAAATCAATCTGCAGTCGCTGAAAAGGGTACAATGGCCTCGGGGTGCACTTTAGTGGCACCTTTACTGTTTTTCCCACATTGTGGCATGCGCAGATTACACATCCCTGTACGAATTTTGCAGCAGCATAATGGAACCCTGGTGCGACCCAACTTGCTTTTACCTGACTTACCATTCCATCCTTGGATTGATGGGTTATTCCGTGGGAGAGGGAGCACACCATAGGGTACAATGCCCTGGGCAAACAATACCTATCATCCACTCTCCACAATCCATCTTCTTCCTTCGCACCTGAGTGCCTTTGCCATTCTTCCTTTTCTGGTGCAGAGGCCTGATCTTGCAGGTTCTGAAGTAATTGTAGATCCACCTCCCCCGACACCTGTACAGTGTATGTTCCTGCGGGAAGAGGGAATAAAGCAGCAGCCTTGGCTGCAATATCAGCTCGGTTATTACCTTCAGCTTCCTTAGTGCGCTCCTTTGTGTGAGCTTGCACTTTTACCACAGCAACTTTCTTAGGCAGCTCCAATGCTCTAAGGAGCTGGGCCACCAATTCTGCATTTTTAATGGGCTTACCAGAGGAACCAACAAACTTTCTTCTCTTCCATATGGGACCATAATCATGGCATATGCCAAATGCATAGCGGCTATCTGTTAAGATATTTGCTGTCAAATGTTCAGCGATTACACACGCCTCAGCGAGTGCTTTCAATTCAGCTTCCTGTGCAGACATTTCGGCTGGCAGTGCTTCACTCCTCACCACCTCATGCTGATCTACAATTGCATATCCTGTGTGAGGTACACCATTTTGATAATACCGTGATCAGTCTACATACAACTCTAAGTCTGCATTAGAAATTGGTGTCTCCTGCACATTGGCAAGTGGTTGTGTTTCCGCCTCCATAAGCTCAAAGCAGTCATGCTGAGCTTCAATTAATTCTAAATCATCAGTATCTGGCAACAAAGTAGCGGGGTTCAAAACTGTACACCTTTTTATAGTCACATTTGGGGGTGTAAGCAGAGCCACTTCATACTTTGTTAACCTATTCATGGACAAATGTTTTGTCCTTGCCTGGAGCAGTAGCTCCTGCACAGAGTGTGGTACCAGAATTTCCAAGGGATTATCTAGCACCAAGTCTGCAACTTTTTCCTTCAGCATTGCACAAGCTGCGACTGCTCTGATGCATGTTGGTGCTCCTTGTGCTACTGTGTCAAGTTTGGCTGAATAATATCCTAGGGGGCGATGCTTCCCTCCATGTTGTTGTGTAAGCACCCCTTTAGCATGTCCCCCTGATTCATGACAGTACAAACGGAAAGGCAGGGCATAGTTTGGGATTCCTAGGGCTGGTGCAGAGACAATGGCTTCCTTCAGGTTTTGGAACCCCTCTTTGGCTTCCGCAGTCAGCTGGTATGGCTGCCCTTTATTACATGCGGATAACACGTCAAAGAGAGGCTGCATCATTTGCGATGCAGCAGGAATCCACTCTCTGCAGTAACCAATCAATCCCAAAAATGTTCTCAGTGTAGTATTTGAGGTAGGCTCAATGGCTTGGCTTATGGCCTTTTTCCTCTGTAAAGTTATATGTTTTAATTGGAATGAAATGCAATGTCCCAAGAAAATGACCTTTTCTTTTGCTATCTGTAATTTGTCCTTTGACACCTTGCATCCTTCATGATACAAGAATATCAGTAATGAAGCAGTTTCCTTTAGACACACTTGCCTATCTGGGGTACAAAGAAGCAAATCATCCACGTACTGTATCAACTGCACATCTTCCCTTTCAGGGTGCCAAGAAAGAAGGATTCCTGCCATTGCCTCAGAAAATACAGAAGGGGAAGTAGCTCCCCCTTGAGGCAGTCGTGTCCAACAGTACTGCTTGCCAGCATGTGTAAAAGCAAACAGCATTTGGCTTTCTTCGTCAATTGGCACCGAGAAAAAGGCATTGCTTAGATCAATAACAGTAAAACATTTTGCATTACTTGGAATCTGATTCAACAAGGTATGAGGATTTGGCACAATAGGTATGTCCACTATCATTAGTTTGTTAATTTCCCTTAAATCATGTACCATCCGGTACACCGCAGGTTGTCCTGCTACAGTCTGCTTCTTCTTTATCGGAAAAAGAGGTGTATTAAAAATGGATTTTTTCTCCTTTAGTATACCTGCCTTCAGATAGGTGGATACCTGTGCAGAAATAGCCTCAGTTTGTTCTTTACTCAGCGGATATTGTCGAATCCGTACTGGTACAGCTCCTGGTTTCAACTTAATAGAAACAGGTGTTATTTTTAACAAACCCACATCTGTTTTATCTTTTACCCATAGTGCAGCTGGTATTTGCTCAAGAATCTGCAGTATCTCCTCATCTTGCCCAACCTGTTGTTTTTCCTGTTCTTCTAACCACATCATGGACATCACCGTGGACATTGCTTCTTCCGATAAAGGGCCTGAAACAGTAATTCCCTTTTTTCCAAATTTAATGATTGCATTGACAGCATTTAAAATATCAGCTCCTATCAAATTCAGGGGGCATTTTTCTGATGCTAACAATTGGGCACATAAGTCAGTAGTTTGAGCTATTCGTACATTCATAGGTTCTGTCTCATACAAAGGATGAACCACTCCCTCTGCTCCTATTCCCTGTACCGTTTTCCCTGTCATGAATCGTTGTGGCATATCTTGTTTTCTTATAATAGTACGGCTTGCCCCCGTATCAATTAAACATTTCAATTGCTTCCCATTGGGAAGTTGTAATTGGGTTGTGGCCCTTGGACCATCCCTAGGGGGAACCACTATTACAGAATCATATTGGGGGCTGCCAAGTTCCTAATCTAACAAATTTCCTGCCTCATCAGTTGCTACCAATGAAACACGAGTCTGCTCTGGGTTAGTTGTCCTATTCCTGAAACAATTCCTTTTGAGGTGCCCTCTCTGGCCACATTCATAGCAAAGCCCTCTCCGTCTGCACTCCTCTGGGTCTATTACCCCATCTTTCCTTTTTCTGTCTCCTCCCGCAGCTCTGTTATGTATGCCTGATGCTTGGACCGCAGTTCTGACAGAATTATTAAAGGCATCAGGAGGTATATTTACCATGACAGGCACCGGCTTCTGCTGTTTTTTTACTTTACGATTATTAATTTGGGCTTCTATCCCCCGGAATACAGGAAGAGAATTCTCCAAGGTAGCAAATACACATTCAGGTCTTACTTTCATCACTTCAGCTCTCAAGTCCTCTCTTAATCCAGTTATAAACATGCTTTTCAGAAACCTAGCTTCCCTAGGATTTTTCAGGTCATAGTCATGGTCTGTGAACGCTGCTGCACACCTTGCATGGAATTTGTCAATAGGTTCATCTGGTTCTTGAAATACTTCGGGCAACCCTGAGGTCAACTCTTCTGTTAGCTGCTTGGCTACTACGTGTAACCTTGCTATAAACTGTCGCCCTGATTCTCTAGTTTTCTTATCTTCTGGAACTTCACGTATCGTATTAACATCTGCCGGGACTGCCCTCACCTTCTCAAGCAAAGGCACTCCAGCCGATATTCGACACAGTGGTTCCAGATCATTCCAGGCTGCGTCATAATTATCAGCTACCCCTTCTACTGCTCTATAAAATCCTAAGGGATTCTTGTAGGGATCGGGGAAGCTGGTTGCCATGGCTAACTGTTCAGATCTACTCCATGGCTTATACCACGTAGTGGTATCTACTTTTCCCTCATCCTCTCCGTCATCTGTTGGTCTGCTCGTAGTCTGAGTTATCACAGGGAAGCTGCTGACTGTGGCTTTTCTCTCAGCTCTACTGCAAAAATCACATTCTATCTTCCCTTTCTCCTGTGGCTTATTACACCTATTACAAATCCAAGTAAGGGATCTCATAGCTCTATTTGAATAACCCTGAGTATCCTCACTTTGCTGGTGTTCGTCCTCACGTTTCCACTCATTATTTTCCCTAATCAACTTTAGCTTAGCCATCTGTGAACTACCTTGGGAGGGACTGGGTGTCATTTGCAATCTAAAATCATCCCTACTTCCCCCTGAAACCTCCCGTCCTCCCTGTCCAGAACTTTTTATTGGGGTGGAAAAATTATCTGGGGATTCCCTTGGAAGTGCAGGGTATTGATTTGTAACCGAATATGTAGGAGGAGAAGATTCAAAAGTAAAGGGGCTCTTTTGCCTCTGCATTGGAGATGCAGGAGGAATCATTCTCTCCCCCACATACTGAATAAATGGGGTCCCTGGTGTCTGATAAATCACTGGTATCTGACCAGAACGGAGTCCTGACATGTGAAAATCTGGTGGAGACAAAAATGATGGTGAAGAAAAATAAGGCACAGTACTAGCCATCGCTGCTTCAGTGGACATAGATTCTATGTCCTTTCCACTAATGATTCTTTCCCTTATAGGGCTACAACTACTTGTAACTTTCGAATCACTGACTGAGATTTCTTCTTTCTCACTCAAAGGGGCGGAGGGAGCCGTGGACACAGACTGTCTTTGTAAAGGAGGGGCTGTTGCTTGTCCCTGCGCTGTTGTATTTCTCCCTCTTCTATTCTGGGCAAACTCACTCTCGTCATCATCATTATCAGTATTAAAATATGGATCATGCTGCTCAGCCGTTCTCATCCAAGCAGCCACTTGTTCCTCATAACCATGCCTCTCGATCCATTTATCATGCTCTTTGCTAAACCGTCTCCATCTCTCAATGTCTAAGCAGCCATTTTCTGGCATCCCTGCTTGCTTTAAAATTTTTGTAGCATTTTTAACCGCTTTTTGCCCATGTTCCAAGCGCACCAGATCCCTCATTTTATATCTTGGATCTGGGTTTCGTCCTAGCCTGGTAAACTTAGTGCCCATAGCAAAAAGCTATCTAAATCAGAAGCTGTCAAGGTCAGCCACCTCCTATCTTCAGCTCTGTCTGTCTATTTCAGAAACTGTCAAGGTTGGCTATTCCTATCTTCAGTTCTGACTGTCTATATCGGAAACCGTCACGGTCAGCTACTCCTGTCTTCAGTTCCGATATCTAGCAGGATCCCACTGGTCGATTATGATGTCCAGCAGTCTCTGCTTTTAAAGTAACAAGCTGAACTTGTACTTTCTGTTCTGCCCTGATTCTACTACACACCTTGTAGAACAGGTAACTATAAGTTGCTACAAACAATATTATTCCAAAAGCAAGCCCTACATATTCCTTATACATCAGAATCAGATCCTGAGTTTTCACTAGACTCTGAGCATGTCAAATCTATTCCTGAGTCTATTTCAGAGAGATCAAAATAGTATTCATGTGAGACTATATCTTGCCACCTTGGCATGTACCATCTAGTCTCTAAGATATATGACCAACTTTTCAATAATGCATGAGGGTGTGGCACTATATGACAGGAAAATACTCGGTACACTTTATTTGCTCTTCTGTACTGATGAGGAACAACTGGCGTTAAATGTACTCTTTCCAAAAACCAATCAGACCTTAATCTTCTCACCCTTTTTTGACAAATCGTAACTGAACACAAACAACTTTCACACGGCATGTACAAGTAACACGTACACTTCACAAACTAGTATTCATTTCAAAGTGTCTCAAAGCCACCGGACAGTAACTGGCTCCTGTACTTCCAAATCTTCGCAATCCTCTGCTATCTCACAATTGACCGGGGTATCTCGAGGCACTCTAAAATGAATATTTATAGTCAAAATATACACTCTCACAGATCCAAGCCAGGTTATGGCAGCCCACCAGCCAACTCCTCCCGTGATTTTCCCCTCAGTCTTCCAGTAACTTGGGGTCGCATCTGTCTGCAAACTCTTTATAACTATACTTTGAACACACTGATCACAGGACATTTATCAACCAATTCTTATCCTTTTACTACTTGCTTATTCTTTCTACTACTTAGCAACTAGCCGAGCAACAAAAACACATAATAACATAATCCACCAACCAAAGAAAAAACAGAATAGTAATCAAAGTGAGAAGGGTGGAACATGTATAACATAACATTACTTTCTATTTTCAGTTCTGCCTTCTACATATAATACCCATTCAACTCACACCCCTTTCAAGATTTAAGATCATTCATAAGAAAATTTTTAGCAGCACTTCTGATCTGTTGCCCGGTCTTGTACTGGCAATACAATATCAAGTACACAAAATTAGAATGTTAGGATGGTTAGTATTTTTAGACAGATAAACAAATACAAATATACAACCACAAACAATACAAACTACATTAAAGCCAAGAAACAAAAGATTAAAGCCAAGGAACAAAAGATTAAAGCCAAGGAACAAAAGAAACAAAACAAGCAAAAAAAATTAAAAAACTTAAAATAAAAAAATAAAACAAACCTTAATTTTTGTTACCCGAGGGGATTCCCATTCAAAGATCCAGACAGACTGACCTACCTACCCTGTCTTAGGGAGACAAGAAAGGATGCGAGCCAAAATGGCTCACGTACCCGGGTCTCCTTTCTGTTCTCCCCCCGACAGAGCAAGGCAATCCTTTTCAGTCCAAATTGATAGTTAAAGGGGAATTCAATCTCGCTGGGGCCTCCAAGTTGTCAGCGCCGGGATTTTTTCTCTAATCACCAACCTCGGGTAAAGCTCATTTAGAGCTTCTCTTACCTAGGTTCCTAGGAATGGAGACGAAAGAAAAAGACACAGGAGGCTTGTCTTTCCAGTTAATCTCTCTCCTTTATTAAGATGGGTACTTCTTTTATAGGATCATAAAAGAGGAAATAGACAAATATAGACAATTTCCGTAATATTATGTAACAATTGCGAAATGGTGGATGGTTGGCAAAAACAACAGTTATATAACAGATATGACAAAATGATATATTATGTGTTTAATTGGGGATGATGGGAATATGGCACTTCCTTGATATCAATTTAACAATTCATGGAACTGCATCCAGTAATACTAACAGGCCAAAATACTTGGCCTTGACATTTTAGACATTATTCTAAGAAAAGAGAGAATTTTGGAACTGACCACTTGGCAGAATTTCTAACCACGTAGACAGATGATAACAATTAAAATAGTGTCATGGGTTAGAAGTTGTTTTTCAGTTATTTTTCTGGTCTATAGAAACTAAGATTAACCATTTCTTTGACAGTGTCAGTGGGTTTCCTCCCCTAGAACTGGGTAGCATGTATGATGTCCCCTTTTCATATTGATCAGAGCAGAAACTGAGACATTATGTGTTTGCCTTTGTGTGTGAGGGTGCTCCCCCTTCTGAGGCTGCAGCTCTGCCTGGCACTTAGGATCCTCCTTGTCAGACCCAGCAGCTGCAGACGCTGATGACTCACACCTCCCTTCTTCTAGCTGTTGTATTGGGGGGGCACCTGTAGTATTATGTGTAGGGAGTGTTTCACTTTCTTCTCCCAGTATAATAGCTTAGAGAGGGTGCTCTGTGGAGATAAGGACACCTCATTGTCTGGATTTGGCACTGGCCCAGCTGGTGACAATGAACTGAGAGATGGGAGAGATAGAGAGGGTAAGGAGCAGGCAGGGGTAGAGGAGAGAGTGGAAAGGTGGGGAGATGAAAAAAGAAATGAGGGAAGAAAGGAGGAAGGTGATAAAAGAGGAGGAGAGAGAGAAGACGAGGAGGATGAAGGAGGAGATATAGGAGGAAAAATAGATGAGGGAGGGGAGGTAGAGAGATGGGAGGAGGGAAGAGAAAGAGAGGGGAGAGAGGAGAGGGAGGAAGGGGCAGACTCCTTCCCCTTTTCTGCAGTCAAAGAAAGCATGCTTGGACTTGTGGTGTCTTCTCCCATGGGGGGGAGTGGGGTGCCTCACAGATGGCACAGATTAGAATTCCACTGAAAACACTTTTTCCTCTTTTGTACACGTAAAAATAATCCTTTCCTGTTCACATAACTCTCAGTACCATCTATGCTGTAAAATCCGCTGTCACTTTATAAAACGCAGACAGCAATTCAGCTCAACTAACTAACTTCCCTTTTTTTCTTCTCAATACATTATGCCATGCTGCAGCTTAAAAGCTGCCCCTGTAAATCCACATACTTAACTTTCTGAATAACACTTACTATGTCCATTCCAAAAACTTCAAAAAAGTGATTAAAAATTCAAAAACTTCACAACCCTTTTTTAATCTTGCTTAAAAAGGAAAGAAAAAGGCAAAAAAACCAAAAACAAAATATTTAGAAAAACTTGAAAGGAAAATGGAAAACTAATAAAAACTCAGAAAATGGAGAAAAATGAAAACAAAAAGAATAATCAAGATGTTGGTAAAACTTGGGAAAAAAAACACTCCAAAAAGAGATCAAAAATCCAAAATTCAGTACAACTTCGAACAATAAAATGTCTGCGCACAAATGCAGGGCACACATTCTTCCCCTTTCCTCTGCCTGTGTCTCTCAGTAAAATCTTCTGAGAACAATGGTTACAAAAGAGCAAACTGAGACAATGGTATATATTCAACTACCCAGCTTTCCCAAAAATTCTCACTCTTCAGTAAAAACTTCCACCAAATGCAAGACAAAACAGGGGAAAAGCAGACTACAGAACAAATGTGACAATATGAAAAATATAAGATATGCACGTTACGGGCAAAAGAGGAAGTGTAAAAGAAAAGGAAAAAAAACTTTTTCTGCTTCAGATCTTTATGGAGAACAGCAGTGAAAGGGTAACAGGAATCAGTGATAACTACCACAAAATTGCCACCCTCTGTACCTGGCTGGCCTCTCCTGTCCTTCCGATGTACAGGTGAATCAGTGGCAACCTGTCAAGTGATTTGGCTTGCGATATCTCCCCCAAGATAAACACCACCTGGTGATCTGGGTGCTCGTGTCCCTTCCGATGCACGGGTGTATATGTGATAGCTTGATAGGAGACTCGACTACTGATAACTCTCTAAGGCCTCTTTCACACTTCAGTTATTTGCATCAGTTACAATCCGCCAAAAAGGCAGACAAGCGGATCTGTTCTCAACTGATGTGAACGGATGGCACAGGATCCGTTTTTAGACGGATCCTGAAAATGAGGAAATTTAAAGGAACCGCTGGCCGGAAGAGGAGAGAGAGAGAGAGAGAGAGAGAGAGAGAGAGAGAGAGAGAGAGAGAGAGAGAGAGAGAGGATCCGCCGGCCAAAAAAACGTTGCAAGCTCCGTTTAGAAATCTTTGAGGATGTTGACGAACACTAACATTGTGGCGGATCCTCAAATAAACGGATGCAATGGACGGAAATCAGTCAGGATCCGCCAATAATGAAAGTCAATGGGGAAAAAAAACGGATCCGCAAAGAAAAATGGCGGATCCGTTTTTTTTCAAAATTGGCGGATCTTGACTGATTGTCAAAAACGGAAGTGTGAAAGAGGCCTAAGCCCCACCTGTACCTGGGTAGGCCTCTCCTGTCCTCCCTATGTACAGGTGTATTTGTGAGGACTTATCTGAGAGATTCAACTTCCCCTGCTATCGGTTTCCCAGCAACCACATGCACAATCAATCACCATTCCACCAGCTCTCTCCCGGATCTAGACACAAACAGGACACACAGCAGACACTTGCTTATCCCAGGGTATGGATAAGGGCATGGACTTTTACACTACCTGGGAACGCAGTGGTGACCACACCTGACTGGCGAGAGGTACAGACCAGGACTGGGCACAGGGGACATTCAGTTAAGATAACCAGATATCCTTACCTTACTTATGGAGTTGCGCAAATCTCCGTCCCCATGAGCCAAGGACTTGGCCGACACCTCCGTCCTCTCCGGTCAGCAGGGTCCCCGTGCATTTCGTCCACTGCCCCACGTTGGACGCCAAAAATGTTATGGAAATTTTGAATGGATAGATATATCCCTGTGTGTGCTGCGGCCTGTCCTAATTAGACAGAGTCTTATTGAGCGCTCAAGGAAAAGAAGAAGCTAAATACCTTGTTAGCAGCATCTCTTTACAGCAGGACTCTGGAAGTTTATTGCACATACATGGTTTTATTACTTCTTACAGAAAGGAGTGGTTAGTCAATTAACATAAGGCTTGTGTTTTAATGCTATTGGCTATTTAAGTAAATGAACATATATGGCAGTGTCTGATATGAGGGTGATATGCATACATGTGTATGTCAGTATATAAGGATATATGCAAGTGAGATCTATATGAAATATATATATTTCCATCACAACTGCGGGTCAAACCACTGTCATGTCGCCTGTGATACGTCCTTTCCAATCTGTTGGGCAGGAAACAGGTGATAATCATACCTCTTGCTCACAAGCTGCGGTTGCACAGACACAGGCCACAAGAAGCTCATCCACTTGTTTGTCCCAGGAAAGCGTCCAATTGTCCGTGCCCCAGATGTATGAAAGGACGCGTAAATACCAAGCCACACACCCACAAGCACAAATGCTGAACGCGCACATTACCAAGTTGCTAGCCGTGGAGATGTTGCCATTTAGGCTTGTGTGGACACAGTCTTTCCGTGATCTTTTGGCTGTGGCTGCCCCACGATACTCGGTTCCCAGCCGACACTATTTTTCCTGGTGCACCGTTCCCGCATTACACCAGCACATCTTAAACAATCTAAAGCGGGCTCTCACCAACGCCATAACCGGGAAAGTCCATCTTACAACAAACATGTGGACAAGTACTTGTGGCCAGGGATAATACATCTCTGTCACGGCACACTGGCTCAACCTGGTGGAGAGTGGGACAAAGTCTCAAACTGGACCATCAACACATATCCTACCCCTGCCACGAATAGCGGGCCCAACCTCAATCAGGGTTTCCGCCTCATCATATACATCCAGTCTCCCCTCTTCCTCCTCCTCCGCCTCGTCATCCTATGCTGAATTACCCTCCACATCACTCCCAATTTGGGAGCTGTTCAGCAGCGCATTGGCAAAGCGGCAAAACGCTCTGCTGAAGCTGATCTGCTTAGGTGAAACACAACACACTGTAGCAGAACTGTGGCAAGGAATAAAACAGACCGATCAGTGGCTCTCCCCACTGCAACTCCAACCTGGTCTGGTTGTCTGCGACAATGGGAGCAACCATGCATGACTCACATGCTGAACCTAGTGGTGCAAAAATTTATGAAAACATACCCTGACTTTCCATACCTACTTGAGAAGGTGCGTCGTATTTGTGCCCATTTCCGCCACTCCTCAACCGCTGTTGCCGGTCTTGCAGCACTTCAAAAGCAATTAAATTTGCCAAACCACAGGCTCATTTGCGACATGCCAACACGGTGGACCTCAACATATCATATGTTGGCAAGGGTAAGTGAGCAGCAGAGGGTACTTTCTGAATACCAGCTTAAACATGCCCATCACACTGAGACTCAGCCAAGACACATAACAACTGTTGAGTGGGTGTAGATCGCTGATATTTGTGAGGTGCTTGATAACTTTGAGTACTGCACCAAGCTTGTGAGCGGTTATCAGGATATTATCAGCGTAACCATCCCTATGCTATGTCTGCTGAAAAAATCGCTGCAGAATCAAAAAATGGAATCTTTGCATGCCCAGCAGCAAGATTTTACAATGGGTGATCATACTCAGCCCAGCCAATATCATCAGGTAACATTGGGGAATGAATATGATGATGAAAATGAGGAGGGAGAGGACTTCTTTTTCAGTGGTACCGAGGGGACACCTCATGCTACAGAGAGGAATCCCAACCCAAGCTTCATGTCTGTCCAGCATGGGTGGGCTGAAGAGGAGGAGGTGGAAGAGGAGAGTCAGTGTGAGGAAAGGATGGGTATTGTTCCTCCGTCAGAGGTCCCAGAACATTTGCCTCTTTTCAGCTTGGCACACATGGCACACTTCATATCTGACTGTCTGTGCCAAAACCCTTGCGTAATCCACATTTTCAATAGCAACCTATACTGGTTGGCCACCTTTCTATACCCACGGTACAAGGACAAATTTCCTTCGCTACTGTTGCAGTTACCAAGGGGTTTTACAATGGGATCCTTCAAGAAGGCCGTTGTTGATCATTTGATGGCAACAGCACCCTCAGACACCACTGCTAGCAGAGATACCAGCTCTGTGCAACAGCATGCATTAATGGGGAGAGATACACCAAGCAGGTCCAAAAGAGGTGGGGGTAAAATGTCCACAAACTGGGCTATCTTCAATAAACCGGCAGCTCACCAAGGACTAGCTGGAACAGTAGCAATATCAAGGAAGGAAAAGTTGAACAAGATGGTCAACAACTATCTAAGTGACCATACCTGCGTTCTTCCTGACGCTTCTATACCGTTTAATTACTGGGTATCCAAGCTGCATAGTTGGCCCGACCTCTCCTTCTATGCCTTAGAGGTGCTGGCCTGCCCTGCTGCTAGTGTGATGTCATAGCGTGTTTTCAGCACCGCTGGGGCAATCATCACAGATACACACACATGCTAGACAAAAGAGAATGCAGACAGGCTGACTCTGATAAAATTTAACAACGACTGGATTTCGCAACAGTATTTAAGCCCTCCAGATGACACTATCCTAACCTAAAGTCACCCAACACGTTTTTTGTTTAAATTGGTGATCACATCCATCCCTTCCCATACAAGTACCTTTTCTTCTTCTTACACATGTTTTCAAAACCTGCTTCTGACACATGTACCTCATGGTCAATAAGCTAAAAACAATGTAATGTCAATTAATATTTCACATCGGAGGCACTTGTGATGAGAGTGAGACCCTTCTTCCTTCATCAACCATGGTATCATGCCCCTTGGGCTAATTTTTGGAGACATTATGGCTATGCCTGGACACTGGGCATGGCCACCCCTATGCTAGGAGTCCTAGCTTCATCATAATTGTTTGGCCCTTCAGACCTAACTTGCTTCCTTCATCAACCATGATACAGCCCTTAGGGCTAATTTTTGCAGACACTATTGCTATACCTGGACACTGGGCACGGCCACCTCTATGCTAGTAGTCCTGGCTTTATCATAATTGTTAGGCCCTTCAGACCTGCCTTGCTTCCTTCATCAACCATGATACAGCCCCTAGGGCTAATGTTTTGAAGACACTATATCTATGCCTACACATTGGGCAGTGGCACAACAAGGACAGTAGTCCAAGCTTTATAATTATGAACCCCTTGTGATGATGATGATGATGGGTGGCTTCTTCCTATGTTAATCATAACACAGCCCCTAGGGCAGATTGCTCTCCTTACACCACTTACACACTTAGCTGTCAAAAGATCGCCTCCATCATCAGTCACTCTTACGCCACTTCTGATATATCACTGGCATTGCGTAAGTGGCGTATGAGTCCCACTCTTCCGGCAAAAAACCACAGGACTTCAAATAGTGTTTGTACATTCTAGTAAAGCAGTGGTGTAAAAACAATCGTGCAGCCACTGACCATGTGCCCCCATGTTATTAACATTTGTTTACAGAATACATTTTTTAACATTTACACATTTTTCAGCTTTTTCCTCAGCCCCCAGACCGCTTTGCAGGGTCCGGCAGACAATTACTCGCATTTTCCATTGACTTTCATTGGACTCACTATTCGTACCGAATACCCGAGTATTAGGGTATTCTCGGTATGAGTACAGCGAGTCCGAATACTTCAGTACTCGCTCATCCCTAAACAAAAGCCCTTCTCAGGAATAATAATATTCTTTTTGTTCTTAATCCTGCAAATTGTTCAGAGCATGGAAATATAGAATTTTCCTGCAGCAGTTGTGCATCAAAAGCGTACAGCTAGCCTTGGTTGGATCTCAATAGCATTGCTATAATGATACTGCAGTCTTATATGTACATCTCAAATGGACAAATTGGCCTGGCATTGTAATACTGAAATTTTTCTTGAACTGTGAAATTTTATACGGCATTTAACTTGTTACAGTTCGGCCTCAAAACCCCCAAAAAGAAATTGTTAAAAAAAATCACTATATTTATACTGCAGTCTGATACGTCCGTTTGACGTGTGCAAATTTACCTGATATTGTACTAAAGCCTTTTTTTGAAGCTAGGAAATTTTATTCCCCATTTATCATGCCACAGTTCGGCCTAAAAACCTTGCACAAAAAGAAATTGTTGAAAAAATGGCATCACTATATTTATACTGCAGCCTGATACATCCGCCTGAGGTGTGCAAATTTGGCTGCCGCTGTAATACAGCCTTTTTTTGAGTTGTGAAATTTTATACTGCATTTAGTGCGCCAAAGTTTAGACTCAAAACCCCCCAAAAACAAGAAATTGTTGAAGAAAAATATATTGCTATATTTATACTGAGGTGTGATGCATCCATCTGAGGTGTGTAATTTTGCCTAGCATTGCAATACAGCTTTTTCTGGAGCTGTGAAATTTTATGCGCCATTTTACATGCTAGACTTGTACTTCAAAGACCTAAAAAAAGTTGAAAAAATTGCATTATTATATCTATACTGCAGTTTCATACATCCTTCTCAATTGGGCAAATTTGCCTGGCATTGTAAAACAGCCTTTTATTGAGCTGTGAATTTTTATATGATATTTATCCTGCTACAGTTTGGCTTCAACCCCCCCTAAAATAAAATTGTTTAAAAAATTGCATTGTTATACTGTAGTCTAGTACGTCTGTCTGAAGTGTGCAAATTTGAATGGCATTGTAATTCAGCCTTTTTTTGGAGCGGTGAAATTTTATACATCATTTCGAGTGCTAGAGTTATGCCTCAAAGCCCTAAAAAATTGTTGAAAAAATCACATCATTAGATTTACACTGCAGTCTCATACATCCATCTCAACTGGACACATTTGCCTGGTATTGTAAAACAGCCTTTGTTTAAACTGTGAAATTTTATACAACATTTAGCCTGGTACAGTCGGGCCTCAAAACTCCAAAAAACAAATTGTTAAAAAAAAATCACATTGATATATCTATACTGCAGTATGATGCCTTTTCTTGAGCTATAAAATTGTATATGGCATTTAGCATGCTAAAGTTGGGCCTCAAAACCCACCAAAAAATAAATTGTTGAAAAAAATTGCTTGCTAAATATATGCTACTGTCTGATACTTCCATCTGAGGTGTGAAAACTTGGCTGCCATTGTAGTACAGCCTTTATTTTAGCTGTGACATTTTATACAGTTTTTATCATGCTAGAGTGGTGGAAAAAGCCCCCCAAAAATCTTTGTTAAAAAAATTGCATTGCTATATTGACACTGTAGTCTTAAACGTCAATCTGAAGTAAGCACATTTTGCTGGCATTATAATACTGCAATTTTTTTCAGCAGTGACATTTTATATGGCATTTATCGTAAAAGATTTGAGCCTCAAAACACACAAAAATAACCTGTGGTTTCAAATAGCATTGTTGTATTGATATTACAGTCTTATACGTCCACAGTAGATAATACCTCACGGTCTAGTTTCAGTAGCCAACATTCAAGACCAAATAATCCTCACTGTAATCCTCCTTCCTCTTTCCATGCTGAGTGCCCTAAGACAAGTGATCGCACACTTGGACACTCCAAAGAGCTGTTCACATTTCCATTTATAGATTCTGGCCTCTCTCACTGCCCGTTACAACCAGGACAAGAGGAGATAACATGCAGCGATGCTCAATTATTTGTGCAGCCACGCTAACAAGAAGTCAAAGGTAGGAAAATGCCACGACTGTTGCAAGGCTTGGATGATAATAAGACACAATTGGAAGCAAGTGGTGTTCATAAGTCAGCAAGTCAGGAGGAGGATCAGAGTGTGAAAGTGGAAGATGAGGTTGTATATGATGCAGTCACTGACCCAACCTGGGAGGGTGACATTCAGAGATAGGACTGCAACGCACAGAGAGTGGAATCTGCAGCACCACAGTAGGCAGGAAGAGGCAATGGTGTAGCCACAGACACAAGGCAGACTACTGTTCCCCAGAGCACCAACATGGGTGAAGTTTCCAAGCCAAGGTATAGGTGTTCATGAGTCTGGTGATTCTTTAAAGACAGTTTACTTAATGCAAAAAAGGCCATTTGCAACATCTGCCATGCCAAAATCAACAGGGGCAGCACAGCTACGAGCTTGACCACTACCATCACGCTCAGGCAAATGAAAGTAAAGCAACGGACTACTTGGACTGAATGCCAGTGTCCAGAAACAGTGTCTGCTGGTGACACCACTGCCTTTTCCTGTCTTATACATGAATGCCAATATCCTGTCCTTGACATAGGCAAGGATGCCTTCCTCCATGCATCTGTCATTGCACACTTGCAACCAGCATCAGCAACTACGTCCACGTCCTTTTCCCAGTGCCGCATTCAATTGTCCCTACCCCAGTCCTTGGAACACAAGTCTAAATACGCAGCTATCCATCCACAGGCTACAATGATAAACTGCCACATTTCCAGACTGCTTGTCCTGGTAATGTTGCCATTTAGGCTTGTGGAGGCAGAACTTTTCCACAACCTAATGGCGGTGGCCATCCATTGGTACTCGGTCCCCAGCTGCCACTATGTATCCCAGTGTGCCATCACCGATATACACAAAAGCATATCCTATAACATCAGCCATGCTCTGACAAATGCTGTGTCCGGGAAGATGCACTTAATCACAGACACCTGGCCAAGTGCTTGTGACCATTTTCCTCATGGCAGTCTGAGTAAACCTTGTGGAATCCGGGACCCAGTCATATGTGGGATGGAACACGTGCTGCTGATAGCGAGGATTGAGGGCCCTTGTTCTATCAGGGTTGCCCCCACTTTCTATGACAGTTCCTGCACGTCCTCCTCCTTCTTCTCACCCTTCATCTCACAAATGTCAACATCAATTGCAAGCTGGAAGCACTGCAGCACTGCCTCTTCCAAGCGGGAACAAGCTGTGTTGAAGCTAATCTGCTTGGGTGACAAGCTTTACACCTCCGCTGAGTTGTTGAAAGGTCTAATAGACTAGACTAATCTTTTTTATTGCCCCTAAATTTGCAGCCAGGCATGGTCTTTTGTGACAATGGCCATAACCTGGTGGCAGCTCTGAAGCCTGGTAACCTCACACACATACCATGCCTAGCCCATGTGCTAAACTTAGTGATTCAGCGGTTTCTCAAAACCTACCCAGATCTGCCTGAGCTACTTGTGAAAGGACACCATTATCCTTGAAATAATGCTTGTTAACATTTTTTTCAGAAAAATCTAATTCAATTGTGGTTTTGTATGTTTCATTGTCCATCTGTAAAAGTGGTGCAATACTCTGATACCATTGTTCCCAGCGGCAACCTGAGATTCAGAAATGCTTCCAGGGATATTGCCCATGCTGTTCCTATGCCATTTCTGCACTGTTTACATCATTTTCAGTAATACTGTATTTAGACACTCTCCAGACCTCTGGGGGGGGCAATGGAAAAATGCTCGAGATTCCTATAGACTTCCATTATACTCGTTACTCGGGTAGAACACACGAGCATTATGATTTGCTCTACTTGACTAACAAGTCCCCATGCATTTTATTGCTCGCTCATCATTAATGGTTATTTACGATTAAAAACAACAATATTCCATTCATAGATATATGATCATGATCATATGGGGTATTATCAAAATCCCATAATAATACTTATTGAAATATGTTTAGTGGAAATTATATTGTAAAAAATAGCCCTTATATTAATATTACATTTATAACAGAGTGTCAGTGGAAAAGATGTCAGTAAATGGAATAAAACCAAGAAAACATTTAAAGAAAGCAGTCATGACTAAACATTTCTTTAATACCCATAGGACTGACCAAATTCACTCTGTAGATCCATTCACTGTCATATTTAAGCAAATTGGCATCCAGATCACTCCTTCTTATACCAAGTTAGACTTGGAAAATTGTGCATTCCTTTAAACTGATACATTTTTAATTACGCTTCTCTTTAAAATGTTGGACAATTAGACTTGGATTAAAGTGTTAATTTTGTTCTTAGTGGGTATGTTCATCTTTTTCATCATTGGCTATACCACTATGTCTCATAATTCTGATCCTAAAGTCTCTCGTTGCCTTGCAAACGTATCGGAGGCTACATGGGCACTCCATAAAACAAACTACTCCTGCAGAGGAATATTTCATATGTTTTTTAAGTAGATAATTTTTCTGAACCCATCTTTAAATTCCCTGACTATGATCAGAATTTAGCATGTATTACATGGGAAAAAACCCTTGTTCCAAAACTTAACCACGGTTATTGTTTCTTGCTAAATGACTATTGACAAGAAAATTAGAAATTGAGGTGTTCTTATGATACTCTGAATAAGCCTCTTCAGACATTTGTTCCTTAAGGTCTGGATTTGACTGTAATACTTTCCTATGTATTCTAAGGATTTTTAACATAGTGTCCCAGTCCTCAAAATAATTAGTAATGAATTTAATCATGTCCCATGCCTCGTTCCCCTTTGGTCTAGGATTTAGTAGGTCTCTTTTAACAGTTCTCAAGTCAGTATTAAATGCTTGTCTTATTGTCCTAATGGAGGAATTTCTCTAACAATCTATAGTTCAATTCCAAAGCTTTGATTTTAAAGGATTCAAATGTAGAGCAATTCCTCCTTTATCAGAAGCATTTTCCTTTAGGCAAGGCTCTGGTTATAATCCTGAAATGGGCACTTCTAGCATTTAATATACTGTTCAGAGCAGTGCCTTTCCTATAGAGATATGTTTGGAATTTATTAGCATTATCTCTACTAACCCCTTTAGCTTCTACGGCTGTTTGCACCTTCATGACCAGTCCAAATTTACTAATCAGATCAGTGTCAATTATTGTGATAATAACTCTGGAACACTTCAACAGATCCCAATGATTCTGAGAATGATTTTTTGTCACATATTGTACTTCATGACAGTGGTAAAAATTTCTTCAATATGACTTGTGTTTATTTGTGAAAACAACATAAATTTGGGGACAATTTAAAAATATTTGCAATTTTCAGAATTTTAAATTGTTATGCCCTTAAATAAGAGAGTTATGTTACACAAAATCTAATATATAAAGCTCAAAGTGTGTATGTATGTGTGTGTGTGTGTATGTGTGTATGTACGGGATAGGCATCCGCACCGTCGCAGCTACAGCCACAAAATTTGGCACAGTCACACGTCTGGACCCCGAGAGCGTCCTAAGCTATGTTGTGAGGCGAAATTTTAACCCACGCCTTCCAATTCACCAAACAATTTTGCCCCTATCTACATACTGGGGGGAAAAGTGTGCGCACGTCAAGCCCCGCCCCTCATTGTGATGTCACAATGCCCCTATTTGCATACTGGGGAAGCAGTGTGTGCATATCAAGCCCTGCCCCTCATTATGATGTCACAATGGTTGCCATGGCGACGCTGATGTCATCAAAGGTTGCAAGCCCTGCCGCCGCTCATTATGATGTCATAATGGTTGACTATGGAATGGAGGATGTGTGATGAGTATATGGGCACCGGACTATGGGATGGAGGATATGTATGATGGGTATATGGGAACGGGACTATGGGATGGAGGATGTGTGATGGGTATATGGGCACTGGACTATGGGATGGAGGATATGTATGACGGGTATATGGGCATGGGACTAAGGGATGGCGGATATGTATATGGGCATGGGACTATGGGATGGAGGATGTGTGATGGGTATATGGGCACTGGACTATAGGATGGAGGATGTGTATGACGGGTATGTGGGCACGGGACTATGGGATGGCGGATATGTATATGGGCACGGGACTATGGGATGGAGGATGTGTGATGGGTATATGGGCACTGGACTATAGGATGGAGGATGTGTATGACGGGTATATGGGCACGGAACTATGAGATGGCGGATATGTATGATGGGTATATGGGCAAGGGACTATGAGATGAAGGATGTGTGGTGGGTATATGGGCACTCGACTATGGGATGGCGAATATGTATGATGGGTATATGGGCATGGGACTATGGGATGGAGAATATGTATGATGGGTATATGGGCATGGGACTATGGGATGGAGAATATGTATGATGGGTATATGGGCATGGGACTATGGGATAGAGGATGTGTGATGGGTATATGGGCACTCGACTATGGGATGGAGGATATGTATGATGGGTATATGGGCACGGGCCTATGGGATCGTGGATATGTATGATGGGTATATTGGCACAGGACTCTGGGTTGGAGGATAATTATAATTTTCTATAACTAACCACAGTTAGTTACTATGCCCGGGCAGCGCAGGGCTCTTCAGCTAGTTGTACATAAATTACATTTACCACATGTTTTCTTTACATTAGCACTAGAGTTGAGCGAAATGGGTCGGTCAAATTCAAAAGTCGCCGACTTTAGCTAAAGTCGGGTTTCGCCGATCGAAACCCGACCATAGCGTGAGGTCGGCCATGAGGTCGCCGACACGAGCGCCAAAGTCGCGTTTCAAATAATGCCTCCAGCACCTTTTCTCAGCCAGTGATGGAGGACGCACACTGTGGGCAATGCGATGACATGGGCAGCGGCCACCACCATCTTAGAGAAGGGCATTGAAGTGACTGGCTGGCTTTGTGTGGCGTCATAGTGGCTATAAAAGGCCGTGACCGCCGACTGACCATCTTACTCCTGCCGGTCTTAGAAAGCAAAAAGCAAAAAACACAAATATCCTGAAATAAAAAGTAAAAAATAAACTGCAAATAATAAAAGTAATAATAATAATAAGGGTATTTAGTAAACATAATTTTGATCAAAATAATGTACAAGCCATCCCGCCACGTCCCGGCAACCCTTGTGGGACAGTACTACTCTAGTATTTAAAACCTTTTCACTTGCCAAGTGACATGAATGTGAACAAGGATCGAGGGACTGACCCACTAATAAAAGCATAGGCCAGACTGGATGGCTTTCCCAGCTCAGAAAGAGGGCGGTCACACCCTTATATGCACTGAATGCACAATGAAATGAATAAAAAACTGTATTTAGTAAACATAATTTTGATCAAAATAATGTTCAAGGCTTGTACATTATTTTGATCAAAAATATGTTTACTAAATACTGCAATAAAACACTCCGGGATCGCCTTTGCTGGGGTCAAAGGTCACGTTCAATCAGCCTGAAACTCAGGCGCAGTGCTGGGAGCCAGGTATAACTGACCCTGGGTCAGGTTTATTAACGGTGAAAGCAATGCAAAAGGAAATAAAACATAAAACAAATCCTTGCCTGTCCAGCACTAACTAAACAATGGACAACCTAACTACCAACTGGCGGGCTTCTCCCGTCCAGCCAAACCACAGTTGCAGTGGGCACTGCTTCCACTCACGTGTGTCTCTCACACAGACAGGCTCTCTGTGTTCCCAGGCTGAGACACTCACACAACCACCTTGCATCCTTTTATATCCACCTCCCATTATCCATTAGAAAGCAGGTGCGATACTGACCAGACTAGGCCACATAGGAAAGGAATCTGGGCGAGATATACCTGCCCTCATCCACTATTCCCACATGATTCTCACATATCCCCCCCTTCTACTCAGACCACTCCGGTCGAGCAATGACACCCGCCAAACAGTGCACTCGGGACAGGGCATCTGCATTTCCCATCTGTACCCCTGGGCGGTGCTCCACCGTACAAGTGTAGGCCTGCAGGGCAAGGAACCACCGGGTCACCCGGCTATTCCGTTCCTTGTTCAAGTGCATCCAATTGAGAGGGGCATGGTCAGTGATCAGCCTGAACTTTCGGCCCACCAGGTAATATTTGAGGGCCTCTAGAGCCCACTTAATGGCGAGGCACTCTTTTTCTACGACTGCATACCTTTGCTCGTGTTTATTCAGCTTCCTGCTGAGATAGAGGACTGGGTGTTCCACTCCGTCCCTCACTTGTGAGAGTACAGCCCCGATACCGGTATCAGAGGCATCCATTTGTACCACAAACTCACTGCGGAAGTCCGGAGACACCAGTACGGGCTGAGAGCAAAGTGCCCGTTTTAGGCTATGGAAGGCTTCTTCAGCCGCTAAGCTCCATTTAATCATGACGGAGTCTTTCCCTTTTGTAAGATCCATCAGGGGGGTAGCGATGGCTGCAAAATTGGGTATGAACCGGCGATAATAACCGGCGATCCCCAGGAAGGCTTGCACCTGCTTCTTGTTGACAGGTTGTGGCCAGTCCTGAACCGCCTGAATCTTATCAACCTGGGGTTTAACAACACCCCTCCCAATTACATACCCCAAATACCGGGCTTCTTCTAGCCCGATGTGACATTTCTTGGGGTTCGCGGTTAGACCTGCCTCCCACAGGTCGTCAATCACAGCTTGTACTTTCTGGAGATGAGTCTCCCAGTCCAAGCTGTAAATGACAATGTCATCCAAATAGGCCGAAGCATACCGCCTATGTGGCCTCAAGACTCGATCCATCAGTCTCTGGAAGGTCGCCGGTGCCCCGTGCAGTCCAAACGGCATATACACATACTGAAATAAACCTTTCGGCGTAGCAAATGCCGTCTTTTCTCTGGCAGCCTCCACCAGAGGGATCTGCCAAAACCACTTTGTTAGGTCTAGGGTCGTAATATACCGGGCTTTTCTTAACCGATCTATTAACTCGTCGACCCGGGGCATGGGGTAGGCATCAAATTTTGAGACCGCATTCAGTTTCCTGAAGTCATTGCAGAACCGGAAGGTGCCGTCCGGTTTAGAAATTAGCACAATCGGGCTGGACCACGTACTGTGCGATTCCTCAATGACTCCTAACTCTAACATTGCCTTCACTTCTCGGGAAACGGCTTCACGGCGCGCTTCCGGGATTCGGTAGGGCTTTACGTGAACTGTGACACCAGGTTCCGTTACGATGTCATGTTTCATTAGCATAGTCTGCCCGGGTTTTTCTGAGAAAAACTTTTGGTTGTGAAGTAGAAACTGCCTGACTTCCGTCTTTTGCCGCTCCGAGAGAGTCTCTGCAACCCGTACCTCCGGTACGGTATGCGAGCAGACAGGACGGGCCAGCTCCGCTGACAAGGCAGACCGATCCTTCCAGGGCTTTATCAGATTTACATGATAAATCTGTTCAGGTTTCCATTTACCTGCCTGGTATACTTTGTAGTTTACTTCACCAACTCTTTCCTTGATCTCAAAGGGGCCCTGCCACTTTGCCAGGAACTTACTGTCCACCGTGGGGACCAGGATCAACACCCTATCTCCGGGTGCAAACGTACGGATCTTGGCGCCCCTATCATAGATTCTTTTTTGGGCTCCTTGAGCCTGTATCATGTGTTCTTTGACGATAGGCATAACAGCCGCAATACGGTCCTGCATTTGTGTGACGTGATCTACCACTGTTTTAAACGGAGTGACCTGACCCTCCCAGGTTTCTTTTGCAACATCTAACAGTCCGCGAGGACGTCGGGCGTACAATAACTCGAAAGGCGAGAATCCCATGGAAGACTGGGGTACTTCCCTGATAGCAAAAAGCAAATATGGAAGTAAATAGTCCCAGTTCTTCCCATCCTTGTCTATCACCTTTCTCAGCATCTGCTTCAGAGTTTTATTGAACCGTTCAACCAACCCGTCTGTTTGAGGGTGATACACGGATGTGCGTAACGGTTCAATTTGTAACAATCGGCAGAGCTCCTTCATTATCCTGGACATAAAGGGGGTCCCCTGGTCGGTGAGTATCTGTTTTGGTATACCGACCCGACTAAACACATGCACCAGTTCCTTGGCAATCGTCTTGGTGGCCGTGTTACGCAAAGGGATGGCCTCCGGGTAACGAGTGGTATAATCCAAGATGACCAGGATATGTTGGTGTCCACGTGCAGACCGTGGAAGGGGCCCAACTAAATCCATCCCAATCCTCTCAAACGGGACTTCAATAATAGGTAGGGGTACCAAAGGGCTACAGAACCGGGGCTTAGGTGCAGAGGCTTGGCAGTTAGGACAAGACTCACAATATACTCGAATATCGTGATGCATGCCTGGCCAAACAAAACAGTGTAATATCCTTTCGGTGGTTTTCTGGACTCCCAGGTGACCTCCCATCACATGTCCGTGGGCCAGGTCCAGCACCTGCCGCCGGTAGGGTTTTGGCACGACTAATAGTTGCACCGTATCTTCCCCCTTTTTCTCTATCTGATAGAGTAAATCATTCTCCAGAACCATGTAAGGATATGCCAGCCTAGAGCCAGGTTCAACGGGTACCCCATTTATCACTTTTACATTTGTCCTAGCCTGAAAAAGGGTAGGATTAGAGTTGAGCGAAACGAGTCGAAAAAATTCAAAAGTCGCCGACTTTTGGCAAAGTCGGGTTTCATGAAACGAAACCCGACCCTAGGATGAGGTCGGCCACGAGGTCGGCGACTTACGCGCCAAAGTCGCATTTCAAAAGTTTGTTTTGCGCTCTTTTTCAGCCAATCAGGATCCACGGACACTGTGGGCAACGTGATGACATAGGCACGGGTCACCACCATCTTTCAGAAGGGCATGCAAGTGATTGGCTTGCTTTGGTGGGCGTCACAGGGGGTATAAAAGGGCGTGCACGCCAACCGCCATCTTACTTCTGCCGATCTTAGTATAGGGAGAGGTTGCTGCTGATTCTGTAGGGAGAGCGTTAGGCAGGGAAGAAGACAAAAAAACTGCTTCTGCTGCTAGCGATTTGGCCTGCACAACACACCAGTCACTGTGTGTGCAGTGCAAGGGGAGGCTATATAGTGGTGTATCAGTGGTGTTGGTTGTTGGGCTGCCTTCTAAGGCTTCCTGACATTCTTGCATTGCTGTTTACCCACTGCTCCGCAAACTGCTTTTTTAAAAGCAATCCCAATTTTTTTTTTTTGTCCTGCTGAGAAGACAAAAAAACTGCTTCTGCTGCTAGCAATTTGGCCTGCACAACACACCAGTCACTGTGTGTGCAGTGCAAGGGGAGGCTATATAGTGGTGTATCAGTGGTGTTGGTTGTTGGGCTGCCTTCTAAGGCTTCCTGACATTCCTGCATTGCTGTTTACCCACTGCTCCGCAAACTGCTTTTTTAAAAGCAATCCAATCTCCCTTATCCTCTAGTCACTTTTGTCACAGCTGTGCCATCGAGCCTGTCACATAGCACTCAGATATTCATTGGGCCTCACACAATCCAAAAGTGTCCAGTGTCCAAAAGTGTGTGCAGAGATTCAAAATCTCCCTTATCCTCTAGTCACTTTGGTCACAGCTGTGCCATCGAGCCTGTCACATAGCGCTCAGATATCAGTGGGCCTCACACAATCCAAAAGTGTCCATCCAGTGTCCAAAAGTGTGTGCAGAGATTCAAAATCTCCCTTATCATCTAGTCACTTTGGTCACAGCTGTGCCATCGAGCCTGTCACATAGCGCTCAGATATCAGTGGGCCTCACACAATCCAAAAGTGTCCATCCAGTGTCCAAAAGTGTGTGCAGAGATTCAAAATCTCCCTTATCCTCTAGTCACTTTGGTCACAGCTGTGCCATCGAGCCTGTCACATAGCGCTCAGATATCAGTGGGCCTCACACAATCCAAAAGTGTCCATCCAGTGTCCAAAAGTGTGTGCAGAGATTCAATATCTCCCTTATCCTCTAGTCACTTTGGTCACAGCTGTGCCATCGAGCCTGTCACATAGCACTCAGATATCAGTGGGCCTCACACAATCCAAAAGTGTCCAGTGTCCAAAAGTGTGCAGAGATTCAAAATCTCCCTTATCCTCTAGTCACTTTTGTCACAGCTGTGCCATCGAGCCTGTCACATAGCGCTCAGATATCAGTGGGCCTCACACAATCCAAAAGTGTCCATCCAGTGTCCAAAAGTGTGTGCAGAGATTCAAAATCTCCCTTATCCTCTAGTCACTTTTGTCACAGCTGTGCCATCGAGCCTGTCACATAGCGCTCAGATATTCATTGGGCCTCACACAATCCAAAAGTGTCCAGTGTCCAAAAGTGTGTGCAGAGATTCAAAATCTCCCTTATCCTCTAGTCACTTTGGTTACAGCTGTGCCATCGAGCCTGTCACATAGCGCTCAGATATCAGTGGGCCTCACACAATCCAAAAGTGTCCATCCAGTGTCCAAAAGTGTGTGCAGAGATTCAAAATCTCCCTTATCCTCTAGTCACTTTTGTCACTGCTGTGCCATCGAGCCTGTCACATAGCGCTCAGATATTCATTGGGCCTCACACAATCCAAAAGTGTCCAGTGTCCAAAAGTGTGTGCAGAGATTCAAAATCTCCCTTATCCTCTAGTCACTTTGGTCACAGCTGTGCCATCGAGCCTGTCACATAGCGCTCAGATATCAGTGGGCCTCACACAATCCAAAAGTGTCCAGTGTCAACAAGTGTCTGCAGAAATTCAAAATCTCCCCTGTCCTATAGACACCTTGTACCTTGTTTTACATTACTATATAGTTTGTTGGATTTTGTCTACATTTCTACCAAAAATGAGGAAGGCTGGTGGAAGAGGCCGTGGAATTGGGCGGGGGTTGGCAGCTGGTAATGATGGTGTTGGTGGTGGATCTGATGGTAGTGGCAAGAGCAAAATAAGACCGAATGCAGGAGGTGCTGACCCTGCGTCATCGTCTGGCTACATAAGGCCTCAAATGCTTAGTTTTCTAGGAGTTGGCAAACCGCTTTTAACGCCAGAGCATCAGGAAAAAGTTTTGTCTTACATTGCTGACTCAGCCTCCAGCTCTATCGCCTCCTCTTCTTCAGTTGTAAAAAGTAAAAGCACTGAGTCGTCATTGGAGGCTCATGTTCATGAACCACACCTTTCCTTGTGTCCTTCACCCCAACCAAGATTGAAGGATGATGCAGGCCATACTACTGATTACTCCATGGAGCTGTTTTCACATACCATGCCTGGATTATCAAGTGAAATGGTGAATTACCCAGGCCAAGATGAATCTGACATGGAGTGCACTGATGCACAGCCGCTGATGGATGATTCTGCTGGTACATTCACTCAGAGCACTACATTGTCCTCGCAGTGTACAGAGCCAGATTCTGACCCTGATGAGACTCAGGTGCCCCTTCCCGCACACTATACCACCATACACGGTGACACAGAGGAAGGTGCACATGACATAGAAGAGGAGGTGATGGATGACCCAGTTGTTGACCCAGATTGGCATCCATTGGGGGAAGAGGGTGCTGCTTCCAATAGCTCAGATGAGGAGCATCCACAGCAGACATCGACATCGCAACAGCTGTTGTCTGGCAGGCCCGGAGCACTCCAAAGACAGGTTCCAAACATCAAAAGAGTTGCTGGACAGCTTGTCCAGAGGGTCAAAAGATCACAGCGTGCTAGGCCGCAAAATGTCTGCCAAAGTAGGAAGAGTGCAGTGTGGCACTTTTTGAACAAAATCCTCATGACCAGGCCAAGGTTATCTGTAAGAAGTGCGCAAAGACCTTTAGCCGAGGGAAAAATCTGAAAAATTTGAATACCAGTTGCATGCTTAGACATTTAACCAGCATGCACTTGCAAGCGTGGACACAACACCAAACCTCAAGTGCCACATGTGCAACTGATCACAACGAAGGTAGTCAGCAACGCTACATTGTTTCCCCCACTGTAAGCCCACCGGTTAGCACAGCAGCAAATGTTGAGGTGTCGTTGCAAGACCACAGCAGTCAGGGAATCCCACTGTTATATCAACGAAAGACTGATTCTAGGCCATCAGAAAGAACACCAACTCCATCACCATCATCAACCCTCTCTCAGTCCGCCCTGTCCACCGCTACTTCCACCATATGCAGCTCTCAAGTCCAGCTCACCCTCCCAGACACTATGAGTAGGTCAAGAAAGTACTCAGTCTCTCATCCGCGTACACTGGGTTTGAACGCCCACATTGCCAAACTAATCTCGTTTGAGATGATGCCCTTTCGGTTGGTGGAAAGCACAGCTTTCCGCGAACTCATGGCCTATGCAGTACCACGCTATGACCTACCCAGTCGCCACTTCTTCTCTCACAAAGCCATCCCAGCCCTCCACCATCATGTGAAAGACCGCATTGTCCATGCACTCAAGCAGTCAGTGAGTGGAAAGGTGCACCTCACAACTGATGCATGGTCCAGTCGGCATGGCCAGGGCCGTTACGTGTCCATCACTGCGCACTGGGTTAATGTGGTGGATGCAGGGTCCACAGGGGACAGCGGTGGTGGGACAGTGCTGCCTAGCCCACGGTATAGGAAACAGTTGGCTGTAGGCGTTCCACCCTCCTCCTCCTCCTCCTCCTCCTCCAGAAGCGAAAGCTCGTCCACAGAGCGCAGTCGTACGAGCACTCCATCTGCAGCTGCCACTGTTGCACACGATGTGTCCCCCTATCGAGCAGCTAGTAGAAAGCGTCAGCAGGCTGTGTTGCAGATGATGTGTTTGGGCGACAGACACACCGCCGAGGTGCTGGCCGAGTACTTGAAGCGACAAACTGAGTCATGGCTGGGCAGTGTACATCTTGAGGCAGGCAAGGTAGTTAGTGATAACGGCCGTAATTTTGTGGCAGCCATAGCCCTTTCAAAACTCAGCCACATACCTTGCTTGGCTCACACCTTGAACCTGGTGGTGCAGTGCTTCCTCAAAAATTATCCGGAGTTAACAGCCCTGCTCCAGAAGGTGCGAAGACTGTGCGCGCACATCCGTCGGTCGCCTGTACACTCCGTTCGTATGCAGAAGCTGCAGCGATTGCTCCACCTTCCCAACCACCGCCTCATTATCGACATTGCAACAAGGTGGAACTCCACCCTGCACATGGTGGAGCGGCTGTGTGAGCAGAGGCAGGCCATAATGCATTTGTGGGAGGATACACGGCCAGGCACTTTGAGAGCAGACATGGAGTTGACAGGTGTGCAGTGGTCGAAGCTGAAAGACCTTTGTAAAGTCCTTCAGTGTTTTGAGGAATGCACACGGCTGGTAAGCGCAGACGACGCCATCCTAAGCATGAGCATCCCACTTATGCGTCTGCTCATGCAAACTTTGACGCACCTTAAGGAGCAGGCGTCTGCAGCCAATGTTGATGAGGAGGAAGAGGAGGAGGGAATCCTTGATGACATTCAGCCATTGTCTGCTCAGGGACCTCTCCTGGACGAGGTGGAGGAAGAAGAGGAGGAGGAGGATGATGATGGGGATGATTACTTAGGGGAGGAGGATGCATCTCGTGGGGCAAGTGAAAATGTTGGCGTGGCAAGGTCTGGTACAGGGTTTGTGCGTGACTGGAGGGATGTGGATTTGCCAGAAAGTGCTCCTCCACCCAGCACTCGCAGTGCATCATTGACACCGGGAACATTGGCCCACATGTCAGATTATGCCTTGCGGATCCTAAAAAGGGACCCCCGCATTGCCAAAATGATGAACGATGACGACTACTGGTTGGCCAGCATCCTGGATCCACGCTATAAAGGCAAAATACAAAACATCATGCCACAGGAGAACCTTGACCTAATATTGGCTAATAAACAAGCAACTCTGGTAAATCGGTTGCTTGAGGCATTCCCAACACACAGCAGCGGTGATGGTTCTCACACGAGCCGTACGGGCCGGGGGCAGCTTGGCAGAGGTGTTCGTGGTGCACACAGCAGAAGTGGCGTTGGAGACAGGGGTTTCATGACAATGTTGTGGACTGATTTTTCAAATACCGCTCACACAACTGGTAATACTGCATCGATGGAAAGTGACAGGAGACAGCAGTTGTCAACTATGGTTACAAACTACTTTTCCTCCCATATCGATGTTCTCCCACACAGGTCATTCCCCTTTGACTATTGGGCCGCTAAACTGGAAACCTGGCCTGAATTGGCCCAATATGCCTTACAGGAGCTCGCTTGCCCAGCTGCAAGTGTGCTATCGGAAAGAGTCTCCAGTGCAGCTGGATCAATCCTGACAGAAAAAAGGACCCGTCTGTCAACCCAAAATGTGGATGATCTAACCTTCATTAAAATGAACCACGCATGGGTTTCCAAGGATTTTGTCCCACCTTCCCCTGATGACACATAGGGTGACAGAAAAATGGCTTGCTTTGGTCCACCTCTTCCTGGTACTTCACCTATTTCGCCTTTTGCATCAGCTGAATGTCCAACATCAACATATGCCACTTTCTAAAACTCCCTAACTGTGCTGCCTCCCCCCCCATGGCCGGGGTCACCACCTAGCGCACGACACCGTGCGAGTGACGTTGCCCTGGACATGTGGGTAGGCCGACTCTTGGGCGCGGGCACTGGCACAAGGTCCCTCATAGTGCAATCAAGTGTCTCTGACGGTGGTGGTGCACACCCGCCGTCAGACACACCGCTGTACTATGAGGGGCCCAGTGCCAGTACCGACGCCCACGAGTGGGCCCCCCTTGCTTGGGCAGGGCCCCAGCATTTGCAATCTTTACCTCTCCCTGCTCCTCCGCTGTGTAATCTGAGCCGTCAAATCCATACTGTGCCTGACACCGTCTGAGCCTGCCTCCTGATGTATAGACATATATTTTGAATGTGTACGCTATCCATACATGTTATCCGGGGATACGGTACCCTTTCTAACCTTTGTGCAATCACGTGCAATCCATACTGGGCCTAACACCATCTGAGCCTGCCACCTGAGACATATATTTTGAATGTGTACGCTATCCATACATGTTATCCGGGGATAAGGTACCCTTTCTAACCTTTGTGCAATCACGTGCAATCCATACTGGGCCTAACACCGTCTGAGCCTGCCTCCTGAGACATATATTTTGAATGTGTACGCTATCCATACATGTTATCCGGGGAAACGGTACCCTTTCTAACCTTTGTGCAATCACGTGCAATCCATACTGGGCCTAACACCGTCTGAGCCTGCCTCCTGTTGTATAGACATATATTTTGAATGTGTACGCTATCCATACATGTTATCTGGGGATACGGTACCCTTTCTAACCTTTGTGCAATCACGTGCAATCCATACTGGGCCTAACACCGTCTGAGCCTGCCTCCTGAGACATATATTTTGAAAGTGTACGCTATCCATACATGTTATCCGGGGATACGGTACCCTTTCTAACCTTTGTGCAATCACGTGCAATCCATACTGGGCCTAACACCGTCTGAGCCTGCCTCCTGATGTATAGACATATATTTTGAATGTGTACGCTATCCATACATGTTATCTGGGGATGCGGTACCCTTTCTAACCTTTGTGCAATCACGTGCAATCCATACTGGGCCTAACACCGTCTGAGCCTGCCTCCTGAGACATATATTTTGAATGTGTACGCTATCCATACATGTTATCCGGGGATACGGTACCCTTTCTAACCTTTGTGCAATCACGTGCAATCCATACTGGGCCTAACACCGTCTGAGCCTGCCTCCTGAGACATATATTTTGAATGTGTACGCTATCCATACATGTTATCCGTGGAAACGGTACCCTTTCTAACCTTTCTGCAATCACGTGCAATCCATACTGGGCCTAACACCGTCTGAGCCTGCCTCCTGATGTATAGACATATATTTTGAATGTGTACGCTATCCATACATGTTATCTGGGGATACGGTACCCTTTCTAACCTTTGTGCAATCACGTGCAATCCATACTGGGCCTAACACCGTCTGAGCCTGCCTCCTGAGACATATATTTTGAAAGTGTACGCTATCCATACATGTTATCCGGGGATACGGTACCCTTTCTAACCTTTGTGCAATCACGTGCAATCCATACTGGGCCTAACACCGTCTGAGCCTGCCTCCTGATGTATAGACATATATTTTGAATGTGTACGCTATCCATACATGTTATCTGGGGATGCGGTACCCTTTCTAACCTTTGTGCAATCACGTGCAATCCATACTGGGCCTAACACCGTCTGAGCCTGCCTCCTGAGACATATATTTTGAATGTGTACGCTATCCATACATGTTATCCGGGGATACGGTACCCTTTCTAACCTTTGTGCAATCACGTGCAATCCATACTGGGCCTAACACCGTCTGAGCCTGCCTCCTGAGACATATATTTTGAAAGTGTACGCTATCCATACATGTTATCCGTGGAAACGGTACCCTTTCTAACCTTTCTGCAATCACGTGCAATCCATACTGGGCCTAACACCGTCTGAGCCTGCCTCCTGATGTATAGACATATATTTTGAATGTGTACGCTATCCATACATGTTATCTGGGGATACGGTACCCTTTCTAACCTTTGTGCAATCACGTGCAATCCATACTGGGCCTAACACCGTCTGAGCCTGCCTCCTGAGACATATATTTTGAATGTGTACGCTATCCATACATGTTATCCAGGGATACGGTACCCTTTCTAACCTTTGTGCAATCACGTGCAATCCATACTGGGCCTAACACCATCTGAGCCTGCCTCCTGAGACATATATTTTGAATGTGTACGCTATCCATACATGTTATCTGGGGATACGGTACCCTTTCTAACCTTTGTGCAATCACGTGCAATCCATACTGGGCCTAACACCGTCTGAGCCTGCCTCCTGAGACATATATTTTGAATGTGTACGCTATCCATACATGTTATCCGGGGATACGGTACCCTTTCTAACCTTTGTGCAATCACGTGCAATCCATACTGGGCCTAGCACCGTCTGAGCCTGCCTCCTGAGACATATATTTTGAATGTGTAAGCTATCCATACATGTTATCTGGGGATACGGTACCCTTTCTAACCTTTGTGCAATCACGTGCAATCCATACTGGGCCTAACACCGTCTGAGAATGATAGATGGGGCCCACCATACACTGGAACATTCCAAAGGTGGACATCAGACACTGGAGCAGCATTTACAGGGCCCATTATACACTAGAGCATTAGAAATGGGGCCCATTATGTTTGGAGCATTATTTGGGCCCATAAGACAGTAGAGCTTCATCCATGGGGACCAACATATACTGTAGCATTATGTGGAGCTCATCATATACTGTTTCAAACATTATATGGGACCAATGATTCTGTATGGAGAAATAGATGGGCCTCGTCATGAGATGTAAAAAGTGAGGTATTTTTCATTGTACTATACCGCTATTTCTCTGCCGTATCGGAGCATGATGAGTTGTGGTATGTGTTAAAGGGGCGCTCTTTCGCCCAGGGCACATGAAAACCTGGAGCCAGCCCTCCCCCCCCACAGTCTGTAGCCAAATAACCCCCATTTTTCAGTGCGTAACTTGTATTATGAAGTTAATTAAGGTTGACAAGCTTAAGTAAGAAGAATTGATGCTTTTGGCATTCAAATGGGCACTGTTGGTGTGTTTCCTGTCCTCCTCTCACTGCCGACTTTTATTCCCCATTGACTTACATTGGGTTTCGTGTTTCGGGACGACCCCGACTTTTCCCTATAATCGGACGATCTTGCTCGACCCGACTTTTGGAAAAGTCGGGTTTCACGAAACGAAACGCGTCCCTAAAAAAACAAAAGTCGCTCAACTCTAGGTAGGATCCTTTATCTGCTCGCTTTGGAAGTCATCTTTCTGAACTTCCAAATCCGGCAAACGGGGAGGTGGACGGCTGTCGGCCTCCTCCTCTTCCCCGGTCTCCTCCGTATCACCCGCCATGACTGAAAACGGGAACTGTAGTTCATTTCCAGCAGACTCTTCCCCCGAGTCTTCCGGGGAGACCTCTTCCAGGGGTTCAGGACCCACACGCGCCCTGGGAGAAGAATCATGTACACTATTACCCGAGGGCATCAACTGATTCTCCCACAATTGCCAGAAGTGGGGAAAATCCCGGCCCAGGATAACATCATGCAATAACGCCGGGACGAGTCCCACTTTATGTTGCACAGACCCATAGGAAGTAGTAATGCATATGACCGCGGTGAGGTACGAACAGGTGTCTCCATGCACACACGTTACAGAAAATTTGTCTGATGGTCCAGTCGGGGCTGACACCAGACTGGCCTTCACCAGAGTCACCACACTTCCGAGTCTAACAATGCCACCACATTTTTGCCATCAACAGTTAAATCACACAAATGTTTTTCCACATCTTTTTGACCGGCATTCACACTCACTACCCGTGCCACCATAGACATGCGTTTTTTAGAGTCTGTGACGTCGCACTGCATGGGTTCAGTAGTGACCGGACAGTTCGCAGCAATATGTCCCATCTCTTGGCAGCGGAAACACCTAACGGGCCCCTTGCTTAGACCATAGTTCGTTACTCTCGGCCTCGCAGTGCGGGCAGTCCCGTTTTCCTCCCCCACTGTCTTAGGGATTTTTCCATCTCCCCTACTCCCTGGAACAGTCTTACCGGTTCCACGTGGAGATGATGAAGAACGAGGTGGGGTAACATCATCTCGGAGTCCTTCCGCCACGGAGTAAAGTTCAACCAGATCCACCAGTTGATCTGCCGTCGTAGGATTTCCATGGCTTACCCACTTCCTCAGGGCTGGCGGTAGAGCTCTCAGGTACTTGTCCATGACGACTCTCTGGATTATCTCTGGCGCTGTCAGCACCTCGGGTTGTATCCACTTCTTCGTCACGTGGATCAGGTCGAACATCTGTGACCACGGTGGTTTATCCGGCTGATAAGTCCATTGATGCACTCTCTGTGCACGGACAGCGGTCGTCACTCCCAGCCGGGCCAAGATCTCGGATTTCAATTTGTCAAAATGTCCTGCGCAGCTTCAGGTTCCAAGTCATAATACGCCTTTTGGGCCTCACCGGAAAGAAACGGGGCAATCAGGCCGGCCCATCGTGCCTTCGGCCATTTTTCTCTCACCGCCGTCCGTTCAAACGTGGTCAGGTATGCCTCGACGTCATCTTCGGTCGTCATTTTCTGCCAGTACCGACTCACGTGAATCACTCTCGACTCGGCTTCCAGGTTAACCTCCTGTAGGCTTGCCATGCGCTGCGCCACCTGCTGGAGAAGCGAACGATCGGTAGCTGTCATGTCCACCAACTCCTTCAGCTGGGCCATCATCACCCGATTAGCTTCTTGCTGGACGGCGGTGGACTGTACCAGCGCTTTCACCACGTCCTCCATGCTCATGCTTGCAACGTGATGCCCGCATTCTCCACCGCAATGTGATAAAACACTCCGGGATCGCCTTTGCTGGGGTCAAAGGTCACGTGCATTCAGCATGAAACTCAGGCGCAGAGCTGGGAGTCGGGTATAACTGACCCTGGGTCAGGTTTATTAACGGTGAAAGCAATGCAAAAGGAAATAAAACATAAAACAAATCCTTGCCTGTCCGGCACTAACTAAACAATGGACAACCTAACTACCAACTGGCGGGCTTCTCCCGTCCAGCCAAACCACAGTTGCAGTGGGCACTGCTTCCACTCACGTGTGTCTCTCACACAGACAGGCTCTCTGTGTTCCCAGGCTGAGACACTCACACAACCACCTTGCATCCTTTTATATCCACCTCCCATTATCCATCAGTAAGCAGGTGCGATACTGACCAGACTAGGCCACATAGGAAAGGAATCTGGGTGAGATATACCTGCCCTCATCCACTATTCCCACATGATTCTCACAATACCCTTATTATTATTACTTTTATGCATTATTTGCAGTTTATTTTTTACTTTTTATTTCAGGATATTTGTGCTTTTTGCTTTTTGTTTTGTCTGGTTAATGGTCATGTGTTAATATGCACTTACATTGTGCATGCACATTAATTTACTTTCTCAGTTCAGACTCCAGTTTTTTATTCTGCCGATCTTAAAATAGGGAGAGGTGCTGCTGCTGATTCTGAATAGGGAGAGCGTTAGGCAGGGAAGAAGAAAAAAAAATAGCTTCTGCTGATAGCGCTTTTCACTGTACAGTTAGTGTGCAGTGAAAGGGAAGGATTTGTGTTGTGTGCAGCAGCGTTGGTGGTGATTAGGCTTCCTTTTAAGGCTACCTGATAGCTGCATTGCTGTGTGCACACTGCTGTTCAAACTGCTTTTTTCAAAGCACTCCAACTTTTATTATTTTGTTCTGGTCAGTTACCGAGCGTTCATTTTTTCACACATCGTATAGCGGTGTATGCTCCTCACACACTACCGTGTACCGACTACTATCACGGACAGATACAAGCTATCTGTGTGTGACTCTGGAAAAACAAACCGAGGAGATTTTCCATTTTTCCAGACCGACACCATATAGAGGTGTCCGCTTTTCAAACAGTTTCGTATATCTGCTGTTTGATTATGGTCAAAACTAGACAGACACAGCGTCTGTCACTCCGTATAAAATTAGATGGAGATTTACAATTTTCCATACATACACCGTATAGCGGTGTACGCTCCTCACACACCACCGTGTACCGGCTGGTATCACGGACAAATACAAGCTATCTGTGTGTGACTCTGGAAAAACAAACCAAGGAGATTTTCTATTTTTTCAGACCTACACCGTATAGAGCTGTCCAATTTTCCAACTGTTTTTTATATCTGCTGTTTGATTAAGGTCAAAATTAGACTACGGAGATTGTTAGTTACACAAAAAACGTATACAGCTGTACACTTCTGATACAGTACCGTATATCTGCTTGTTGGATTACGGTTAAATACATACTGGGAGAGCGTCTGTGACTAACAAAATATATATGTAAATTTAATTTTTTTAATACACCTTACACAGCTGGACGCACCTCATACAGTAACATCTCTCTGCTGGTATTTTTGGTACATTTTCCCAAACATTAGGAAGTATGGTGGAAGAGGCCGTGGACGTGGGCAGGGGGGCACGGCTGGTACTGATGGTGGTGGTGCATTGGCTGGTTCTGGCAAAAGCACAATAGCAGCTAAGGCAGGAGGTGTTGAACCTGCGTCATCGCCTGGGTCAAGAAGGCCTGTAAGGTTCCCTTTTGTTGGAGTAGGAAAACCGCTTTTAAAGCCGGAGCATCAGGAACAGGTTTTGGCGTACATTGCCGAAACAGCCACCAGCTCTATTGCCTCCTCTTCTGAATGTTCGAAACCTGCAAGCATGGAGTCATCAGTGCAGGGTTCAGGTCAGGAAAAACACCTTTTCTTGTGTCCTTCACCCCCACCAAAAGTTAAGGATGCGGCAGCCCACACTTCAGATTACTCTATGGAGCTCTTTTCACATACCATGCCCGGGTTATCCAGTCAAATCCTGAATTTCCCAGTCCAAGATGAATCTGACATGGAGTGCACTGATGCACAGTCACTGCTAGATGATTCTGCTGGTACATTGACCCAGAGCACTACATTGCCCTCACAGTCTACTGAGCCAGAATCTGACCCTGATGAAACTCAGGTGCCCCTTCCCTCATACTATACCGCCTTACACGGTGACACAGAGGAAGGTAAAGAGGAAGGTGCAGATGACTTTGAAGAGGAGGTGATGGATGACCCAGTTCTTGACCCGGATTGGCATCCATTGGGGAGGAGGGTGGCGCTGGCAATAGTTCAGACAAGGAGAAGGATCCACAGCAGGCATTGACATCGCAGCAGCGGTTATCTGGCAGGCCCGTAGCTGTCCAAAAACGTGGACCAAAAACTAAAAGAGTTGCAGGACAGCTTGGCCAGACGGTCTACTTAGCACAGCGTGCAAGGCCAGAAAATGTATACCATAGTAGGAAGAGTGCTGTGTGGCACTTCATTGTCCAAAATCCTACTGATGAGGCAAAGGTTGCCTGTAAGAAGTGCAGAAGGACCTTTAGCCGAGGTAAACAACTCAGAAATTTAAATACCAGTTGCATGCTTAGACATTTAATCAACATGCACTTGCAAGCGTGGATGGACTACAAAACCTCAGGTATCACATGTGCACCTGCTCCAACTGAAGGTAGCCAGCAACGCTCCATCACTTCCCCCACTGTAAGACCACCGCCACCGTTAAGCACACCAGCACTAAATGTTGAGGTGTCATCGCAAGGCAAAAGCACTCAGGGAATCACAATGGTTTTGCAACACAACACTGAATCTAGGCCATCACCACCAATACCATTACCAACCCCCTCTCACTCCGTCCGGTCCACCGCTACTTCCACCATATGCAGCTCTCCAGTCCAACTCACCCTACCAGACACTCTGAGTAGGACAAGAAAGTACTCATCCTCTCATCCGCGTACACTGTGTTTGAATGCCTACATTGTCAAACTAATCTCATTAGAGATGATGCCCTACCGTTTGGTTGAAAGCGAAGCTTTCTGCGAGCTCATGGCCTACGCTGTCCCATGCTATGTCCTACCCAGTTGGCACTTCTTTTCTCGAAAAGCCATCCCAGCCCTCCACCTGCATGTGATAGACCGCATTGTCCATGCACTCAAGCAATCAGTGAGTAGAAAGGTGCACCTCACAACAGATGCATGGTCCAGTAGGCATGGCCAGGGCCATTACGTGTCCATCACTGCGCACTGGGTTAAGGTGGAGGATGCAGGCTCCACAGGGGACAGCGGCGATGGAACCGAGGAAACGGTATAGGAAACAGTTGGCTGTAGGCATTCGACCCTCCTCCTCCTCCATAAGCAAAAGCTCGTCCACAGAGCACAGTCGCACGAGCACTCCATCCGCAGCTGGCAGTGTTGCACACGAGGTGTCCCACTATCGAGCAGCTAGTGGAAAGCGTCAGCAGGCTGTGTTAAAGATGATGTCTTTGGGCAACAACAGACACACCACGGAGGTACTGGCCGACTACTTGCAGTGACAAACTGAGTCATGGCTGGGCAGTCTACATCTTGAGCCAGGCAAGGTAGCCAGTGTGTACAGACTGGATTCCTGCAATCCTTGGAGTTGGCAGAACACGTACAGCGCCACTCTCAAGATCTATACCCGGCTCCACAACATTTACCCAATGGGCAGTGAGGGAAAGTTATCGTCCCTGTCCATGGTTACTGGTCCATGCAACGGTGGTCAGGTGGACCTTGCTACTGATGGCGTTTAGTAGCGCATGTTTAATTTTTCCCTCAACATGCTTTTGCAGGGCAGGGACGGCTTGCCTGCTGAAATAAAAGCAGCTGGGCACATTGTGTTGTGGGACTGCCAAAGCCATGAAGTTGCGGAAGGTGTCAGTTTCCACCAGCCTGAATGGGAGCATTTCAAGTGCCAGTAGTTTTGCAATGTCAGCATTCAGAGCCTGTGGTCTGGGATGGTTTGCCAAGTGTGGCTGCCTTTTCTCCCATGCCTGTGCTACCAATGGCTGTAGAGTGGCCTGGGAGTGTGAGGATGACAGGGAATGTGGTGCTGTGGGTGTAATGACACTGAGTCTCTGTACAACAGTGCAAGAGGTTCTTCCATGGCGATCCTGTGAGGAAGTCGAACCAGCTGTGTGTGAGCTGGAGGAAGAGGCTTCAACACGAGCTGAAGAGGTGGTAGGTGGTGCTGTAGGTTGGCCTACGTCTTTAGTGTGTCTTTGTAACTCCACCACGTGCTTGGTCTGCACATGTTTCCACATATTTGTGGTATTGAGGTTGCTGACACTTTTCCCTCTTTTGACTTTCTGATTACACAGCTTGCATTTGACAAAGCAAATGTCATCTGCAACTGTGCTAAAAAGTGACCACGCACTGCAAGTTCTGGGAGCGCCCGTTTTGGGTATTGGAAGAGGAATGCTCCTAATGGGTGCCAAAGTGGAGGCTACAGGCAACCAAGTCTGCCCCCCTCTCTCCCTCCTGTTTTGGCCATTCGGGGAATCTCTTCCTCAGAGCTGCTCCCACCACCTTCCTGTTCCTCACGCCATGATGGGTCAAGGACCTCATCATCTACACTACCCTCTTCAAACACCTGCTTCTCCTGGGTAGTCTCGCCAGCACAGTACGCACCAGAAAGTGGCATCTGAGTCTCATCATCAGAAGCGTACTGAGGTGTGCTGACCATAGGCACTGGCCCACCCGCCTCTTCAGATTCATAGAGACAAAGCTGTTGCGCATCACTGCATACTCCCTGTTCTTCACATTCTAGAATGCTGCTTGGCTGGCCCCCTCTTTTCAAGCCAAGAGATTCAGAGAACAGAAGTAGAGAATTAGATGGCTCCTGTCCAGGGCTCTCTGACTGCCTGGGCAATTTGGCAGGTGGTGAAGAGACAGATGGTTGCTCTTCAGTGCTCTGGACCTAAGAGGATGTGGAAGTAATTGAAGTTGATGCGTTAGCTGCCACCCATCCGACAACGGCTTCAATTTGTTCCTCCCGCAGCAGTGGGGTACGGCGAGCTCCTACAAAGCTGCACATAAAGGACTGTTGCCTGGTAAAACTGGGGAATGCTGAGTCACTGGTGCCCGCAGCAGGCACAGAATCCCCATGTCCTCTCCCTGCTGAAACTCCACGACCATGTGCCTTACTCCCTGCCTTCTTCATCTTGGTAGACTGATAAAGATAGGCAGAAAAGTACTAAGGGCTTAGTGTGCTTATTCCTGAACAGCTGCTAACAGGTATAAGAAACACTAATTTTACAAAGTGTGTGGACTACACTTTAATATGAGCTAATGTGGCCTACAAAACTGTAAAGTGGAGTGTTTGATGAACTTTATTTATGTTTTTTTTTTCAAAAAAACAGAAAGGATGTGACCAAAGATGTAAAAGCGATAGTATCACAAACTTTTTGGAGCTATTACAATGCAGGAAGGTAACCTACAAAGTTACCCAAAACCTCCTCCCTTAGTGCTTGCAATGATTTTGAAGCAGGCAGATAAGGGGGACAGTCATGCTGACTAGTGCATCATCTGCACTCGCCGTCTGTGTGGAATCATCGAAGGCATGCAAAATGTGACAGATGTCCTTCATAGAGGCCCACTCAGTGGTGGTGAAGTGTGAACGGCACGCAGTGCGACTTGTTTGCGCCTGATGCAGTTGGTTCTCCATTACTGCTGCCTGCTGCTCACACAACCGATCCAACATATGTAACGTTGAATTCCACCTGGTGGGTAGGTCACATATGATGCGATGTTCCGGAAAGCGGAATCGGCGCTGCAGAGTTGCAATGCGCGATCTTGCCATGCTGGCACGCCGCAAGTGAGCACACTCTATGCGGACCTTGTGCAGCAGTGCATCAAGATCCGGATAGTCCCTCAAAAAACTCTGCAGGACCAAGTTGAGCACATGTGCCAGACATGGGATGTGAGTGAGGTTGCCTAGGCCAAGAGCTGTCACCAGATTTCGCCCATTGTCACACACTACCAAGCCTGGCTGGAGATTCGCTAGCACAAACCACACTTCGCTCTCCTGCTTGATGGCATTTCAGAGCTCCTGAGCTGTGTGGCTTCAATTCCCCAAAGAAATTAATTTCAGTATGGCCTGTTGACATTTGGCCACAGCTGTGCTCATATCGGTTGTAACAGGTAAGCGTTCACGGGTCCATGTGAAGGTAGACTGTGACAGCTCCTGCAGCGCTGATTCTGAGGAACTGGAGTATGAGGAGTTGCCAATCAGAAGTGCCGTCTGCACAGGAAAAACACTAGATCCTGTGTTAGTGGGGTTCAGTAACGCCAGCTGCTCCCCTGCTGTGTGTCCGGCAATATCTCCTGCTCCGTCCACATTCACACAACATCACATATTAAACTTGCTGAAATTAGGCATCAGCCTACACCCTGATTTAGCTTGGGCTCCAACACCGCCAGTTGCCGCTCAGAAGTGCCATCTGCACTGGGAAAAACACTAGCTCCTGTCTTAGTGGGGTTCAGTAACGTCAGCTGCTCCCCTGCTGTATGTCCGGCAATATCTCCTGCTCCATCCACATTCATCCCAACATCAGATATTAAACTTGCTCCAAATAGGCCTCAGCCTACACCATGATTGACCCTGGGCTTCAACACCGCCAGTTGTTGCTCAGAAGTGCTGTCTGCACAGAGAAAAACACTAGCTCCTGTGTTAGAGGGGTTCAGTAACATCAGCTGCTCCCCTGCTTTGTGACCTGCAATATCTCCTGCTCCCTCCACATTCACACAACGGATTTAAAACTTGCTCCAAATAGGCCTCTGGCTCCACTCTGTCTCTAGTATTTACCCTGGGCTCCAACACCCCCTGTTGCTGCTCAGAAGTGCTGTCTACACAGTCAACATATGCTCCAGTGTTTTTGGGGTTCAGTAATGTCAGCTGATCTCCAGCTGTGTGTCCGGCAATTTCTCCTGCTCTGTCAACACTCACACAACTACAGATTTTAAACTTGCTTCAATTAGTCTCCACTCTGTTTGTAGTATTTACCCTGGGTTCCAGCTCCGCCAGCTGGTTCCCGGCACGGTCTTTGGCAGGCATACTCCCTCCTGCCCAGCCGGGTTCCAGCATGCCAGCAGTTTCCAGGTAGTGTCAATGTCACTTTGCCTCCAAAACTTTGTCCTGTCGTATTAGCCGACTCTATGGTGCCTCCAGTTTAGGTGCTTCCTACGTGGGCTGCGGGATCTGGCAGTAAAGGCTGGTTCCGTATTGCCAATATGACAAGCACCCCCTGTAGGACTGTGGGTTTTGGTAACTGCGGCCGGCTCGCGGCCTTGCATCGCTGTTTTTCAGGAGTACTTTCTGCTGCCTCTCCGGGTTCCAGCACCGTCAGCTGGTTCTCGGCAGTGCCTTTGGCTTAGCTGCCTCCATCTCGGTATCCGAGTTCCAGCAACGTCTGCTTGTCCTTGGTAGTGCTTTCAAGCACAGGTGCCTCCTGCTTAGTAACCAGGTTCCAGTACCATCAGCTGGTCCTCGGTAGTGCCATTGGCTCTTGTTCATTCTGCTGCCCCTCCGGGTTCCAGCACTGTCACCTGGTTCTTGGCAGTGCCTTTGGCTTAGGTGCCTCCATCTTGGTATCCGAGTTTCATCAACATCTGCTTGTCCTTGGTAGTGCTTTCTAGCACACATACCTCCTGCTTAGTAACCAGGTTCCAGTACCATCAGCTGGTTCTCGGTAGTGCCATTGGCTCTTGTTCATTCTGCTGCCCCTCCGGGTTCCAGCACTGTCACCTGGTTCTTGGCAGTGCCTTTGGCTTAGGTGCCTCCATCTTGGTATCCGAGTTCCAGCAACATCTGCTGGTCCTTGGTAGTGCTTTCTAGCACACGTATCTCCTGCTTAGTAACTGGATTCCAGTACCGTCAGCTGGTCCTCGGTAGTGCCATTGGCTGTTGTTCCTTCTGCTACCCATCCGGGTTCCATTACCATCAGCTGGTTCTCGGCAGTTCCTCAGCCTTCTTGTACCTTCTGCTACATTTCCAAGTTCAAGCTTTTTGAAATGGTTTTTGGTAATCTCTCTGGATCTCCCTGATGACGACCCTGAAGACCACCCCAAGGAAGACCAAAAAGATGACCCTGAAGAAGATGACCAAGAGGACAAAGAACATGAAGACAACCACCAAGATACAGAACAACAAGAGACAGAAGACCAAGAAGCAGAAGAACAAAAAGCAGAAGAACATTAAGCATAAGACTAAAAATCAGAGCAAAAGATATTATCTAAATTATAAGCAGAAGAAGACTAAGCAGTGTTTGGGGGTGAGTCCGTTCCTCCTCGTGGTGCCCCTGGAAAATGTCTGCTGCTGCAGGCCAATCTGAACGCGGACAAATCCTGTTGTAAATCTTTTGTGACAGGCAGAACGGAAGGTGTAATCTTCAAACTTTTATAGATAACAACTACAGGAATGCCTGTCACAAATAAGAATATGCTGAAGAAGAAGAATAGGAAGAAGATGAAGAAGTAGAATATGAAGAATAATAATAGTTGAATAAGAAGAATATGAAGAATGTAAAAAAAAGAATAATTGGAAGAAGGTGAAGACGAAGAAGATGAATAAGGTGAAGAAGAAGTTGATGAAAACAATGCTGCTGCTGAGAATCATGAAGGAGAAAGTATGGGAGAGTAAAAAAGAAGGTGAAGAGTATGTAAGTAGTGAAACATACATATCTGACAAAATATAACAAAGGTTAACATAGTCAATATCTTTGTAACTCCGAACGTCTTAAAAAAAAATGTATTCCTGCTATTCCATTTGATTGGGCTAAACCTCTATGCCTTTAATTCTCCTCCACCTCCCCAATACATTCTACATTATTCTTAGTTGTTTTTCTTCATGTAGAATTAACCTACAAGGAAAGAAAAGGTTTATTTTATTTCCGATATTTCTGTCCCTTTGACTTGCATTGGTTTCCGGTATCGGAATCGGCGATATCCGATACTTTTTGGGTATCGGTCCGAACCAATCCGATCCGATATTTCACAATATCAGAAGGTATCGCTCAACACTAGTCATTCCCCTTTGACTATTGGGCCTCTAAACTGGACGCCTGGCCTGAATTGGCACAATATGCCTTACAGGAGCTCGCTTGCCCTGCTGCTAGTGTGTTATCTGAAAGCGTCTTCAGTGCTGCTGGATCAATCCTGACAGAAAAGTGGACCCGTCTGTCGACCCAAAATGTTGATGATCTAACCTTCATTAAAATGGACCATGCATGGGTTTCAAAGGATTTTGTCCCACCTTCCCCTGATGACACATAGGTTGCCAGAAAACTGCCACGCTTTTGTCTTACTTGGACTTGCCCAATTCCGCCCTTTGCAGCTCCTGAATATCCAGCCTACACATCAACATATGCCATTTTTTAAACCTCCCTAACTGGGCTGCCCACCCCCCTAGGGCTGGGGTCAACACCTGGCGCACCTTGGCAACTGCCGCTGCTCTGAACAGGTGGATGGGCCCACTGATGGCCGTCGGCACTGGCACAGGGCCTCTCATAGTACAATACAGTGTCTCTGATGGTGGGGTGGCCCACTTGCCATCAGACACACCAGTGTACTATGAGGGGCCCTGTGCCAGTACCGTCGCCCATGAATGTGCCCCCACTGCTTGGTCATGGTCACAGCACTTGCAAGTTGCTTTACTTACCTCTCCGTGCTCCACCGCTGTGTAGTCTGGGCAGTTAAATCCTTCACAGGGACGGCCACTAGAAATCTGGTGTATTGATCGATGATGGTTAAGATGTAGCTATCGCCTGTCCTGCTGGCCTCTACCTTCAGATGATCAATGGCTACCATTTGTAATGGACGTCAACTTACAAGCAGATGCAGTGGTGCTTTATGATCACCTTTCACAGTTGTGATAGTCACAGTCGTGTGACATTCCTGCCACCATTTTTCAATGTCTCCTCTCATGCCAATCCAATATAATCGCCTACGGTCTGTGGTTTCTGTCTTTTGTACTCCAAAATGACCATACACATCATGATAGGCAGTTAGGACCATGTCTACATCTCTCCCTGTGATCACAATTTGATGGAGACAAGTAACAGTGATGTGATCCACGCTACTGCGATAAAGCAATCCTTTCTTCACAAAGAACCATTTTCGCTGTCTTCACAGACACAGTAATTGAGGGTCTGCATCGCCTCTGCAACATCTACCAGGAGGTTTTCCCACGATGAGTAATTCCCAAATTTCTGCAAACACTCGACTTTCCGTCTGTACTTGTATCAATGTAGTTTCCAGTAGTGGAGAGTCTGGACTGGCTTTCTGAGATTTTAATATATATGAAGATTTAAAAGTACCACAACACTGTATACTGGTGTACGCTTCGAATACCTTTCCCTTTTTCTACTTTTTAAATTCTGGTGTAATACATACTGAGCCTGTGAGTGTCTGTGTCTGACTCCGGAAGTATAGATGGAAATTTACAATTACCCCTAGACTGAATACACCTGGTATGTGCTGATACAGTACCTTTGTTCAAAATTTTTTATTACGGTATCATCCATAGTGAGTGAGCATGTGTGATATATGCCTTCTATATATACGGTGAATCGGAGATATCAATTTTTACCCTATACTCGATACAGCTTGTATCTTGTTATACAGTACCTTTGTTCGACATTTAGTATTACGGTCAAATCCTTACTGAGTATACATCTGAGAGTGACTACGGGACTATGTATATGGAGAATTCAATTGTACCCTATAATATATACACTAGCTATATACTTGCTATCTTGTTATCCAGTACCTTTTTTACAACATTTTGTATTATGGTCAAACCCAGACTGAGTGAGCGTCTGAGGGTGACTCCAGAAATATATACCGAGATTTCAAATTTGGCCAACACTGTATACAGCTGTACGCTTCTGATACAGTAACCTTTTTTGCTATTTATATTCTGGTGTAATCCAACATGAGGAAGTATGGTGGAAAAGGATGCGGACGTGGGCATGGGGGGCCACCTGGTACTGATGGTGGTGGTGGTGCATCTGCTGGTAGTACCAAAAACACAATAGCAGCTAAGGCAGGAGGTGTTGAGCCTGCGTCATGTTGTAACTCCGGAAAGCCTGTAAGGCTCCCTTTTCTGGGGGTAGGTAGACTGCATTTAAAGCCGTAGCATCAGGAACTGTTTTTGGCTTACATTGCTGAAACAGCCTACAGCTCTATCGCTTTCACTTCTGAAGCTTCAAAAAATGCAAGCACTGAGTCGTCAGTGCAGGCTTCTGGTCAGGAGCAACCCCTGTCCTTGTGTCCTTCACCCACACCAAAAGTGAAGGATGCAGAAGCACACATTTCAGATTACTCCATGGAGCTCTTTTCACATACCATGCCTGGGTTAATTAAAAATGGGGCCTATCATATACTGGAGAATTCCAAATGGGGCACATCAGACACTGGAGCAGCATTTACGGGGCACATTCTACACTGGAGATTAGAAATGGAGCCCATTATATATGGAGCATTATTAGGGCCCATCATACACTGGAGCATCATCCATGAGGCCCATCATATACTGGAGCATTCCAAATGGGGGACATCAGACACTGAAGCAGCATTTACGGGGGCCCATGATACACTGGAGAATTAGAAATGAAACTCATTATATATGGAGCATTATTAGGGCCCATCATACACTGGAGCATCATCCATGAGGCCCATCATATACTGGAGCATTCCAAATGGGGACATAAGACGCTGGAGCAGCATCTATGGGGCACATTACACACTGGAGCATTAGAAATGGGGCCCATTATATATGGAGCATTATTTGGGCCCATAACACACTGGGGAATCGTCCATAGGGGCCATCATATACTGTAGCATTATGTGGAGCTCATCATATACTGTATGGAACATTATATGTGACCAATTATTTTGTATGGAGAAATATAGGGGGCTCATCATTCTGTATGGCGCACAATATGGTGGCCATAATACTGAACGGAGTAATATACTGTCCTTTTTTTGAGCTATTGTACAATTTAAAATAGATCAGTCATGTCATGTAAGCAGTGAAGTATTTGTCATTTTTCTATACCTATATTTCTGTGCCTTATCGGATCATCATGAGTTGTGGTATATGTTAAAGGGGCGCACTGACACTCTTTGGCCCAGGGCACACGAAAACCTGGAGCCAGCCCTCCCCCCCACAACTTTAGCCAAATAACCCCCAGTTTTCAATGCGTAATGATTATTATGAAGTAAATTAAGGTTGACAAGCTTCAGTAATAAGAATTGATGTTTTTGGCATTGGAATGGGCACTGTAGGTGTGTTTACTGTCCTCCACTCTCTGCCGACTTTGCTTCCCCATTGACTTGCATTGGGTTTAATGTTACAGTCAGCCTCTGACTTTTCCCTATAGTCGGTTGATTTAGTTGACCAGTGATTTCTCATTTTTCCAACAAAATTTACAAAACCATTTTATTAGGGACCACATCACATTTGATGTGACTTTGAGGGGTCTATATGACAGAAAATGCAAAAATGACAGCATTCTAAAAACTACACCCCTCAATGTGCCTACAACCACATTCTAGAAGTTTATTAACCTTTCAGGTGATTCACAGAAATGTTTAGAATATGGAAGGAAAAAACTAACATTAAACTTTTCTTTACAAAAATGTAAATTTAGACCCATTTTTTTATTTTCACAAGAGTAAAAGGAAAAAATGGCCCCTAAAATTTGTTCTGTAATTTATCCTGAGCATGCCAAGACCCCATTTGTGGGTGAAAACTACTATTTGGGTGCATGGAAGAGCTCGGAAGGGAAAGAGCATCATTTGACTTTTTGAAAGAAAAAATGCTGAAATAATTAGCGGACACCATGTTGAGTTTGAAGAGGCCCTAATGTGCGAAAACAGTTGAAATCCTCCACAAGTGAAACCATTTATTCTTCTTGTGCATTTTGAAAACTAGACCCCTCAAAGATCTTATCTAGATATGTGGTGAGCATTTTTAACCCCCAGATGCTTCACAGAACATTGAGCAGTGAAAATAAAAAAAATCAAATTTTTCCCACGAAAATGTAATTTAGCCCCAAATTTTGCATTTTTACAAGAGTAACAGGAAGAATTGCACCAAACAATTTGTTGTTCAATTTCTCCTGAGTATGCTGATACCCAATATGTGGAGGAAAACTACTGTTTAGACTCATGTCAGGGCTTGGAAGAGAAGTATGACCATTTGACTTTTTGAATGCAAACTTGCTGTAATAGTTAGCAGAGGTCATGTAGCATTTGGAGAGGCCCTAATGTGCCTAAACAGTGGAAAACTGCCACAAGTGACACCATTTTGGAAACCAGGCCCCTCAGGGAATTTATCTAGATGTGTGGTGAGCATCTTAAACACCCAGGTGCTTCCTAGAAGTTTATAACATTGAGACGTGAAAATGAAAAAAAAACAAATTTATCCCACAAAAATTATATTTGGCTCCAAATATTGCATTGTCACAAGGATAACAGGAGAAATTTGTTGTGCAATTTCTCCTGAGTGTGCTGATACCCAATATGTGAGGGAAAACTACTGTCTGGGAGCATGACAAGGCTTCTACGAGAAGGAGTGCCATTTGACTTTTTTAATGCAAAATTTGATGGCATAATTAGCGGACACCATGTAGCTTTAGATGAGCCCCTGACATGCCTAAACAGTAGAAACCCCCCACAATTGATTGGGCACACGTCAGGGCTCACAAGGAAAGGTGTGTCTTTTTGGCATTCAGGTTTTGATGGACTGCTCTGCAGGTGTCATTTCACATTTGGAGAGGCCCTGATGTGCTTAAACAATGAAAAACCCACAAGTGACCTTGATTGGAAGCTAGACCCTTAAACAAATGTACCTAGATGTATGGTGAGCACCTTAAATCCCCAGTTGCTTCACAGAAGTTTATAACATACAGCTGTGAATATAAAAAAAAATTAAAATTTTCCCATAAAATAGATAGTTTAGCCTCATTTTTTTATTTTCACAGGAAAAACTGGAACCCAAAATGTATTGTGCAATTTCTCTTGAGGATGCTGATTCCACATATGTGGATGAAAACTAATTTTGAGGCACAGTGCAAAGCTCAGAAGGGAAAATATTGGAGTTCAGATTTTGCATGACTGGTTTGAAGGTGCGATGGCACATTGGCAGAGACCCTTAGGTATCAGAACAGCACAACTAAGAGACACCATTTTACAAACTACACCTCTCAATGAACTAATCTAGAGCTGCAGTGATTAGATTGACACCACAGGTGGGTCACATAATTTTATGCCATTGAGGAGTGAAGGAAAAAATAATTACATTTTTACCACCAAAAACTACTTTTAGCCCCAGATTCTACATTTTCACACTTAATGTAGAAATACCCTATATATGGCTGCACAGTACTGCTTAGCCACACGGGGAGTCTCGTGAGAGACAGATGAGCGCTATTTGCCTCCTTGAGCACAGATTTTCCTAGAATAGTTTGTGGACTCCTTATACAGAGCCCCTAAGTGCTAGAAGAGCAGAATCCCCCTTCAAGTGACCACATTTTGGAAATTATACCTCTTTGGGAAATTATCTACAAGTGTAGTGTTGTTTTTGACTCCACGGGTGTTTTCCAGAAATAAACAGCAGTGGATGTTGCTGAGTTAAAATTGCAAAATGCCATAGTAATGACCAGTACACTGTAGTGACCAGAACATAATACCCAGCTCAAGCTTCTGGAGATGTGCAATCGTAAATTAGGCTGGTTTGGCATAGAAATGCCAAACATGTTGACACTAAATGTGGTTTAGGAACACAATGGGGCCCAGAAGGGAAGGGAGCAGAGAATTTGCTGAATTTCTTTTGGGGGGCGGAGGAGCTATTTCGCTTTTCCTGAGCCTTTGTGCAACTAGTAGCATGGAAGCCCCCTTTATTTCCATTGACAAATGAAGGACCTGAGTGAGTACTTTTTTTGTGGATTAAGTTAAAGCTTTTATTGGAAACATTTTACATAACGTTTGGAATCATATTTATCCTGAGATCTACGCTGAACACTTGCTTTGATATTTCCATTTAAATCTCCAAAGCAAATTATTCAGATGAAACCCCCTAAGTATACATTCACTATAATGAGACAGCATTACCTTTGTCTAGTGATCATGCCAGCTACTGCAGATAATGTTATCACACCCACTTGGGTGTGATAACATGAAAAAAGGGCTGACTAGTCATCTGGGGAAATTAGCACCCCATCGACTAGTCAAAGCCCTAATTAACATAGGAGATGGGGACAATATAAATGTTTTTTTAAACCTATTTTTTGCCCAACATCGTCATACAGAGATGATTAACCCCTTTCTGCCATCCGACGTACTATCCCGTCCATGGGACCTGGGCCCCTATGCCAATGGATGGGATAGTACGTCGGCGCGATCAGCGGCGCCCACGTGGTGAGCGCCACTGATCGCGGCCGGGTGTCAGCTGATTATCACAGCTGACACTCGGCACAATATGTCAGGGGCGGTCACAGACCGCCCCTGACACGTTAACCCCTTGCACACCGCGATCAAACATGATCGCGGTGTACCGGGGGTTAAAGGGAAGCATCGGCAGGGAGGGGGCTCCCTCCGTGCTTCCCTGAGCCCCCAACGGCAGCGCAATGTGCAGCGCTGCTGCGGGGGGCTCCTTTCCTCCAGGCCCCCGAATCCAAGATGGCGACGGGGGCCTGAGGAAGCTGGCTTCCTCAGTGCCTGCAAAGCGCAGGCATGAGGAAGCCTTCTGCAGTGCCTGTGTCAGATCGCTGATCTGTCACAGTGATCTGTGATGTGACAGATCAGCGATCTGTCACAGGACAGTGATGTCCCACCTGGGACTATTTAATAAAGTAAAAAAAAAAAAAAAAAGTGTTAAAATAATTAAAAAAAAATCGCCAAATAAATTAGAAAAAAAAAAAAATATTCCCCCAATAAATCCATTTTTTGGAAATAAAAAAAAAACAATAAAAGTACACATATTAGGTATCGCCGCCACCGTAATGACCTGCCCTATAAAACTGTCCCATTAGTTAACCCCTTTAGCAAACCCCTTAAAAAATAAAAATAAAAAGCGAAGCAAAAAATAATGATTTATTATCATACCGCCAAACAAAAAGTGTAATAACACACGATCAAAAAGACGCATATAAGTATCCATGGTACCGCTGAAAACGTCATTTTGTCCCGCAAAAATTGAGCCACAACACAGCATCATCAGCGAAAAAATAAAAAAGTTATAGCTCGCAGAATAAAGCGATACAAAAATAATTATTTTTTATATAAAATAGTTTTCATTGCATAAAACCGACAAAAACATAAAAAAAGACCTAAATGAGGTATTGCTGTAACCGTACTGACCCGAAGAATAAAACCGCTTTATCAAGTTTACCGCACGCGGAACGGTGTAAACGCACCCCCCCAAAAGAAATTCATGAAACGCTGGTTTTTGTTCATTCTGCGTCCCAAAAATAGGAATAAAAAGCGATCAAAAAATGTCACGTGCCCGAAAATGGTACCAATAAAAACGTCAACTCGTCCCGCAAAAAATAAGACCTCACATGACTCGGTGGGTGAAAATACGGAAAAATTATAGCTCTCAATATGTGGTGATGCAAAAACTATTTTTACAATAAAAAGCGTCTTTTAGCGTGCGACAGCTGCCAAATATAAAAACAGCCATAAATAGTAAATCAAACCCCCCGATATCACCCCCTTAGTTAGGGAAAAATAATAAAATTAAAAAAAAAATATTTATCTCCATTTTCCCATTAGGGTTAGGGTTAGGGTTAGGGCTAGGGTTAGGGTTAGGGTTAGGGCTAGGGCTAGGGTTAGGGCTAGGGTTAGGGCTAGGGTTAGGGCTCAGATTATGGTTAGGGGTGTGTTGGGGTTAGGGTTGGAGTTATAATTGGGGGGTTTCCACTGTTTGGGCACATCAGGGGCTCTCCAAATGCAACATGGCGTCTGATCTCAATTCCAGCCAATTCTGAGTTGAAAAAGTCAAATGGTGCTCCTTCCCTTCAAAGCTCTGCCATGCGCCCAAACAGTGTTTTACCCCCACATGTAGGGTATCAGCCTACTCAGGACAAATTGCAAAACAATTTTTGGGGTCCAATTTCTCCTGTTACCCTTAGGAAAATAAAAAATTGGGGGCAAAAATATCATTTTTGCGGAAAAAAATGATTTTTTTATTTTCACGTCCGAGTGTTATAAACTTCTGTGAAGCACTTGGGGGTTCAAAGTGCTCACCACACATCTAGATAAGTTCCATGGGGGGTCTAGTGTCCAAAATGGGGTCACTTGTGGGGAGTTTCAATAGTTTAGGTACATCAGGGGCACTCCAAACGCACATGACACCCGCAGACCATTCCATCAAAGTCTGCATTCCAAAACGTCACTGCTTCCCTTCCAAGCCCCGACGTTTGTCCATAAAGTAGTTTTCTCCCACATATGGGGTGTCAGCGTACTCAGGCCAAATTGGACAACAACTTTTGGGGGTCCAATTTCTCCTGTTACCCTTGGGAAAATGAAAAAATTGGGGACTAATTGATCATGTTTCTGGAAAAAATACGATTTTTTTATTTTCATGCCCTGGCATTATAAACTTCTGTGAAGCCCTTGGGGGTTCAAAGTGCTCACCTGACATCTAGATAAGTTCCTTAGTGGGTCTAGTTTTCAAAATGGGGTCATTTGTGGGGGGTTTCCACTGTTTAGGTACATTAGGGGCTCTCCAAAGGCAACATGACACCCGCAGACCATTCCATCAAAGTCTGCATTCCAAAACGTCACTACTTCCCTTCCGAGCCCCGACGTGTGCCCATACAGTAGTTTTCTCCCACATATGGGGTATCAGCATACTCAGGACAAATTGGACAACAACTTTTGGGGTCCAATTTCTCCTGGTACCCTTGGGAAAATAAAAAAATGGTGACTAAAATATCATGTTTGTGGAAAAAATACGAATTTTTTATTTTCATGCCCGGGAGTTATAAACTTCTGTGAAGCACTGGGGGGTTCAAAGTGCTCACCACACATCTAGATAAGTTCCTTAGTGGGTCTAGTTTTCAAAATGGGGTCATTTGTGGGGGGTTTCCACTGTTTAGGTACATTAGGGGCTCTCCAAAGGCAACATGACACCCGCAGACCATTCCATCAAAGTCTGCATTCCAAAACGTCACTACTTCACTTCCGAGCCCCGACGTGTGCCCATACAGTAGTTTTCTCCCACATATGGGGTATCAGCATACTCAGGACAAATTGGACAACAACTTTTGGGGTCCAATTTCTCCTGGTACCCTTGGGGAAAAAAAAATGGTGACTAAAATATCATGTTTGTGGAAAAAATACGAATTTTTTATTTTCACGCCCGGGCGTTATAAACTTCTGTGAAGCACTGGGGGGGTCAAAGTGCTCACTACACATCTAGATAAGTTCCTTAGGGGATCTAGTTTCCAAAATGGTGTCATTTGTGGGGGGTTTCCACTGTTTTGGTACATCAGGAGTTTTCCAAACGCGACATGGTGTCCGATCTCAATTCCAGCCAAAAACGTCAAATGGAGCTGCTTCCCTTCCGAGCTCTGCCATGCGCCCAAATAGTGGTTTACCCCCACATGTGGGGTATCAGCGTACTCAGGACAAATTGCACAATAACTTTTAGGGTCCTGTTACCCTTGGAAAAATAAGAATTGAGGGTGAAAAGATCATTTTTGTGGAAAAAATATGATTTTTTAATTGTATGGCTTTATGTTATAAACTTCTGTGAAGCCAATGGGGGTTCAAAGTTCTCACCACACATCTAGATAAGTTCCTTAGGGGGTCTAGTTTCCAAAATGGTGTCATTTGTGGGGGGTTTCCACTGTTTTGGTACATCAGGGGTTTTCCAAACTTGACATGGTGTCCGATCTCAATTCCAGCCAAAAACGTCAAATGGCGCTGCTTCCCTTCCGAGCTCTGCCATGCGCCCAAATAGTGGTTTACCCCCACATGTGGGGTATCAGCGTACTCAGGACAAATTGCACAATAACTTTTAGGGTCCTGTTACCCTTGGAAAAATAAGAATTGAGGGTGAAAAGATCATTTTTGTGGAAAAAATATGATTTTTTAATTGTATGGCTTTATGTTATAAACTTCTGTGAAGCCCATGGGGGTTCAAAGTTCTCACCACACATCTAGATAAGTTCCTTAGGGGGTCTAGTTTCCAAAATGGTGTCATTTGTGGGGGGTTTCCACTGTTTTGGTACATCAGGGGTTTTCCAAACTCGACATGGTGTCCGATCTCAATTCCAGCCAAAAACGTCAAATGGCGCTGCTTCCCTTCCGAGCTCTGCCATGCGCCCAAATAGTGGTTTACCCCCACATGTGGGGTATCAGCGTACTCAGGACAAATTGCACAATAACTTTTAGGGTCCTGTTACCCTTGGAAAAATAAGAATTGAGGGTGAAAAGATCATTTTTGTGGAAAAAATATGATTTTTTAATTGTATGGCTTTATGTTATAAACTTCTGTGAAGCCCATGGGGGTTCAAAGTTCTCACCACACATCTAGATAAGTTCCTTAGGGGGTCTAGTTTCCAAAATGGTGTCATTTGTGGGGGGTTTCCACTGTTTTGGTACATCAGGGGTTTTCCAAACGCGACATGGTGTCCGATCTCAATTCCAGCCAAAAACGTCAAATGGTGCTGCTTCCCTTCCGAGCTCTGCCATGCGCCCAAATAGTGGTTTACCCCCACATGTGGGGTATCAGCGTACTCAGGAAAAATTGCACAATAACTTTTAGGGTCCTGTTACCCTTGGGAAAATAAAAATTGGGGTGAAAAGATCATTTTTGTGGAAAAAATATGATTTTTTAATTGTACCGCTGTACGTTATAAACTTCTGTAAAGCCCTTGTGGGTTCAAAGTTCTCACCACATATCTAGATAAGTTCCTTGGGGGGTCTAGTTTCCAAAATGGGGTCACTTGTAGGGGGTTTCCACTGTTTAGGTACATCAGGGACTCTCCAAATGTGACATGGCTTCCAATCTGAATTCCAGCCAATTTTGCACTGAAAAAGTCAAACGGCGCTCCTTCCATTCTGAGCTCTGCCATGCACCGAAACAGTCGTTCCCCCCCCCCACATATCAGGTATCAGCGTACTCAGGACAAATTGCACAATAACTTTTGCAGTCCAATTTCTCCTGTTACCCTTGGTAAAATAAAAAAAATTGAACCTGAAGTATTTTTTTTATGAAAAAAAGTTAGATGTTCATTTTTTTTTAAATATTCAAAAAAATTCCTGTGACGCACCTAAAGGGTTAATAAACTTCTTGAATGTGGTTTTGAGCACTTTAAGGGGTGCAGTTTTTAGAATGGTGTCACTTTTGGGTATTTTCTATCATATAGACCCCTCAAAGTGGCTTCAAATGTGATCCTAAAAATAAAATGGTGTTGTAAAAATGAGAAATCGCTGGTCAAATTTAACCCTTATAACTTCCTAACAAAAAAAAATTTTGGTTCCAAAATTGTGCTGATGTAAAGTAAACATGTGGGAAATGTTAGTTATCAAGTTTTTTGTGTGCCGTATCTCTGTGATTTAAGGGCATAAAAATTCAAAGTTGGAAAATTGCGAAATTTTCAAAATTTTCGCCAAATTTCCATTTTTCTCACAAATAAACGCAAGCTATTTGAATGAAATTTTACCACTAACATGAAGTACAATATGTCACGAGAAAACAATGTCAGAATCACCGGGATCCATGGAAGCGTTCCAGAGTTATGACCTCATAAAGGTACAGTGGTCAGAATTGTAAAAATTGGCCCGGTCATGAACGTGCAAACCACCCTTGGGGGTGAAGGGGTTAAACAGGGAATATACTCATACATAAGTGAATGCTGCTAGGTTGGAGAGAGTGAGGGACCAGACAGGCTCCATTTAACTTAAAAAAAAGAAGCAAATTATGAAATAGAAGTGGCACACAAAGTTAGAGACACAAAGGCAATTATGAATCTGGCCTTATGTCTTTTTATTATTCTGCCATAAACATCATTACTCTCATAATGTATATTTAATTGACATCCTAAAATATAGTCAACAAATAACTTTATGATAACAACTTTAAAAAGATAGTTTATTAATTTAGACTGAAAACCTTTCAACAATATGACTTACAAGTACCCGATATTTCACTCATCCCCTCATTTATGGATGTGATTGATATTTTCCATTTTATAGATGAGGAAGATGGCTAAGATGGCAGAAGTTAATACAAATCAATAGCATTTTATAGTGATGTTATAAATTTAAGTTTTAACAACCTTAAATATTTTAGCAGTTTGTCTATAAAATATGATATTCAAACATCACCCACTGCATATATAACTTTCCAAATAGTTGGAAAATGTTCAAGGTTTTGCAAATGTTATCATTGCAAACAAAATTATTTACTTTGGGGCAGAGATTAGTCAAGTTATTTTTGTGTATGCAACTTTTTAGAAAAACATAGTATGAATATTGCATTGGCTATGATTAGAAAGGAGAAAGATAGCTACGGTATATTTAATATATCTACACAAAATAAGTCTTTTTATATTATGATACAGTATTACGTCTGTAAGTTTTTGTCTATATGATATCACTGTGCTAATGATTTATGTTTAACCATGATACATAAGGGAATATTTCCCAACATTTTAGTGACTTTTTAAACTGTACTCATCTAGTCCCTAAAGGACCGCAAATAACCATCATGTTGTTACACGGGGTGATTGCATTCCAGCAAAATATTTCATTTCTAGAACTTTTGCAAAATCTCTGTTCATATGTATGTCAGTCAAGACTACTCTGCTGGGTCACTGAACCTATTAGACAAGTTTAGCCCCATTTCTGTAATGATGATCTTGGTGTTATTAAGTGTCCTTTACTGTGCCCACCATACCTCCAGTCCAGGAAATCTCTCAGATGTCATCTATATCTTGCCTGCATGTGCATGCGCAATGCAGTTGGGTTTACTCTCCCCAGCTTAATTGGTGTATGGCGCATATCAGCAAGCCATAGCAAAGATAACTCATAGGTTGAAGATATATAAAGGGTAGTGAAGATGATGTGAGTCCTGCAGAGGGGGGTGTAATTACAAATTTCGGACCGGACCAGTCTTGGCAAATTTGTATAACAGGAGAGATGGATTGAAATGTCTTTTTTTTTACAGAGGTAAGATGTTACATTTGTAGTATAAAAAATAACCTTCACTAACTAATAAATATAAAAAGGATAGAATAAGGTGCCTTAAGCAAGGAAGAGATGCAGCAGCAGAAGATTAAATTAGGAAAATTATAATTATAATGGACTATGCTCAATAATAAGCTCAATATTAATGGTACCAATGTATAACCTAAATATAACAATCCAGATATTAGTGTAGAGTTCTAAGTATAGGTGCCTAAAGTGAATCCTTTTACAACTACAGATATATCAAATTTATTTGACCTAAAATCACACTGCTGCTTCCCTCAAGCCCAATGCATGTTTCTCTTTGCTTCTTCCGGGGCACTTCTTACAGTGCCTGCTGGGACAAAACATCCTTAAGGGGGTTTTACACATAGCGATATTGCTAGCGATATCGCTATAATGTCACCGATTTTGTGACGTTATAGCGATATCCCTAGCGATATCGCTATGTGTGATACTTGCCTCCGACCGGCTCCCCCGCTGGTTATCGCTGATCGCGCGAGAATGTCCGGCTCCATTTCTCGTCGTCAGCTTCCTGCTGGGGCTTCCTGCTGTGATGACGAGCGACGCGTGGAGGCGGGCGGGAGGATGCCAGGATCGCTGTGTGTGAAAGGTGAGTATCGTGCGCTGCGTCGCTGCTGCATCGCTGTGAGGTCTGCCTGTGTGAAAGCTCACTAGTGATCATTTAGCGATGCACCAGCGATCGTGACCGGGTCGTATCGCTGGTCAGATCGCTGGATCTCTTTATTTTTTAAATGGGTTCAGCATAGTGTTAAAATGATAAGCTAAGGCTACTCATTTAACTACGGCTGCAGTGCTACTAGAGCAAATTATTCTGGCTCTTTCAGAATGTGACCGCTGCAGCAAATCATTGGCTGCATCATTGACCACTGAAGTGAGTGTTTGGCTGCAGTGATTACATGTTTGTATGAACAAAACATTACATTGAGAGCTTGACATATTGTCAAAGCTTCAGTGCAATAAGCAACACTACCTGTAAATGATTGAACTTGAAACCATAACAATATAGAAAATATCAAATGTAATTTTTAATTTTAACCCAACACATCCATGTTTCACATGTTTATATATAAAATAATGATTAAAATATGTTAACTAGAGAGAATATCAAAATGTGAACAAGTTCCCAATGTGGTTAATTCAAACAACAGAATGTTTAGATAGATGAAACGGTGCATGGAGAAAATCTCCTGTAACAGAATGCCAAGACTCTGGGTGATTAGTGCTCTGCTCTGTTTCCTTCACACAAATTTCCCTGAGGGTAATGAGAAATCACCCTTATTCTGTAGAAGTAAGTTTCCTACACAGTAACCGTGTTCTGCTGATATGAAAGACACAACTGACTTTAATTTAATAGCATTAAATAATGTTCTAATTTTGTGTGAAAACTCTATTAGTCGGATATATGTGTTTTTGTTGCATTTCCTAAAACTGAAAACAGCTGCAGGATATCTGTATAAACGGAAGCCTTAACTATTCAAAAATAGCTGTCCAAATGCCACTTTTAGTACCTAACTCCAAATACATTTTTAAATACAGAATGGATGTCATAAATTCTGTGAAGCAAATACGGTGTGAGGTTTCTCCTTGAAAAGTAGTTTTCTTTTAGATAATTTTGGTAACGGCTGCACTTCATTTAACAATAAAAAAACGTGTTGCAGTCATGCTTCCCAGATCCACCCTATAGTTTCTGCCACTATTCCTAATTTCTGGCATTGACTGCAATGCTGATGTTGACAATGGGGCAAAAAATTATTGAGCTCAAAGGCTCTAAAAGGGTAATTTTTGATTACACCGGTAGAGCCGCTGAATAATTGGCTGCCAGGCTGTGCGACTGCCAATGCAAGACACTGGGAGCTTAACAAGCGGACCCAGGGTGAGTGAGAACATTTTATTTTTTAACAAACTGAAGCCAAGGCTAAACATTATCTAAAAGAGAGTGACTACTTTAATGAGTTTGTCAAGTTAGTGGAGTGAGGTTTATATGCAATGTAATGCTCACTGGGAAATTAGTAAGCTTAAAGTGTCATCATAGAAGAAGAGTACAATGTCACAAATACCACCTATTGAAGGTAGCAATCCAAGAAGTCAATATTGACCCTTAAGCCCCTTTACCCCCAAGGGTGGTTTGCATGTTAATGACCAGGCCTATTTTTACAATTCTGACCACTGTCCCTTTATTAGGTAATAACTCTGGAATGCTTCCATGGATCACGGTGATTCTGACATTGTTTTCTTGTGACATATTGTACTTCATATTATTGGTAAAATTTCAGTGATATAACTTGCATCTATTTGTGAAAAAATCCGAAACTTGGCAAAAATTTTGAAAATGTAGCAATTTTCCAACTTTGAATTTTCATGCCCTTAAATCACAGAGATATGGCACACAAAATTATTAATAAATAACATTTCCCACATGGTTAAACAAACAAAAAAATAGCCTCACCGTGTCCTATATTAGGATTCATTTCGTCTTGCAATGTAGTGGGTCTTCAGCCAATAGTAGTGACTTGCGACTTATCATAAGAAAAAAATTTTGGCGAGTCCGAAAAATAGATAAAATCCTCAAATTTATTTCAAATATTTTAAAAGATCATATAGGTTGGGGATACATCTCAACGCGTTTCTGGCAAAAGCCCTTATTCACTGAGACACAGATTCATTATGATACATGGAGTAAAAACAAATGGTAACCAACCGTTGATCAATGAACACACTTGTTAGCAATCAATCACATTTGAGAATAATTTGCATAATCAGCAAGCTAGATCCCAATAAAAAAAGAAACCTCCATAATCAAACCACTGGAATTTAATATAGATAAAAGTGTCATTTCTATAATTCATACCATTGGGGCATTTTGTGTCAAGATTAATGATCCAAAATAGTTCTCTTAGGAGGAGTTTTTTCTTCCACTCACTGCCTCTAATAGGATTATCCACTCTTTCTATCCCATAGAATGAAAAATTAGTTAATTCCCCTTATGTCTCTCTACAAAGCGTTTACATGCTCCTGAATAGGATGCATTTTTATTTTTGATGTTAGCAACATGTTCTGCCATCCTTTTCTTTAATTTACATATTGTGCTTGCTGATTATGCAAATTATTCTCAAAATGTGTTTGATTGCTAACATGTGTGTTCATTGATCAATGGTTGGTTGCCATTTGTTTTTATACCATGTATCATAATGAATCTGTATCTCAGTGAATAAGGGTTTTTGCCAGAAACGCGTTGAGATGTATCCCAAAACCTATACGATCTTTTAAAATATTTGAAATAAATTTGAGGATTTTACCTAGTTTTGGGACTCTTCAAAATTTCTTTCTTAACATTTCCCACATGTTTACTTTACATCAGCACAATTTTGGAACCAAAATTATTTTTTGTTAGGAAGTTATAAGGGTTAAAAGTTGACCAGCGATTTCTCATTTTTACAACACCATTTTTTTAGGGACCACATCACATTTGAAGTCACTTTGAGGGGTCTATATGATAGAGAATACCCAAAAGTGACACCATTCTAAAAACTGCACCCCTCAAGGTGCTCAAAATCATATTCAAGAAGTTTATTAACCCTTCAGGTGCTTCAAAGGAATTTTTGAATGTTTAAAAAAATGAACATTTAACTTTTTTTCCACAAAAAAATTATTCAGGTCCAATTTTTGCATTTTACCAAGGGTAACAGGAGAAATTGGACCGCAAATTTAATTGTGAAATTTGTCTTGAGTATGCTGACACCTGACATGTGGGGGGGAACCACTGTTTCGGCGCATGGCAGAGCTCTGAAGGGAAGGAGCACCGTTTGACCTTTTCAATGCAAAATTGGCTGGAATTGAGATCGGATGCCATGTCACGTTTGGAGAGCCCTTGATGTCTCTAAACAGAGGAAACCCTCCACAAATGACACCATTTGGGAAACTAGACCCCCAAGGAACTTACCTAGATGTGTGGTGAGAGCTTTGAACCCTCAAGGGCTTCACAGACATTTATAACGTACAGTCATAAATTAAAAAATCATATTTTTTTCCACATAAATGATCTCTTCACCCCCAATTTTTATTTTCCCAAGGGAAACAGGACCCCAAAAGTTATTGTGCAATTTGTCCTGAGTACACTGATACACCATCTGTGGGGGTAAACCACTGTTTGGGCGCTTGGCAGATCTCGGAAGGGAATGAGCGCTGTTTGAGTTTTTCAATGCAAAATTGGCTGGAATTGAGATCAGATGCCATGTCACGATTGGAGAGCCCCTGATGTGCCTAAACTGTGGAAACCCCCCACAAGTGACCCTTTTTTGGAAACGAGACCCCCCTAGGAACTTATCTAGATGTCTGGTGAGCACTTTCAACCCCCAAGTGCTTCACAGAAGTTTATAATGTAGAGTCATCAAAATAAAAAAATCATTTTTTCCCACAAAAAGGATCTTTTTATCCTCAATTTTTTATTTTCTCAAGGGTAACAGGAGAAATTGGACCCCAAAAGTTGTTGTGCAATTTGTCCTAAGTACGCTGATGCCCCATATGTGGAGGTAAATCGCTGTTTGGGCGCATGGCAGAGCTTGGAAGGGAAGGAGCAACGTTTGACTTTTTCATCGCAGAATTGGCTGGAATTGAGATCAGACACCATGTCGCATTTGAAGAGCCCCTGATGTGCCTGAACAGTGGAAACCCCCAATTCTAACTCCAACCCTAACCCCAACACACCCCTAACCCTAATCTCAGCCCTAATCTTAGCCTTTACCCTAACCGTAGCCCTAACCATAGCCCTAACCCTCACCCTAACAATAATGGGAAAATGGAAATACATTTTTTTAATTTTATTATTTTTCCTTAATTGAGGGGGTGATAAAGGGGGGTTTGATTTACTATTTATAGAAGGTTTTTATGTTTGGCAGCTGTCATACGCTAATAGATGCTTTTTATTGCAAAAATAATTTTTGCATCACCACATTTTGAGCGCTATGATTTTTCCATATTTTAGCCCACATAGTTATGTGAGGTCTTATTAAATGCGAAACAAGTTGGTGTTTTTACTAGTTCCTTTTATTATGGCATTTTATTCCAATTTTTGGGACGCAGAATGAACGAAAAACAGTAATTCATGAATTTCTTTTGGGGGGCATTTACACCTTTCCACATGTGGTAAACTTTATAAAGCAGTTTTATTCTTCCGGTCAGTACGATTACAGAGATACCTAATTTTTATCTTTTTTTATGTCTTGGCGCTTTTATACAATAAAAACAATTTTATATAAAAAATAATTATTTTTGCATCGCTTTATTCTGCGAGCTATAACTTTTTTATTTTTTCGCTGATGATGATGTATTGCAGCTTGTTTTTTGTGGGACAAGATGACATTCTCAGCGGTACCATGATTATTTATATCCGTCTTTTGATCACGTGTTATTGCACTTTTTGTTTGGTGGTATGATGATAAAGCATTGTTTTTTGCCTTGTTTTTTTAACGGGTCCACTAAAGGGGTTAACTAATGGGACAGTTTTATAGGGCGGGTCGTTACAGACGTGGCAATACTAAATATGTGTACTTTTATTATTTTTTATTTACAAAAAATTTTTTATTAGGGAATATTTTTTAAATTTATTTAGGATCTGTTAAAAAATTATTTTTACACTTTTTTTTACTTTATTACATTGTCCCAGGGGGGACATTACCATATAGTGCCAGATCAGTGATCTGACACTTTGCAGAGCACTGTGTCAGATCAGCCATCTGACAGGCAGTGCAAGCGGCTTCTCAGCGCCTGCTCTCAGCTCCTGCAGGGAGGAGGTGCTCAGAACAACACGAGCACATCACATTGTTCTGAGGGTCTCAGAGAAGCAAGCAGGGAGCCCCCTCCCTGCGTGATGCTTCTCTATGCCCCCGGAACACTGTGATCATGTTTGATCACAGTGTGGTGGGGGTTAATGTGCCGGGAGTGGTCCATGACCACTCATGGCACATAGTGCCATGTGTCAACTGTGATAATCAGCTGACACCTCGCCACAATCAGCTGCGCTCCCCCGTGAATTTTTTCCTCAGAATTGAGTAACTCCATAATTTTTCCCCTATTAACCATTACTGACTACCACATTTTTTGTTATTGATTTCTGTTAGTGTTCCTTAAGGCCAGAAAATGTCATTTGAAATGACTTTAGTTTTGTGTTCTGCTTTTTTTCTACAAAATTAAACAACTGAATGAACATCCTCCAAGGCCGGTGATTACATAATTTTTGCCAGGGGTTGTATTATAATAATAATAATAATTATATTGTATATACATTGCATACCATAATTCTTTATGGCTCTAGCCATGAGACATGAATAGATTCTAACAGGGAGATTTTAAAAACATAATTTTTATTTATAATGAATAAAAATGAATAAATGTTACACCTAAGTTATAAAAGAAAGGGCAAAAAAATCCTCTTTAGAAGGGGGAGGACACAGCAATTCAAATCAATAACATGGTAAAAAAAATTGCACTATTTAATGTATCAAGTCAAGGACAGGGTGCATCTTAGTGTATAATAAAAATGAAGGGCTATAAAGATCAAACAGATCTGACTAAGATAGTGCCCATGCCAGGGGAACAGTGACACCTGCCTCCAATTCAATTAATTATTACCTGGGGAGATGGGCAAGAGGGAAAGTGAAAGACAGGATATCAAAAGGGTGATGTTGAAGTTCTATAATCCCTATTGTAATTATACAATATATATTCTATATTTCTATAATACCGTCCTAAACATCAGGTCCACAGAACACGAAGACATCCCTGATATTGACTCAAGCACAGTTGTATCAATGAATATCAAGAGTATATTACCTGAAGGCAAAGTGAGTCAGGGGTGAAAACAGAGGAGGAAAGCTGTGTCCTCCCCTACACCTGGCGAATGCCGTTTCGCTGTTCACTTCTTCCGGGGGAGTGTCAACAGAAGGAGGCCCATTGGTGCTTTAGCAAGACCATTAACTAATTAGGGCTTTTTGCATCATATATACATCATTCGCATCCTGGCCGAAGGTGGTGCATTGCGCATGGACTTCGGCCCCTATCGCAAAACGGTCTTCCGGAATCATGCACAGTGAAGCACATGTTGGAAACCATAGCGGTCACCTAACTTTGCACTCCTGGAAGTCAAAGTGGTCCAGACACTGGGCATGCACACAGCTACAGGTGAGAATGCCGAAAAAGGCTAGAAACAAGACAGAGCGTAAACACTATCCAGGTGAAAGAGAAAATATATGTACTGGGCTGACATAGATGACCAGAAAGGGTAACTACACCCATTATTAGTGTTGAGCATTCCGATACCGCAAATATCGGGGATCGGCCGATATTCGCGGTATCGGAATTCCAGTACTGAGTTCCAATACTTTTTGCATATTGAATACCGGAATCGGAAGTTCCCATAATGCTATGTGCCAGTTTGCTTTGTTTCAGCCAATGAGGAATCCTAAGAAGTGTGGGCACATCCTGTTAGGCATGTAGGCATGTTAACTAATGGCATGGCTGTTATTGGCTGCTGAAATGATGTCATGATGCACTATAAAAGCCGCCGCCGCCATTTTGGGTTCACTCTGCTGTGAATTCAGATAGGGACAGTACGCTGCTGTTCAAGACTCTGAGGGACAGTTAGAGATATCAATTAGCTATATTGTGCTTTACCCAGGTTAATTTAGCAACCACTGTGTGAAGCTTTCTTTTGCCTTGCAGCGCTGTTCACAGCTGTCTGCAAGGTCTGTGTGTGTGAATGCAGCTCACGCTGTAGTGTTCTGCAGCCACCTCTGGTTGTTGTCCGCTCAGCGTGTGTAACTGCCTCATACATAGTCCTTTTTTTGTTTTATTGCTGCTCATTTTTCCAGATTTTTCCTATTAGTGTACTTCCATCCGTATCCATCTACATTGGTTGCAAACACTATAGGAGTAGATAGCGGAGCCTTTCTGCAGCCTTTCAGTGCTAGTGCCCAGTTCTCTGCACTGTTCACGGCTGTCTGTGAGGTCTCTGTGTGTGAGTGCAGCTCACTATGTAGTGTGTTCTGCAGCCACCTCTGGTTGTAGTCCGCTCAGCATGCATCACTGCCTCATATATTGTCCTTTTTTGCTGTAGTGCTGCTTATTTTTCCTGAATTTCTCCTATTAGTGTGCTTCCATCCGTATCCAGCTAGATTGGTTGCAAACACTATATAGGAGTAGATAGAGGAGCCTTTCTGCTGGCTTGTGCCCTGCAGCCCCAGCCAGATTAGTATTAGCCTATTTTTTGTAGCCTCATCTATTGCATTGTAGGTTACCTGCATTGTAATAGCTACAAAAACTTTGTGATACTATCGCTTTTACATCTTTGGTCACATCTTTTTTTTTTGTGAAAAAAAACATAAAAAAAGTTCACCAAACACTCCACTTTACAGTTGTGTAGGCCACATTAGCTCATATTAAAGTGTAGTCCACACTTTATAAAATTAGTGTTTCTTATACCTGTTAGCAGCTGTACAGGAATAAGCACACTAAGCCCTTAGTACTTTTCTGCCTATCTTTATCAGTCTACCAAGATGAAGAAGGCAGGGAGTAAGGCACGTGGTCGTGGGCGTGGAGTTTCAGCAGGGAGAGGACATGGGGATTCTGTGCCTGCTGCGGGCACCAGTGACTCAGCATCCCCCAGTTTTCCCAGGGAACAGTCCTTTATGCGCAGCTTTGTAGGAGCTCACCGTACCCCACTGCTGCGGGAGGAACAAATTGAAGCTGTTATCGGATGGATGGCAGCTAACGCATCGACTTCAATTACTTCCACATCCTCTCAGGTCCAGAGCACTGAAGAGCAACCATCTGTCTCTTCACCACTTGCCAAATTGCCCATGCAGTTAGAGAGCCCTGGACAGGAGCCATATCTACTTCTGTTCTCTGAATCTCTTGGTTTGGAAACAGGGGGCCAGCCAAGCAGCATTCTAGAATGTGAAGACGAAGTAGTATGCAGTGATGCACAACAGATTTGTCTCTCTGAATCTGAAGAGGCAGGTGGGCCAGTGCCTATGGTCCGCACACCTCAGTACTAGTGTTGAGCGATACCATCCGATATTCAGAAATATCAAATCAGATTGGATTGGCCCGATACCCCAAAAAGTATCGGTATCGCCGATTCCGATACCGGAAGTCCCATTCAAGTCAATAGGACAGAAATATCGGAATTAAAAAAACCCTTTCTTGCCTTGTACATCCTGTTCGGGAGGGGGGAAGAGAGTGGGCGGTACGTGGGCGGACACTGTGCGTGTCTGTGTGTGCAGGCGGGGTCTGTGCGGGCCTCTCGGGGGTCTGTGCCGACTGTCGAGGACCTGTGCTGGCTGCCGGTGATCTGTACGGGCCTCTCTGGGGTCTGTACCGACTGTCGGGGGCCTGTGCCAGCTGCCGGTGGTCTGTACGGGCCTCTCGGGGGTCTGTACAGGCCTGTCGGGGGCCTGTGCTGGCTGCTGGTGGTCTGTACGGGCCTCTCGGGGGCCTGTGCCGGCTGTCGGTGGTCTATGCCGGCTGCCGGGGGCCTGTGCCGGCTGCCGCGGGTCTGTACGGGCCTCTCGGGGGTCTGTGCCGGCTGTCGGTGGTCTGTGACGGCTGCCGGGGGCTTGTGCCAGCTGCCGGTGGTCTGTATGGGCCTCTCGGGGGCCTGTGCCGGCTGTCAGTGGTCTGTGCCGGCTGCCGGGGGCCTGTGCCGGCTGCCGGTGGTCTGTGCGGGCCTCCCGGGGGTCTTGTGTGTGCAGGCATCATCCGATGGGACTACAAGTCCCATCGGGCGATGCCTGCTGCAATGACAGTGATTGACACATTAGCCAATGATGGGACAGTAGTAGTCCCATCATCCGGCTAATGTGTTGAATGTAAAAAAAAAAAAAAAAACATACTACATACATACTACATAAATACTACATACATACTACATATATACTACATTCATACAACATACATACTACATATATACTACATTCATACAACATACATTCATACATACTACATACATGCTACATATATGCTACATTCATACAACATACATACATACTACATACTACATTCATGCTAAATATATACTACATTCACACAACATACATACATACATACTACATGCATGCTATATATATACTACATTCATACAACATACATACATACTACATACATGCTACATATATACTACATTCATACAACATACATATATACTACATACATGCTTCATATACTACATTCATACAACATACATATATACTACATACATAATACATGTATACTACATTCATACAACATACATACATATTACATACATGCTACATATATACTACATTCATACAACATACATACATACTACATACATGCTTCATATATACTACATTCATACAACATACATACATAGTACATACATACTACATACATACATACAACATGCTAGAGACATACAACATACATACATACATGCTACATATTGCATACATACTACATACATACTGAATACAACTCTTTCATACATTCATACAGTACATACATAGACATACAGTACATATAACATAGAGTACATACTCACCATCACTTGTCACTTTGATCCCCGAAGCCAGTGTCATCTGTGGAAAAATATGAAAATAACAAACAAACAATATACTCCCTGATCCGCAGAAATCCACCCGTGTCCCACGCCGATCTCCCGTGGAGAACAGCAGCATCAACTGATGCAACCACTTTCTACGGGGCTCCAGGAATCCAGTGACGGGAGGTAGGTATCTTTCCGCACTGTATTCCTCCGCCACTGTAAAAAAATAGTCCCTGGTCTCACTTTATGGCAAAAGCTGCGTGGGAACTTTCTCACACAGCAATGCCAAAAGTGAGACTAGGGACTATTTTTTTACAGTGGCAGAGGAATACAGTGTGGAAGGATACCTACCTCCCGTCATTGGATTATTGAAGCCCCTAGAGAGCGGTCGCATCAGCTGATGCTGCTGTTCTCCACGGGAAATCGGCGTGTGAACCTTGCGGATTTCTGCGGATCAGGGAGTATATGGCTTGTTTGTTATTTTCATATTTTTTCATAGATGACACTGGCTTCGGGGATCAAAGTGACAAGTGATGGTGAGTATGTACTCTATGTTATATGTACTGTATGTCTATGTATGTATTGTATGAAAGTATTGTATGCAGTATGTATGCAGCATGTAGTATGTATGTATGTATGTTGTATGTCTGTAGCATGTTGTATGTATGTAGTATGTACTATGTATGTATGTTGTATGAATGTAGTATATATGTAGCATGTATGTAGTATGTATGTATGTTGTATGAATGTAGTATACATGTAGTATGTATGTAGTATGTATGTATGTTGTATGAATGTAGTATATATGTAGCATGTATGTAGTATGTATGTATGTTGTATGAATGTAGTATATATGTAGCATGTATGCAGTATGTATGTATGTTGTATGAATGTAGTATATATGTAGCATGTATGTAGTATGTACTATGTATGTATGTTGTATGAATGTAGTATATATGTAGCATGTATGTATGTTGTATGAATGTAGTATATATGAAGTATGTATGTAGTATGTATGTATGTTGTATAAATGTAGTATATATGTAGCATGTATGTAGTATGTATGTATGTATGTTGCATGAATGTAGTATATATGTAGTATGTATGTATTATGTAGTATATATGTATGTTGTATGAATGTAGTATGTATGTAGTATGTATGTATGTTGTATGAATGTAGTATATATGAAGTATGTTTGTAGTATTCATGTATGTTGTATGAATGTAGTATATATGTAGTACATATGTAGTATGTATGTATGTTGTATGAATGTAGCATATATGTAGCATGTATGTAGTATGTATGTATGTTGTATGAATGTAGTATGTATGTAGTATGTAGTATGTGTGAATGTTGTATGAATGTAGTATATATGTAGTATGTGTGTAGTATGTATGTATGTTGTATGAATGTAGTATGTATGTATTATGTAGTATGTATGTATGTTGTATGAATGTAGTATATATGTAGCATGTATGTAGTATGTAGTATGTATGTATGTTGTATGAATGTAGTATACATGTACTATGTATGTAGTATGTATGTATGCTGTATGAATGTAGTATATGTGTAGCATGTATGTAGAATGTAGTATGTATGTTGTATGAATGTAGTATACATGTAGTATGTATGTAGTATGTATGTATGTTGTATGAATGTAGTATATATGTAGTATGTATGTATGTTGTATGATTGTAGTATATATGTAGTATGTATGTAGTATGTAGTATGTCTGTATGTTGTATGAATGTAGTATATATGTAGCATGTATGTAGTATGTATGTATGTTGCATGAATGTAGTATATATGTAGTTGTATGTAGTATGTAGTATATATGTATGTTGTTTGAATGTAGTATATATGTATCATGTATGTAGTATGTCTGTATGTTGTATGAATGTAGTATATATAGCATCTATGTAGTATGAAGTATATATGTATGTTGTATGAATGTAGTATATATGAAGTATGTATGTAATATGTATGTTGTATGAATGTAGTATATATGTAGTATGTATGTAGTATGGTTTTTTTTTTTACATTCAACACATTAGCCGGACGATGGGACTACTACAGTCCCATCATTGGCTAATGTGTCAATCACTCTCATTGTAGCAGGCATCGCCCGATGGGACTTGTAGTGCCATCCGACGATGCCTGCACACACACAAGATCCCCGGCAGGCCCGCACAGACAACCGGCAGCCAGCACAGACCACCGACAGCCAGCACAGGCCCCCGATAGGCCCGTACAGACCACCTGCAGCTGGCACAGACCCCCGACAGGCCTGTACAGACCGCTGAGAGGCTCGTACACACCACCGGCAGCCGGCACAGATCCCCGACTGTCGGCACAGACCCCCCGCAGTCGGCACAGACCACGCATCATGATGCGCACAGACCGCGCATCATGATGACATCATTTCAGCAGCCAATCACGGCCACAACAGTGGCTCATTGCATTATTGGGACTTCCGATTCCGGTATCCGATATTGAAAAAATATCGGTACTCGGTATCGGAATTCCGATACAGCAAATATCGGCCAATACCCGATATTTGCAGTATCGGAATGCTCAACACTACTCAGCACGCATCTGATGATGAAACTCAGGTGCCACTTTCTGGTGCGTACTGTGCTGGCGAGACTACCCAGGAGAAGCAGGTGTTTGAAGAGGGTAGTGTAGATGATGAGGTCCTTGACCCAACATGGCGTGAGGAACAGGAAGGTGGTGGGAGCAGCTCTGAGGAAGAGATTCCCCAAAAGGCCAAAACAGGAGAGAGAGGGAGGGGGCAGACTTGGTTGCCTGTAGCCTCCATTTCGGCACCCATTAGGAGCATTCCTCTTCCAAAACCCAAATCAGGCGCTCCCAGGACTTGCAGTGCGTGGTCCTTTTTTGACACAGTTGCAGATGACATTTGCCTTGTCAAATGCAAGCTGCGTAATCAGAAAGTCAAAAGAGGGAAAAGTGTAGAGTGCGCTCACTTGTGGCATTCCAGCATGGCAAGATCGCGCATTGCAGCTCTGCAGCGCCGATTCCACCTTCCGAAACATCGCATCATATGTGACCTACCCACCAGGTGGAATTCAACGTTACATATGTTGGAGCGGTTGTGTGAGCAGCAGGCAGCAGTAATGGAGTACCAGCTGCATCAGGCGCAAACAAGTCGCACTGTGTGCCGTTCACACTTCACCACCACTGAGTGGGCCTCAATGAAGGATATCTGCCATGTTTTGCGTGCCTTCCTTGATTCCACGCGGATGGCGAGTGCAGATGATGCACTAGTCAGCATGACTGTCCCCCTTATCTGCCTGCTTGAAAAAACACTGCAAGCACTAAGGGAGCAGGTTTTGGAAGAGGTGGAGGATGAGGAGTCACAAATGTCATCTACTTCTGGACAGTCTGCGCAAAGTGGTTCCTCACAAAGGCCTAGGCAGGGGACACTTTGTGAGGAGGATGAGGAGGAGTCAATGGAGGAGGAAGACATCTCTCCAGAGGAGGGTGGTACACAATGCTCTAGTAGTCAGTATGTAAATCGAGGGTGGGGTGATGCAGAGCAGGCAGAGATGACTCCTCAAGCAGGGGACAGCGATTCTTGGCCATTTGGGAGTCTGCAGCACATGGTTGACTTCATGCTGCAGTGCCTGAGAAACGACCGCCACATCTCCCACATTCTCAACACGGCTGATTATTGGGTGTACACCCTCCTAGATCCTCGCTACTTGGACAACTTACAAAGCCTCATAACACCGTTGAACCGAGAGCATAAAATGAGGGAGTACCAAGACACACTGGTGCATTCCATCATGTTCTCCATTCCACCCGAGAGCAGTGCTGCTAGTGCTTTACAAAGCAGTTCTGTGCGTTGAGACAGTGGAGGAAGCTCTGCCCAAAGAGGGAGTAGAAGCAGAAGTAGAAGCAGCGCCACACACTAGTAGTAGTGGGAATGTTTACAGAGCAGGAGAAATTGCCGAACACACAGCCGGGGATCAGCTGACGTTACTGAACCCCATTAAGGGTGTGTGCACATGCTGCGGATTCTGCTGCGGGTCCGCAGCAGTTTTTGCTGCGGTGTACAGTACCATTATACTCTATCAGAATAAAAAACCGCTGTGCAGACAGTGTGGATTTTTCCGCGCGGTTTTCCTGCGGTTTTGAAACTGCAGAAATAATTGACATGTCAATTCTTTCTGCGGATTCCGCTGCAGTTTGCCATCTCCTCCATTGTGGAGATGAAAAACCGCAGGGCAAAACTGCAGGCCAATCCGGAGGTAAAACCGCAGGTCTTTTGACCTGCAGATTTACCTGAAGATTTTACAAAATCCGCACGGCCAAATCCGCACCGCAATCTGCAGCATGTGCACGTACCCTACACAGGAGCAAGTTTGACTGTGCAGACGGCACTTCTGAGCAGCAACTGGCGGTGTTGGAGGCCAGGGTCAATACTAGAAACAGATTGGAGCCAGAGGCCTAATTGGAGCATGTTTAAAATCAGTAGTAGTCTACAACACATATTAAACTAGCTGAAATTATGCCTCAGCCTACACCCTGATTGAGCCTGGGCTCCAACACCGCCAGTTGCCGCTCAGAAGTGCCGTCTGCACAGAGAAAAACACTATCTCCTGTGTTAGTGGGATTCAGTAACACCAGCTGCTCCCCTGCTGTGTGTCCGGCAACATCTCCTTCTCCCTCCACATTCATACTACATCATATATTAAACTTGCTGAAATTAGGCTTCAGCCTACACCCTGATTGGCCCTGGGCTCCAACACCGCCAGTTGCTGTTCAGAAGTGCCATCTGCACAGAGAAAAATACTAGCTCCTGTGTTAGTGGGGTTCAGTAGTGCCAGCTGCTCCCCTGCTGTGTGTCCGGCAATATCTCCTGCTGCATCCACATTCACACAACACCACAAATTAAACTTGCTGAAATTAGGCCTCAGCCTACACCCTGATTGAGCCTGGGCTCCAACACCGCCAGTTGCCGCTCAGAAGTGCCGTCTGCACAGGAAAAACACTAGATCCTGTGTTAGTGGGGTTCAGTAACGCCAGCTGCTCCCCTGCTGTGTGTCCGGCAATATCTCCTGCTCCGTCCACATTCACACAACATCACATATTAAACTTGCTGAAATTAGGCCTCAGCCTACACCCTGATTTAGCCTGGGCTCCAACACCGCCAGTTGCCGCTCAGAAGTGCCATCTGCACAGAGAAAAACACTAGCTCCTGTGTTAGTGGGGTTCAGTAACGCCAGCTGCTCCCCTGCTGTGTGTCCGGCAATGTCTCCTGCTTCGTCCACATTCACACAACATCACAAATTAAACTTGCTCCTTGTAGGCCTCAGCCTACACACTGATTGACCCTGGGCTCCAACACCGCCAGTTGCCACTCAGAAGTGCCGTCTGCACAGAGAAAAACACTAGCTCCTGTGTTAGTGGGTTTCAGTAACGCCAGCTGCTCCCCTGCTGTGTGTCTGGCAATGTCTCCTGCTCCATCCACATTCACACAACGTCACATATAAAACTTGCTCCGTGTAGGCCTCAGCCTATACACTGATTAACCATGGGATCCAACACCACCATTTGCCACTCAGAAGTGCCGTCTGCACAGAGAAAAACACTAGCTCATGTGTTATTGGGGTTCAGTAACGCCAGCTGCTCCCCTGCTGTGTGTCTGGCAATGTCTCCTGCTCCATCCACATTCACACAATGTCACATATTAAACTTGCTCCGTGTAGGCCTCAGCCTATACACTGATTAACCATGGGATCCAACACCACCATTTGCCGCTCAGAAGTGCCGTCTGCACAGAGAAAAACACTAGCTCCTGTGTTAGTGGGGTTCAGTAACGCCAGCTGCTCCCCTGCTGTGTGTCTGGCAATGTCTCCTGCTCCATCCACATTCACACAACGTCACATATTAAACTTGCTCCGTGTAGGCCTCAGCCTATACACTGATTAACCATTGGCTCCAACACCGCCAGTTGCCACTCAGAAGTGCCGTCTGCACAGAGAAAACACTAGCTCCTGTGTTAGTGGGGTTTGGTAACTCCAGCTGCTCCCCTGCTGTGTGCCTGGCAATATCTCCTGCTCCGTCCACATTCACACAACATCACATATTAAACTTGCCGAAATTAGGCATCAGCCTACACCCTGATTGAGCATGGGCTCCAACACTGCCAGTTGCCGCTCAGAAGTGCCGTCTGCACAGAGAAAAACACTAGCTCCAGTGTTAGTGGGGTTCAGTAACGCCAGCTGCTCCCCTGCTGTGTGTCCGGCAATGTCTCCTGCTCCATCCACATTCACACAACATCACATATTAAACTTGCTCCGTGTAGGCCTCAGCCTACACACTGATTAACCCTGGGATCCAACACTACCATTTGCTGCTCAGAAGTGCCGTCTGCACAGAGAAAAACACTAGCTCCTGTTTTAGTGGGGTTCAGTAACACCAGCTGCTCCCCTGCTGTGTGTCCGGCAATGTCTCCTGCTCTGTCCACATTCACACAACATCACAAATTAAACTTGCCCGTGTAGGCTTAAGCCTACACACTGATTGACCCTGGGCTCCAACACCGCCAGTAGCCGCTCAGAAGTGCCATCTGCACAGAGAAAAACACTAGCTCCTGTGTTAGTGGGGTTCAGTAACGCCAGCTGCTCCCCTGCTGTGTGCTTGGCAATGTCTCTTTCTCCGTCCACATTCACACAACATCACATATTAAACTTGCTCCGTGTAGGCCTCAGCCTACACACTGATTGACCCTGGGCTCCAACACCGCCACTTGCCGCTCAGAAGTGCCGTCTGCACAGAGAAAAACACTAGCTCCTGTGTTATTGGGGTTCAGTAACGCCAGCTGCTCCCCTACTGTGTGTCCGGCAATGTCTCCTGCTCCGTCCACATTCACACAACATCACATATTAAACTTGCTCCGTGTAGGCCTCAGCCTACACACTGATTAACCCTGGGATCCAACACTACCATTTGCAGCTCAGAACTGCCGTCGGCACAGAGAAAAACACTAGCTCCTGTGTTATTGGGGTTCAATAACGCCAGCTGCTCCGCTGCTGTGTGTCCGGCAATATCTCCTGCTCCGTCCACATTCACACAACATCACATAGTAAACTTGCTGAAATTAGGCCTCAGCCTACACCCTGATTGAGTATGGGCTCCAACACCGCCAGTTGCCACTCAGAAGTGCCGTCTGCACAGAGAAAACACTAGCTCCTGTGTTAGTGGGGTTCGGTAACACCAGCTGCTCCCCTGCTGTGTGCCCGGCAATATCTCCTGCTCCGTCCACATTCACACAACATCACATATTAAACTTGCTGAAATTAGGCCTCAGCCTACACCATGATTGAGCCTGGGTTTCATCACCGCCAGGTGCCACTCAGAAGTGCCGTCTGCACAGAGAAAAACACTAGCTTCTGTGTTAGTGGGGTTCAGTAACGCCAGCTGCTCCCCTGCTGTGTGTCCGGCAATGTCTCCTGCTCTGTCCACATTCACACAACATCACAAATTAAATTTGCCCGTGTAGGCCTAAGCCTACACATTGATTGACGCTGGGCTCCAACACCGCCTGTTGCCGCTCAGAAGTGCCGTCTGCACAGAGAAAAACACTAGCTCCTGTGTTAGTGGGGTTCAGTAACGCCAGCTGCTCCCCTGCTGTGTGTCCGGCAATGTCTCCTGCTCTGTCCACATTCACACAACATCACAAATTAAACTTGCCCGTATAGGCCTAAGCCTACACACTGATTGACCCTGGGCTCCAACACTGCCAGTAGCCGTTCAGAAGTGCCATCTGCACAGAGAAAAACACTAGCTCCTGTGTTGGTGGGGTTCAGTAACGCCAGCTGCTCCCCTGCTGTGTGCTTGGCAATGTCTCTTTCTCCGTCCACATTCACACAACATCACATATTAAACTTGCTCCATGTAGGCCTCAGCCTACACACTGATTGACCCTGGGCTCCAACATCGCCAGTTGCTGCTCAGAAGTGCCGTCTGCACAGTCAACATATGCTCCAGTGTTATTGGGGTTCAGTAATGTCAGTTGATCCCCAGCTGTGTCCGGTAATTTCTCCTGCTCTGACCACACTCACACAACTACAGATTATAAACTTGCTCCAATTAGGCCTTTGTCTCCACTCTGTTTGTAGTATTTACCCTGGGTACCAGCTCCGCCGGCTGGTTCCCGGCAGTGTCTTTCGCACGGGTACTCCCTCCTGCCCTGTCTGGTTCCAGCACGCCAGCTGTTTCCAGATAGTGTCAACGTCACTTTGCCACCAATACGTTGTCCTGTCATGTTGCGGTCGGGCTAGCCGACTCTATGGTGCCTGCAGTTTAGGTGCTTCCTATGTGGGCTGCGGGATCTGGCATTAAAGGCTGGTTCCGTAGTGCCAATAGGACAAGCACCCCCTGTTGCATTGTGGGTTTCTGTAACTGTGACCGGCTCGTGGCCTTGCAACTTTGTTTTTCATGGGTATCTTCTGCTGCCCCTCCGGGTTCCAGCACCGTCAGCTGGTTCTCGGCAGTGCCTTTGGCTTAGGTGCTTCCTTCTCGGTATCAAAGTTCCTGGAACGTCTGCTGGTCCTTGGTAGTGCTTTCTAGCACAGGTACCTCCTGCTTAGTAACTGGGTTCCAGTGACATCAGCTGGTCCTCGTAAGTGCCATTGACTCCTGTTCCTTCTGCTGCTCCTCTGGGTTCCAGCACCGTCAGCTGGTCCTCAGTAGTTCCATTGGCTCTTGTAGCTTCTGCTACCCATCCGGGTTCCAGTACCGTCAGCTGGTTCTCGGCAGTGCCTTTGGCTTAGGTGCCTCCTTCTCGTTATCCGAGTTCCAGCAATGTCTGCTGGTCCTTGGTAGTGCTTTCTAGCACAGGTACCTCCTGCTCAGTAACCAGGTTCCAGTGCCGTCAGCTGGTCCTCGGTAGTGTCTTTGGCATGGGTACGCCCTCCTGCCCAGCCTGGTTCCAGCACGCCAGCTGTTTCCGGGTAGTGTCAACGTCACTTTGCCACCAATGCATTGTCCTGTCGTGTTGAGGTCAGGTTAGCTGACTCTAGGGTGCCTGCAGTTTAGGTGCTTCCTATGTGGGCTGCGGGATCTGGCAATAGAGGCTGCTTCCGTAGTGTCAATAGGACAAGCAATCCCTGTAGGACTGTGGGTTTCGGTAACTGCGGCCGTCCCGCGGCCTTGCAACTTTGTTTTTCATGGGTACCTTCTGCTACCCATCCAGGTTCCAGTACCGTCAGCTGGTTCTCGGCAGTGCCTTTGGCTTAGGTGCCTCCTCGGTATCCAAGTTCCAGCAACGTCTGCTGGTCCTTGTTAGTGCTTTCTAGCACAGGTACCTCCTGCTTAGTAACCGGGTTCCAGCAACATCAGCTGGTCCTCGGTAGTGCCATTGGCTTTTGCTCCTTCTGCTGCCCCTCCGGGTTCCAGCACCGTCAGCTGGTTCTCAGCAGTGCCTTTGGCTTAGGTGCCTCCTTCTCGGTATATGAGTTCCAGCAACGTCTGCTGGTCCTTGTAGTGCTTTCTAGCACAGGTACCTCCTGCTTAGCAACCGGGTTCCAGTGCAATAAGCTGGTCCTCGGTAGTGCCATTGGCTCTTGTTCCTTCTGCTGCTCCTCCGGTTTCCAGCACCATCAGCTGGTTCTCGGCAGTGCCTTTGGCTTTAGTGCCTCCTTCTCGGTATCCGAGTTCCAGCAACGTCTGCTGGTCCTTGGTAGTGCTTTCTGTTATGATTGTGTCACCGTAGGAGGCAAAAACAAAACTGCTAGCTAAGTCCAGAAAACCAGAGAAGTTGGCAGCTATCGGATTGCAGACCCCTGAACCTATCAACACAACTAGCAGTAGCCGTGGGGGGTTCCTACGATGCCCTAGACCCCTCGATCACAGCCGGAGAAATAACTAGGCCTAAAGAAAGAAAGGGGAAAACTAAACTGCCCCAGACCAGACCCCAAAGCAATAAGCAGCCCCCAACATATAATGACGGTGAAGCAAGATGAAAACACTAACACAGACAGAAAGATAGACTGAGCAACGACGGGGCCCAAACTACCTACATAGGAAAGGACAGGAAGGCTGCTGTCTGCAATCCGTGAAAAACCCTATGAAAATAAGAGCCAACAGACTGACAGTGAAAAAGGCCCTGAAGACACTAGGCTTCAAAAAAGCTATGTCAGTACTCAGGAATATTCTGAAGACAGAGCTACAGGCAAAAGGAGATTCAGCTCACCCCAGCAGGGAATGGCAGAATCCAGAAAAGCAAGGAAAACAAAAACTAAACACTAATGCAAACAGGCAAAGCAGAAAAACTTAGCGTAGAGGAGCAGGAATCAGACTGGTGTCCAAGAAGTCCACAGAGAAATCACCCGCAGGGCAGAAGGGCATCGGCAGCCTTATATCCAGTCCGTGACTCCACTCAGCCAGTCATCCTCATCAGGCTCAGGTGCCTGATAATCAGGCTCATTAACTTCCTTCACCAGAATAGGGAGTTCACCAGACCTCAGTGACGAAGGGGAAAATGAACTCACAACAGTACCTCCCCCTTGAGGAGGGGTCACCGAACCCTCAACCACGCCACCAGGGCGATCAGGGTGAGCCCGATGAAAGGCACGCACCAATCTTTTTGCATGAATATCAGAGGCAGAGACCCAGGAATTATCCTCCTGACCATAACCCTTCCACTTAACCAAATACTGGAGTCTCCGTCTAGCCAGACGGGAATCCAGTATTTTCTCTACCTCATATTCCATGTTACCTTCAACCAATACAGGGTCTGGAGGTGCCACCCCAGGAACAACTGATTCAACAAACCTCTTCAACAAGGACTTATGGAACACATTATGGATTTTAAATGTGACAGGAAGAGCCAAATGGAAAGAGACCGGATTAATAATCTCCAAAATCTTGTAAGGTCCAATAAATCTAGGCTTAAACTTAGGAGAAGCCACCTTCATAGCAATATTTTTTGATGATAACCACACCATATCACCAATCTTAAACTGGGGACCAATGGTCCTATGTCGATTGGAAAACCACTGGGCCTTTTCCTGGGAGAGAGATAACTTATCCACCACTTGGTCCCAGATCTGGTGCATTCTCTCCACCACAGTGTCAACACCTGGGCAGGCAGAGGGCTCCACCTGCCCTGAAGAAAATCGAGGATGAAACCCAAAGTTACAAATAAAGGTGACATCAAAGTGGCAGAACTAGCTCTATTATTTAAAGCAAATTCGGCCAAGGGCAAAAATGAAACCCAATCATCCTGATCAGTGGAAATAAAACATCTCAAATACGACTCCAAGGTCTGGTTTGTTCTCTCTGTCTGCCCATTGGTCTGAGGGTGAAAAGCAGAGGAGAAGGACAACTGAATTCCCAGCTTGGAACAGAAAGTCCTCCAAAATCTAAACACAAACTGAACTTCTCTGTCAGATACAATGTTCTCAGGAATCCCGTGTAAGCGAACCACCTGTTGCAAAAACAGGGGCACCAACTCAGAGGAAGATGGCAACTTAGGGAGTGGTACAAGATGAACCATCTTAGAGAACCTATCACAAATCACCCAAATAACAGTCAGTCTTTGAGAGACCGGCATATCAGAGATGAAATCCATTGAAATATGGGTCCAAGGCCTCTTGGGGACAGGCAAAGGCATCAACAACCCACTAGAGCGAGAACAAGATTTAGACCGGGAGCAAGTCCCACAGGACTGCACAAAATTCCTGACATCATGAGACAAGGTGGGCCACCAAAAAGAGCGACTCACCAGATCTCTAGTACCAAAAATACCTGGATGACCAGCCAATGCAGAGCAATGAACTTCAGACATCACTCTCTTCTTCCACTGGTCAGGAACATACAACTTTCCACTGGGACAACGCTCAGGTTTGTCCTCCTGGAACTCTTGCAGAGCAAGTCTCAAATCGGGCGAGATGGCAGAAAGAACTACCCCTTTGCCTAAGATGGTAGCAGGCTTGGTCACCACAGGAGAATCAGCAAAGAAACTCCTAGAGAGGGCGTCTGCCTTGACATTCTTAGTTCCAGGAAGAAAAGAGACCACAAAATCAAAACGTGTAAAAAACAAGGCCCACCTAGCCTGTCTAGGGTTCAAGCGTTTAGCCGACTCTAGGTAAATCAAATTCTTGTGGTCAGTGAGGACCACAACTTGATGTTTAGCTCCCTCCAACCAATGTCTCCACTCCTCAAAGGCCCATTTCATGGCCAACAGTTCCCGATTCCCCACATCATAGTTACGTTCAGATGGAGAGAACTTTCGGGAAAAGAAAGCACAGGGATTCATTTTAGCTGTTACAGGATCCTTTTGGGACAAAACAACTCCTGCACCAATCTCAGAAGCATCCACCTCTACCTGGAACGGGAGTGAGACATCAGGTTGCCGCAAAACTGGGGCGGAGGTAAATCTTCGCTTCAGCTCCTGAAAGGAAGCAGCAGCCTCCGGAGACCAATTCAACACATCAGCACCCTTCTTAGTCAGATCAGTCAATGGCTTGGCAATACTAGAAAATTTTGCTATAAATTTCCGATAAAAATTAGCAAAACCCAAAAACTTCTGGAGGGCCTTCAAAGAAGTGGGCTGAACCCAATCATAAATGGCCTGTACCTTGGCAGGGTCCATTTCAGTAGTTGACGGAGACAAAATAAATCCCAAAAATGAAATCCTCTGTACTCCAAAAAGGCATTTCGATCCTTTGACATACAGGGAATTCTCCCTCAAGATCCGGAACACAGTCCGAATATGTCCCACATGAGAATCCCAATCCTTGGAGAAGATCAAAATATCATCCAGATAGATAATCAAAAATTTATCGACAAAGTCTCGAAAAATATCGTTCATGAAGCACTGGAAGACAGAAGGGGCATTAGTGATCCCAAAAGGCATCACCAGGTACTCAAAATGTCCCTCCGGAGTATTAAACGCCATCTTCCATTCATCCCCCTGCTTAATGCGGATAAGATTATACGCCCCCCTGAGGTCAAGCTTGGTAAACCAGCAAGCACCTCTAACTCTAGAGAATAGATCCGAAATCAGGGGTAACGGATACTGATATTTAATAGTAATTTTATTGAGGGCACGATAATCAATACAAGGCCTTAAAGAACCATCCTCTTTGGCCACAAAAAAAAAAACGGCACCTAAGGGTGAAGAGGATGGTCTAATATGACCCTTCTCCAACGCCTCCTTAATATAGGACCGCATAGCCTCGTGCTCGGGTACAGATAAATTGAAGAGCCGACCCTTGGGAAATTTACACCCCGGGCTTAGTTCAATTGCACAGTCATAACTCCTATGAGGAGGCAAGGACGCAGACTCATTCTCACTAAATACATCATAAAAGTCCGCCAAATAGTCAGGAACATCATGCGACTGAGGAGAGGTGGAAAAAACCGGAGCCTCACTTAAGGTACACCGACAACCCCAACTCACCACAGACACAGATTTCAAATCCAAGACTGGATTATGAATTTGCAACCAGGGAAACCCCAGAACAACGGCATCATGCAGACCATGCAACACCAAAAATCTGCAATTTTCTTGATGGTCTGGGGCGACCCGCATGACCACCTGGGTCCAAAAGTGAGGTTTATTTTTAGCCAAAGGAGTAGCATCAATCCCCCTCAAAGGGATAGGCGTCTGCCGAGGTGTCATCGGAAATCCACAACGTTTAGCAAAATCCAAGTCCATTAGGTTTAGCGCTGCTCCCGAATCCACAAAAGCCTTGGCGGAAAATGTGGACAGGGAGCAGATCAGAGTAATTGCCAGAAGAAACATAGGTTGAACACCACCAACAGAAAACATGTGTGCAAAGCGTTTCTCTCGTTTAGGACAAACAGAAATAATATGCGAGACATCTCCACAGAAAAAACACAGCTTATTACGCCTTCTGAACTCCTGACGTTGCGCCTTAGACAAAACTCTATCACATTGCATAGGTTCAGGCATCTGTTCAACCGGTGGCAACACCTCTCGTGCAATCCTGCGTTCACGTAAACACCGATCAACCTGAATGGCTACTGACATAGAATCGTCCAGACCAGAGGGAACAGGAAATCCCACCATAGTATCTTTTACGGCTTCTGACAAACCCTTCCGAAAGAGAGCAGCCAAGGCATTATCATTCCAGGTAGTAAGGATCGCCCACTTTCGGAACTTTTGTCAGTACAACTCTGCAAAATATCGACCCTGGTTCAATGCCAACAGGGTCTTTTCAGCCTGATCAATAGCTTTAGGTTCATCATACAACAACCCCAAAGCTTGAAAGAATGCGTTCACATTAGTCAGAATAGGATCATCTGGTTTCAAAGAAAACGCCCAATCCTGGGGATCGCCACGCAGCAAAGAGATGACAATTTTAACCTGCTGCGCGGAGCTCCCTGACGAGTTAGGCTTCAAGGCAAAAAATAATTTACAATTTTTTTTGAAACTCAAAAATTTAGATCGATCCCCAAAAAATACATCAGGTGTAGGGATCTTTGGTTCAACAGCATGCGAACGAGCAAGGTAGGCGGAAATTCCCCGCACTTCCGCAGCGAGCTGCTCCACACGATCAGACAATTGCTTTATCTCCATTGAGAGAAAAAAAAAAATTCCCCCTACGGCCTCAGAGATATAGAGGAAAGAATATACAAACACCTTTTTTTTTTTTTTTTTTAAACACAATTCTTTCCTGCTATAGAGTACCCTAGGATCTGCGGTATGGCGGGTGATTCTGTTATGATTGAGTCACCGTAGGAGGCAAAAACAAAACTGCTATCTAAGTCCAGAAAACCAGAGAAGTTGGCAGCTATCGGATTGCAGACCCCTGAACCTATCAACACAACTAGCAGTAGCCGTGGGGGGTTCCTACGATGCCCTAGACCCCTCGATCACAGCCGGAGAAATAACTAGGCCTAAACAAAGAAAGGGGAAAACTAAACTGCCCCAGACCAGACCCCAAAGCAATAAGCAGCCCCCAACATATAATGATGGTGAAGCAAGATGAAAACACTAACACAGACAGAAAGATAGACTGAGCAAAGACGGGGCCCAAACTACCTACATAGGAAAGGACAGGAAGGCTGCTGTCTGCAATCCGTGAAAAACCCTATGAAAATAAGAGCCAACAGACTGACAGTGAAAAAGGCCCTGAAGACACTAGGCTTCAAAAAAGCTATGTCAGTACTCAGGAATATTCTGAAGACAGAGCTACAGGCAAAAGGAGATTCAGCTCACTCCAGCAGGGAATGGCAGAATCCAGAAAAGCAAGGAAAACAAAAACTAAACACTAATGCAAACAGGCAAAGCAGAAAAACTTAGCTTAGAGGAGCAGGAATCAGACTGGTGTCGAAGAAGTCCAGAGAAATCACCCGCAGGGCAGAAGGGCGTCGGCAGCCTTATATCCAGTCCGTGACTCCATTCAGCCAGTCATCCTCATCAGTCTCAGGTGCCTGATAATCAGGCTCATTACATTCCTTCACCAGAATAGGGAGTTCACCAGACCTCAGTGACGAAGGGGAAAATGAACTCACAACAGCTTTCTAGCACAGGTACCTCCTGCTTAGTAACCGGGTTCCAGCACCATCAGCTGGTCCTCGGTAGTTCCTTTGGCTCTTGTTCCTTCTGCTGCCCCTCCAGGTTCCAGCACCGTCAGCTGGTCCTCAGTAGTTCCATTGGCTCTTGTAGCTTCTGCTACCCATCCGGGTTCCAGTACCGTCAGCTGGTTCTCGGCAGTGCCTTTGGCTTAGGTGCCTCCTTCTCGTTATCCGAGTTCCAGCAACGTCTGCTGGTCCTTGCTAGTTCTTTCTAGCACAGGTACCTCCTGCTTAGTAACCAGGTTCCAGTGCCGTCAGCTGGTCCTCGGTAGTGCCATTGGCTCTTGTTCCTTCTGCTACCCATCCGGTTCCAGCACCGTCAGTTGGTTCTCGGCAGTGTCTTTGGCATGGGTACGCCCTCCTGCCCAGCCTGATTCCAGCATGCCAGCTGTTTCCGGGTAGTGTCAATGCCACTTTGCCACCAATGCATTGTCCTGTCGTGTTGCGGTCAGGTTAGCTGACTCTATGGTGCCTGCAGTTTAGGTTCTTCCTATGTGGGCTGCGGGATCTGGCAATAGAGGCTGCTTCTGTAGTGTCAATAGGACAAGCAATCCCTGTAGGACTGTGGGTTTCGGTAACTGCAGCCGTCTCGCGGCCTTGCAATTTTGTTTTTCATGGGTACCTTCTGCTACCCATCCAGGTTCCAGTACCGTCAGCTGGTTCTCGGCAGTGCCTTTGGCTTAGGTGCCTCCTCTGTATCCAAGTTCCAGCAACGTCTGCTGGTCCTTGTTAGTGCTTTCTAGCACAGGTACCTCCTGCTTAGTAACTGGGTTCCAGCAACATCAGCTGGTCCTCGGTAGTGCCATTGGCTTTTGCTCCTTCTGCTGCCCCTCCGGTTCCAGCACCGTCAGCTGGTTCTCAGCAGTGCCTTTGGCTTAGGTGCCTCCTTCTCGGTATCCGAGTTCCAGCAACGTCTGCTGGTCCTTGGTAGTGCTTTCTAGCACAGGTACCTCCTGCTTAGTAGCCGGGTTCCAGTGCAATAAGCTGGTCCTCGGTAGTTCCTTTGGCTCTTGTTCCTTCTGCTGCCCCTCCGGGTTCCAGCACCTTCAGCTGGTCCTCAGTAGTTCCATTGGCTCTTGTAGCTTCTGCTACCCATCCGGGTTCCAGTACTGTCAGCTGGTTCTCGGCAGTGCCTTTGGCTTAGGTGCCTCCTTCTTGGTATCCGAGTTCCAGCAACATCTGCTGGTCCTTGGTAGTGCTTTCTAGCACAGGTACCTCCTGCTTAGTAACCGGGTTCCAGTGCCATCAACTGGTCCTCGGTAGTGCCATTGGCTCTTGTTCCTTCTGCTACCCATCCGGGTTCCAGCACCGTCAGCTGGTTCTCAGCAGTTTCTTTGGCACGGGTACTCCCTCCTGCCCAGCCTGGTTCCAGCACGCCAGCTGTTTCCAGGTAGTGTCAACGTCACTTTGCCACCAATACGTTGTCCTGTCGTGTTGTGGTCGGGTTAGCCGACTCTATGGTGCCTGCAGTTTAGGTGCTTCCTATGTGGGCTGCGGGATCTGGCAATAAAGGCTGCTTCCGTAGTGCCAATAGGACAAGCACCCCCTGTAGGACTGTGGGTTTCGGTAACTGCGGCCGACTCATGGCCTTGCAACTTTGTTTTTCATGGGTACCTTCTGCTAACCATCCGGATTCCAGTACCGTCAGCTGGTTCTCGGCAGTGCCTTTGGCTTAGGTGCCTCCTTCTCGGTATCCAAGTTCCTGGAACGTCTGCTGGTCCTTGGTAGTTCTTTCTAGCACAGGTACCTCCTGCTTAGTAACCGAGTAACCGGGTTCCAGCACCATCAGCTGGTCCTCGGTAGTGCCATTGGCTCTTGTTCCTTCTGATGCCCCTCTGGTTTCCAGCACCATCAGCTGGTCCTCAGTAGTTCCATTGGCTCTTGTAGCTTCTTCTACCCATCCGGGTTCCAGTACCGTCAGCTGGTTCTCGGCAGTGCCTTTGGCTTAGGTGCCTCCTTCTCGTTATCCGAGTTCCAGCAATGTCTGCTGGTCCTTGGTAGTGTTTTCTAGCACAGGTACCTCCTGCTTAGTAACCAGGCTCCAGTGCCGTCAGCTGGTCCTCGGTAGTGCCATTGGCTTTTGTTCCTTCTGCTACCCATCCGGTTCCAGCACCGTCAGCTGGTTCTCGGCAGTGTCTTTGGCATGGGTACGCCCTCCTGCCCAGCCTGGTTCCAGCACGCCAGCTGTTTCCGGGTAGTGTCAACGTCACTTTGCCACCAATGCATTGTCCTGTCGTGTTGCGGTCAGGTTAGCTGACTCTATGGTGCCTGCAGTTTAGGTTCTTCCTATGTGGGCTGCGGGATCTGGCAATAAAGGCTGCTTCCATAGTACCAAAAGAACAAGCAATCCCTGTAGGACTGTGGGTTTCGGTAACTGCGGCCATCTCACGGCCTTGCAACTTTGTTTTTCATGGGTACCTTCTGCTACCCATCCAGGTTCCAGTACCGTCAGCTGGTCCTCGGCAGTGCCGTTGGCTTAGGTGCCTCCTCGGTATCCAAGTTACAGCAACGTCTGCTGGTCCTTGTTAGTGCTTTCTAGCACAGGTACCTTCTGCTTAGTAACCGGGTTCCAGCAACATCAGCTGGTCCTCAGTAGTACCATTGGCTCTGGTTCCTTCTGCTGCCCCTCCAGGTTCCAGCACCGTCTGCTGGTTCTCAGCAGTGCCTTTGGCTTAGATGCCTCCTTCTCGGTATCCGAGATCCAGCAACGCCTGCTGGTCCTTGGTAGTGCTTTCTAGCACAGGTACCTCCTGCTTAGTAACCGGGTTCCAGTGCAATAAGCTGGTCCTCAGTAGTGCCATTGGCTCTTGTTCCTTCTGCTGCCCCTCCGGGTTCCAGCACCGTCAGCTGGTCCTCGGTAGTTCCATTGGCTCTTGTAGCTTCTGCTACCCATCCGGGTTCCAGTACCGTCAGCTGGTTCTCGGCAGTGCCTTTTGCTTAGGTGCCTCCTTCTCGTTATCCGAGTTCCAGCAACGTCTGCTGGTCCTTGGTAGTGCTTTCTAGCACAGTTACCTCCTGCTTAGTAACCAAGTTCCAGTGCCATCAACTGGTCCTCGGTAGTGCCATTGGCTCTTGTTCCTTCTGCTACCCATTCGGTTCCAGCACCGTCAGCTGGTTCTTGGCAGTGTCTTTGGAATGGGTACTCCCTCCTGCCCAGCCTGGTTCCAGCATGCCAGCTGTTTCCGGGTAGTATCAACGTCACTTTGCCACCAATACGTTGTCCTGTCGTGTTACGGTCGGGTTAGCCGACTCTATGGTGCCTGCAGTTTAGGTGCTTCCTATGTGGGCTGCGGGATCTGGCAATAAAGGCTGGTTCCGTAGTGCCAATGGGACAAGCACCCCCTGTAGGACTGTGGGTTTTGGTAACTGCAGCCGGCTCGCGGCCTTGCAACTTTGTTTTTCATGGGTACCTTCTGCTGCCCCTCCGGGTTCCAGCACCATCAGCTGGTTCTCGGCAGAGCCTTTGGCTTTGGTGCCTCCTTCTCGGTATCCGAGTTCCAGCAATGTCTGCTGGTCCTTGGTAGTGCTTTCTAGCACAGGTACCTCCTGCTTAGTAACCAAGTTCCAGTACCATCAACTGGTCCTCGGTAGTGCCATTGGCTCTTGTTCCTTCTGCTACCCATCCGGTTCCAGCACCGTCAGCTGGTTCTTGGCAGTGTCTTTGGCATGGGTACTCCCTCCTGCCCAGCCTGGTTCCAGCACGCCAGCTGTTTCCGGGTAGTATCAACGTCACTTTGCCACCAATACGTTGTCCTGTTGTGTTACGGTCAGGTTAGCCGACTCTATGGTGCCTGCAGTTTAGGTGCTTCCTATGTGGGCTGCGGGATCTGGCAATAAAGGCTGGTTCCGTAGTGCCAATGGGAAAAGCACCCCCTGTAGGACTGTGGGTTTTGGTAACTGCGGCCGGTTCGCGGCCTTGCAACTTTGTTTTTCATGGGTATCTTCTGCTACCCATCCAGGTTCCAGTATCGTCAGCTGGTTCTCGGCAGTGCCTTTGGCTTAGGTGCCTCCTTCTCGGTATCCAAGTTCCAGCAACGTCTGCTGGTCCTTGGTAGTGCTTTCTATCACAGGTACCTCCTGCTTAGTAACCGGGTTCCAGTACCATCAGCTGGTCCTCAGTATTGCCATTGGCTCTTGCTCCTTCTGCTGGCCCTCTGGGTTCCAGCACCGTCAGCTGGTTCTCAGTAGTTCCTCAGCCTTCTTGTACCTTCTGCAACATTTCCAAGTTCAAGCTTTTTTAAATGGTTTTTGGTAATCACTCTGGATTTCCCTGACGACGACCCTGAAGACCACCCCGAAGAAGATGATGACCCAGAAGACGACGACCCTGAAGACCACCCAGAAGAAGACCAAAAAGATGACCCTGAAGAAGATGACCAAGAGGACAAAGAACATGAAGACAACCACCAAGATACAGATCAGCAAGAGACAGAAAACCAAGAAGCAGAATACCAAGAAGCAGAAGAACAAAAAGCAGAAGAACATTAAGCATAAGACTAAAAATCAGAGCAAAAGATATTATCTAAATTATAAGCAAAAGAAGACTAAGCAGTGTATGGGGGTGAGTCCGTTCCTCCTCGTGGTGCCCCTGGAAAATGCCTGCTGCTGCAGGCCAAACTGAACACGGACAAATCCTGTTGTAAATCTTTTGTGACAGGAAGAACGGAAGATGCAATTTTCAAACTTTTATAGATAACAGCTACAGGAATGCCTGTCACAAATAAGAATATGGTGAAGAAAAAGAATAGGAAGACGATGAAGAAGTAGAATATGAAGAAGAGTAATAGTTGGATAAGAAGAATATGAAGAAAGTAAAAATAAAAAATAATAGGAAGAAGGTGAAGAAGAAGAAGATGAATAAGATGAAGAAGTTAATGAAAAAGATGCTGCTGCTGCAGAGGATCATGAAGGAGAAAGTGTGGAAGAAGTAAAAAAGGTGAAGAGCATGGAAGTAGTGAAACATACATATCTGACAAAATATAAAAAAGGTTAACATAGTCAATATCTTTGTAACTCCGAACGTCTTAAAAAAAAAATAATTCCTGCTATTACATTTGATTGGGCTAAACCTCTATGCCTTTAATGTCTCTTCCACCTCCCCCAATACATTCTACATTATTCTTTGTTGTTTTCCTTCATGTAGAATTAACCTACAAGGAAAGAAAGGGTTTATTTTAATTCCGATATTTCTGTCCCATTGACTTGCATTGGTTTCCGGTATCGGAATCGGCGATATCCGATACTTTTTGGGTATCGGTCCGATCCAAACCGATCTGATATTTCACGATATCGGTCTACACTACCCATCATAGATCATATATAGAAAAAGGGTGCATTGAGTAAATAAACAAATAACCTGATATGCTAAAGACAGCAATAGCTTTTATATATATAGGTAAAGGGGAATAAGGAATGGACTAAAGGCCCTAGTTATATATCTGGACCATAAACATCAACAAAAAGGAAAATTAATATTATCCGACAAGTAAAAAATAAATAAAGATAAAATAAAATTACTAAAGTGGAATGGTAAAGTTTTGTGAAAAATTAAATTAAGATAAACCAAGACTTAAGCCCCCGTTACACACTGCGATATCGCTAGCAATATCGCTGTAAAGTCACCGATTTTGTGACGTTGCAGCGATATTGCTAGCGATATCGCTGCATGTGATACCTCCGACCGGCTCCCCCGCTGGTTATCGCTGATCGCGCGAGAAGCTGCTGGACCATTCCTCGTCGGTCACTTCCTGCGGCGCTTCCTGCTGTGACGACGAGCGACGTGTGGAGCCGGGCGGGAGGACGCAGGATCGCCGCGTCTGACAGGTAAGTAGCGATCCCCGTCCCCAGCGATGTCGCTGGTGAGATCTACCTGTGTGGCAGCTCACTAGCGACCACTTAGCGATGCACCAGCGATCCTGACCGGGTCATATCGCTGGTCGGGATCGCTGGTCCATCACTAGGTGTAACGGTACCCTTAGAAGTTGATAATTATATTAGAAAAAGCACAATGGACGACGAATGTGAATAACAATAATAATAAATAATAAGTGATAATAATAAAAACTATTAAATAATTAATAATAAAGAAGAGTATACAAAGGTCATACTGTAGATAAGAATGATGGAAATATTAATGTCATGATATATTTAGACATATGAGTCCATATCAATGTACATAAACACATAAATGCTCACCTATATTTAGTGATAACGCCAGAATAAGTGAAAATCAGGAGAGTGCTAAAATATATCCTTTTATTCCTAGACAAATGACGATAAATAGGTACAGATAGTGTATAGACCAAATTAATTAAAGTGCATAGTGCATGTAAACAAAAGATAAGCTAAACAGATATCCTCAAACCCACAGTTGACCAGAGTGTTTTAACCATCTATAAAAGTGCTCATTGACTAGAACCTTTGTTAAGGTGTAAACAGTATATCTCCAAAGAAACTTGAGGTATTTAATAAATTATACAGTACAGTTAGACATTTATTAAAATGTATAGGTTATTTGCTGCCAATCTATTTTCCTCTTTTTTATTTCATTCAGATTTCCAACCAAAGAGTTCACACAACAGAAGATCCCCAGCCAGTCACCATGAACCACAGCAAGCGGAGGCACAACCCAGAAAATTGAAACATTCAGACATAGAGGAGAGATCCTGAGGTGACTAACAAAACATAAACTTGGTTAATGGTCATACTTAAGCAACAAAGGGTCCCTTTCTGTAGGCACGCCCCTGGAATAACCAAACAGCGAGACGGCATTCATCGGGTGTGAGGTGGACACAGCTTTCCTCCTCTGTTTTCATCCCTGACTCACTATGCTTTCAGGTAATATACTCTTGATTTTCATCGACATAGCTGTGCTTGAGTCAATATCAGGAATGTCTTCATGTTCTAAAGACCTGATGGCTAGGATGGCATTATAGAAATATAGGATAAATATTGTATAATTACAAAAGGGATTATACCAATTGCACTTCACCTCTTTAATATCCTGTCTTTCACTCTACCTCCTGCCCTACTCCTGAGGTAATAATTAATTGGCTTGGAGATGGGTGTCATAGTTCCCCTGGCATTGCAAGGGACTTCAAGGGTCATTGTGCCCAACCCCCTACCCAAAGCAGTACAGGATTCACTAAACCATCTTAGACAGATGTCTGTAAAGGCTCTGAAGACTTCCATTGAAAGAAAACTCACCACCTCTCGTGGCAGCCTGTTCCACTCATTGATCATCCTCACTGTGAAAAAGTTTTTTCTAATATCTAATCTGTGTCTTCTTCCTTTCAGTTTCATCCCATTGCTTCTCATGTTTCCATCTACAAGTGAGAATAAGGTTGATCCCTTTACACTGTGACATCCCTTCAGATATTTGTAGACAGCTATTAAGGCTCCCCTCAGCCTTCTTTTTTGTAAGTTAAAGATTCCCAGTAGGACATTGCAGTCTGCTCGTCATCCTAGTAGCTCGAAATTGCTGTCCCCCCGCCTTTGGAGCCTTTTTTTGGCCTGTATTTTTAACTTTGGTGTGTTTTTTATTCATTATAAATAAAAATTATGGTTCAAAATTTCAATTTTAAAATCTTTTAATGTTTGACGGCTATGACCATAAAGGATTACGGTGTTTACTGTGAAAACCATTGCAGAATTCACAACTTGTTTCCACTATTTGGATTGTACTCAGCCATGCAAGTCAATTAGTATGTGGAAAAAATCAGACAGCACCCTGTTGACATCCCAGTGCGGTTTAATTTTCACGGACTGACAGAAAGGAGAAAATTGAGAATTTTTTTCCATCTTCTCGTTTGAAAAAATTGGATCACACTAACATCATACTCTGATCAAACTGTGATCTGATTTTCTTGGATGAGTGAAATTACATTTGTGTGAACATAGCCTCAGAGGAAAACATTTTGGTCTCTGTCATACCTATTGAAGGTAGGAATAATAAAATTCAATGCTGAACCTTTTAGTCTTGAAGGACATGGCCTTTGTTTCCCTTTTCTTACAAAAAAATTCACTTCAGTCATTATATTCTAAGAGCAATAACTTTTTAATAGTTTAGTCAATAGTGTTTTATGAAGGCTTCTTTTGTCTGACAACCTGTAGTTTTTATTGGTTTTGGTAATTTTGGAGTCTATTTAATTTTCTGATCTCCTTTTAATCCTTTTCTGGGTGGTAGGATAATGAAAAACAATTCCCCCTTTTTTTCTCTCTATGCAATAAGTGCAGAAATCAAACCTATATATACCTTTAAAGCTGATGTCACCTAGAGGTTTAATAGCCGTATGTAAAGCCCCCGTCTCATATAGCGAGATCGCTAGCGAGATCGCTGTTGCGTCACCGATTTTGTGACGGAACAGTGATCTTGCCTGCGATCTCACTACGTGTGACACATAGCTGTGCTCGGGCCCCTGCTGCGATGTCGCTGATCGTGCTCGAATGTCCTGGGCCATTTTTTGATCGCTGTGTTTGACAGGGACAATGACGAACGACCTCAATACTACAGGTCTGAGAGACAGGGTCCCAACGACCGTCGTATCGTTCTGGATCGCTGTTGCGTCGCTGTTGAGATCTGACTGTTTGACATCTCACCAGTGACCAGTAGCGACGCACCAGCGATCCCTACCAGGTCGCATCGTTGTCGGGATCGCTGGTGCGTTGCCAAGTTTGACGGTACCCTAAGACTTATAATATACAGCCTAACCAGATATGTACAAATAGAGTTTTTTTTCCTTTAAAGAAGCTTGGGGTTTGGTTTAATAGCCAAGTAGTGCAGCATGACTCTTTGGAGAAAAGTGGCTCATAGGTTTAGGAAGACCCGCATTGCAAAGCTTCATATTTGTTTCAGATTTTCAGCTTGCACTCTTGATTTATGCATAGCTTGTCAAAACAACAGGGATCATTTAACTTATCTGTTCTCTCAACAGATTTATCAATAAAATGACAATGTGATATCTCATCAGCAGAAGGGACACTGAGAAGCTGTCAATCAGGCTACGGGGGAGGAGATTGAGTTTACACTATCATAGAATATTGAATATCTTTTCTGACATGGATTTGTAAAGTTTATAAATCATCAGGTTTAAAGCACTACTACAGCATTTTTTTATTTTACTGTTGGACTGGTGCTTCTAGTCTGTTACCTGCTGCTAGTCTTCACCTTCTATCACTGCTGCTCCTATGGGTGTCCAGCAGTTTGTGATCTGCTGGTTTGCTGCAGTGTTTGTGAGGGTGAGGAGGCAGTAACTTTTCAATGCAAGTCTTTCAAAGCATCGTTCTGTCTCTCATAAATTTACACTGAGAGCTTTTGACTTTTACTTCCGACATCAATTCAGTCGCAAGTTGCTGCCACAATATAGCGCCATGGATCTGGATCAGTGCTGATAAAAGGATAAGTCGGTGATAGATAAGTACAAGATTGTGGTCAGGGATCTCAGATTAGATGTAACCACTCCAGCACTGAAAAAGGAAACACGCTGGAGTGGTGCTTTCAAAGATATAATATGATGTATGTAGATTATATTGAGCAATTTATTCATAGATCAGCTTGTCCAAGTGCAGATAGTTTAGTGTGTAAGAACGCAATACACAAAACAATGGCACCCAATTACCATGGCCAAACCTGGCAATTTCTTCTGTGTACATCCTAGCAGTCTTCATCAAGAGTAAACAGTAGAAATAATCAAATCAATTCAATGCTAATCGGATTACTAGAAATAAGCAGGTGCTAGCAGACATTTTACATTGTATTTTATTGAATGAGTCGCAGACTGCAGGGGATTTCTCATAATACCCCACAGCTGTCATATCACATGGTAGAGCACCATAATATTTATGTCACTGATGATGGTAATTCAGTAGCACCACTTAAAGGGGTTTTCCCATGAGCAAAGTACATTTTAGTTAATAGACCTCGGAATAATGTGTTAAATAAAATGTTCCTGTGCTGAGATAATCTCTTAAATGTACCCTTGCTGTTTACAGTGTAATGGCTGTGTCTGCCATGCTGGAACATTGTCTGAACATGCCACAGCTCCTGGCCAGGGGAGAACACAAAAGATACATGACAGCAGGGGTTCGCAGCTGAGTCTTCTTGTGAGGCAAAACATTTCACTGCCTATTTTTAAGCAATATTTTACCTTAGGCTGGGGTCACACTTGCAACTGCAATGTGATGAAAATCGCATGAGTCTCTTGCCTCAATACCTGGCACTGCCGGCGGCAGTCGGGACCAGAGCGCTCAGCTGCATAGAAATACATGCAGCTGCACACGTGACCGCCGGTGACTTAGTTATCTCCGGTGATCATCTTCAAGCTCTGCTGTGTCTGGATGTCAGGCTGAATGGTGGCCTTTTATCTTGATTTTTAATTTATTGCTTCAATAGCCCCATAAGGTAGAAGAATGTATAAGAAAGCACAGGAGAAGCTATGTATTGCAAGCAAAGATAACATTCATTACCTCAATGTCTGGAGAAGCTGGGCTTTGGTGGCCTGTGTATAGGGGACATAAAGCTTTCATCTTTCTACTAAATAAGGGTTCCAATACAGTAGAATTTGTGATGGGGTTTATTGATTGCGCTTGGGAAGATGGGCATTTTGAAGTCACTTGGAAGAGTTCACTGACCGATTTGCAGCCTAGTTTAGCGTTCAGCTTGGTTGCAGATATCTTTTTTGCTCCAAAAACTATTAATCTATATAGGTGAATACATGAAGGTCACTGAAGATCATTAGGATTGTTACAATATAATCTGCAACTGACAGCTATTGATGACTGTGGATTATGTGCAACTATGGAGAGCAACTGTTTTACATGTCCAGTATGACAGGGCACTCTAATGGCTCCATTTGAATAGCATTGCTAGTTCACATAAAAAATAGCCTATCGTTAACCTGTTTATACTTCTTTAATATGGTGTGATGCCAACGAAAAGAGTCCAAAAACATTGGGGCAGGGCTCCAGGATACTTGTAACAGAAATAAAGTCAGAAGAGAGTCTTATGTCAGTGTTGTGTCAAGACCTATCTAAAAGTCCACCAAAAATTGGGACTACTCAGCTACTCACAAGGATCTGAAAAAGAGTAGCAGAAGAGAAATTGGAGAAACTGAGTGTAGGACTCAATATGACTTTTTTTGCCATAATTAAGAGGTTGAGACACCAGGCATGGGAGATTACCTCTATTTAATAGGGCTATTTTTGGCTCCAGACAATTATGAAACGTCCCCTATTAGGCTGATATGCCGAGTCTGGTGGTTTCCAGGGTAATATGGTACGGATGGCGTTGCACATAGAGCTGATCATGTTCCAGAACAGCCAAAAATGTAAATCTTGGATTCAGAAAGTGTACTCAGCCAAACTTCATAAATTGCCTTAACATCAGCAAACTTGGAGGATCGTCTTGTGTAGGATCTGCATTTGTTTGTTCTACCAGAGAGGAAGACGGTATTTGATTGTATTGAATCACTCTGAGATTAATTGATTAGTATGAACAAGATGTAGTAGGAAGTGGCTCAAAATTTTTGTTTAAAATAAATGCAGTGAGGGAGATGTGCTCAGCAATTTCAATTAGTGTTGTGACATTAGAAAATAATTATGTATTTTACATATTTTTAAAGGGTAAGTAGACTTTTTTTTATCATTTTGTCTGACAATTATATTATGAAACTTTGAAAAATCAACAAAATAGAGAGTTGTGTTCATGTTTATAATCAATGCAATCAATCATTTTTATATCAGAATGTAAAGTACTCACTGGAGTACAGCTGATGGCAGTTAAATGGTGAGATTGGCATCTATGTGCACCTACGTTTGCCTCTTTATTACCTGCTGCAGGAGATTATTGTGATAAGCACACCACTCAGAGAAGGAGACACTTGCTGATTAGTGTTGATTTAGCAGAGAAATGTTTGAGTGCTCAGTACTCAAATTGAGCATGTCGGATGCTCAGACATTACCTTTCTGAACCCTGCTCATATAGGTACCATACATATGGTCAGGTTTTAAATACATCGTTTAGAGACTGCTCTGATGGGTATACCTTGATGTTTGGTAGAGCGGCTTAATATACATTTTTTGCAAAAAACTTATCAACCAAATACCCTGTTTTGTTATCATCTTTTTACTAGCACTTGCTGTTTACTGTTACTTTTTTACAGCAGAGTATTTTTATATGTTTGTTATACTGTGTTTTTCTGTGTTTCAGTCTTTTGGTGGTGTGAACACTGTTCTACAGACTTGTTCACTGGGTGCATGGCCCATTTGTTTATTTTCAATTGTTTTTTTTGTTTCTGCAAGTTTAGGGAGGTCTCCACCCCTCCCTTGTGGGCCATGTACATATAAGCCATCTCCCACAGCGTGTCCACATCGGACATTACCTTTATGAATCTTGCTCATATAGGTACCATACACATGGTCAGGTTTTAAATACATCGGTTAGGGACTGCTCTGATATGGCTGTGCCTTGACGTTTGGTAGAGTGGCTTAGTATACATTTTTTTGCAAAAAACTTATCAGCCAAATACCCTGCTTTGTTATCATCTTTTTACTAGCACTTGCTGTTTACTGTTACTTTTTTACAGCAGAGTATTTTTATACGTTTGTTATACTGTGTTTTTCTGTGTTTCGCCCACCACTATTGCTGATATTTTACTGCCATCATCTTTACTCCAAGTAAAACATGTTCCGATATTAATCCAGCTGAAGGCAGGCAAATAAATTATGGAAAAGTAGGGATTTTAAAGCCACTTGCATTTACATTTTTTACAGGAATAACAGAAAGTCTTCTAATAAAGTGGTTTGCGTGGTTTCAGAACTTTCCATGCGGGACCAAATTATTACAAATTTAAAGTTAAGTAACTCTTTAAGTTATCAACAATTTTAAAAACACATAGAAGTAAGCTGTAAAATGCATCAAATTTTTTAACAAAATAATATTTTTCAGAACATAAAATTTAGTTGAAACATACCAAATCAATCTTAAAAATGTTTGAAAAAAGTATGTAATATGTATTATTATTCTTATGATCATAGATTTGCTTATATTTTCACAGTTCTCTTCCTCTGTTGATATTATTCCCCTTAATTAGAATTATTACTGTACAAGAGAAAAAAGTCTTAATAATATGTCAAATGTTAAAGTCATGAATGCATTGGGCAGAGTAGGGGTAAGTAGCACCCTCCAATTAAAATTCAGACTAAAAGAAGCAGTGGTCTATATCTGATAGTTCTTGTTCCAACTATATTTCTAAAACATCAAATTATAGAATACGAGGTTAATTCGTGATAATTCATGTCTCTCTCTTTCTCTTACCACTTCCCTCCCTCTCTCTTGTCCTCTCACTTTGTCTCTTCTCTCTCACTATTGTTATTTAAAATGTAATAATCATGAGAAACATACACTGAATCTCTATAACTAACAAAGACTTCTCACGAAGAGAATTTGAATCTGCAGTATCTACTGTCTGAATATTTCAGAAGGAAGACAACCAAGATTCATCTAGACTACTTATACAGAATATTATTCTATAAATATATTTGCAAAAATGTAAACATTGAATATACTGTAGTAGACAAGTATTTACAGGAATTGGTAATTGAGATGAGTGTTAAACCTAACACACAGTGGTTGAAAAGTAACTACTATTGGACGACAAGTATGTTGAGACCAAAACATGAAATAAACATACTTTTTGGATAATTTACACATATGTGACTCTCATAATAAAAGTTACATACATAACATCAAAGTCCATGATTACTATTGTGCCAGCTCTAGTTTCTAGTTTTTCTGCTACATTTGTAGAGACATACCACCCTGCTAAAACTTTGAATGGAATACTTTGCTGTAAAGGTACTGTCACACTTAGCGATGTACCAGCGATCCCGACCAGCGATATGACGCGGTCAGGATCGCTGGTACATCGCTAAGTGGTCGCTAGTGAGCTGCCACACAGGCAGATCTCACTAGCGACATCGCTGGGGACGGGGATCGCTACTTACCTGTCACACCAGGCGATCCTGCGTCCTCCCGCCCGGCTCCACACGTCGCTCATCCTCACAGCAGGAAGCGCTGCAGGAAGCTGACGACGAGAAACAGTCCTGAACGTTCTCGCGCGATCAGCGATAACCAGCGGGGGAGCCGGTCATAGGTAAGTATCACACACAGCGATATCGCTAGCAATATCGCTATAACGTCACTAGTTATAGCGATATTGCTAGCGATATCTCTTAGTGTGACATGCCCTTAACTCCAAAAAATTTGAGAGTACAGATAGCAAAACAAATCAGTAACCTGGCACTGGGAAAATGGCAAGATTATTTCCTATGATACAGGCGCAAACTTTCACCTTTGGGTGATAGGTTGAAACAGACTTCTAGATTAAACTGGCTATCATTATGTTGCAGCTGTTCACTGTCTCTGGAAAATGAGTTTTAGGCTCTCCTCCAATTCACAGAAAATATCTTTTCACGTCGTTGCGGACAATCAGTGGTATAGTTTGTTATTTTGTATAAGCAAGGAATAAAAATGGTCATGGACTGCTCTGTGGTTATCCCTCAACAAATATGATATTAATATTAACATTACAAAGATTGAAAGGGTTCCAAAAGGATTCTGGGTTTAATATGAACATAACAAAATATTCCTGTGTATATGATACATGGAGTTAACTATTATTATTATTATTATTATTTATTGTTATAGCGCCATTTATTCCATGGCGCTTTACATGTAAGTAGGGGTATACATAATAAAAACAAGTACAATAATGTTAAACAATACAAGTCATAACTGGTACAGGAGGAGAGAGGACCCTGCCCGCGAAGGCTCACAATCTACAAGTCAACTATGACTATTTTGAGGCTTTATGGTATATTTTTTGTGAACATGCTTACAATGTAGCTACTGAATATTAGAATGTATAATGTCTCAATGATGTTATTTGTTTGAACACTTATATCATTTTTCATCACATATCAGCAGTAATGCAATGTATAAATAGGAAGTAAGTAATATGAACAAATGTAAAGGTATTCCTAACCATAGACTTAGTGACCTTTTTATTTTTTTCAATGTTTAAGTTCCTTAAATGGGCATGAGCCTGCAATTGTTTAATTGCTTACGCTATATACATCCGTGCTACAGTATTTCAGTGGAAAGTGTAAATCTCAGTACACTATGGAGCTCAATTTGTGGCTGAGCTTCACAGGAGTACCGAGGTGATAGTGACATTGGCTTTCAGCAGGTCCCTGGCTGCCATGGCAATCCATTGGTGACCAATAATCAAATTGTGGGGGGGCTGATGGGTGCTAGTCTAGTACCCATAAAGAGGATTTCTGCCTCCCAAAAAATACAAAAGGTGGGGGGGCAGAAAACATCATGGAAGGTTTGGGAATTTGCACTTGCAGAAAGAAATACCAGACCAAGTAAAAAAAATTCAGTAATGTCTTAAATCTTTCATTGAGGAATTTGACCACTGAACAAATCCAGGTGCTTTCTTTAGGTCTAAATTTTGTGCCAGACCAAAATTTTGATTTATTTAACACCTTATTGGACATAAATAAATTCATTCGTAACTTAACCATCAAAAAACACTTTTTTAATGGTGTTGATCAAGAGAAAGAGTCTGAACAAAGGACTAAACATTCAATCGGCATGTCTAATGAATTTTTGGATTTGGACTTCAAAGAACAAGTCGTGCTAATTACTTTGCAAGAATTGTATTCTAATACAATTGTACATCAGGACTCCATCTATCAATCCCACAATTTAACCACAAAAAACGCATATTTCTATCAAGTACAAGATCAGATTGTATGGACCGCTTTCAGGAAATTATTGAAAGAGAGCTACAAATGCTCCACAATGAAGCTAATTTAAATAAGGCAGCCCATAGGAATATTTCCAGAAAGCAATTCAAGCACTTAATGAATTAAAACAATTGTCTGATCTAGTTATGAAAATGTCGGATAAGGGGAGAGTAGTGGTGGTATTAAGTGCACCCGACTATCATGGTAAAATGATAGAATTATTATTAGATTGTACCGTTTATGAGAAATTAAAATATAATCCTCTACATGAGTTTTAAAACATAAGTGACGGGATCATAAATGAAGGAAAAAACGCAGGAGTCTTAACGCAAAAACAAGCGGAATATTTAGAAGTTAGTAATCCAGTTCTTCCTATCATACATGGAGTTCCTAAAATCCACAAAACTGATGATATTCCTCCCATGCGACCCATTGTATCTGGGATCGGATAAGCCAATGAACATTTATGTCAGTGGGTTGACTCATTGTTGCAACCCCTTGTTCAGAGGACTCCCGGATACATTAGGGATTTGAAACAAGTCCTAGGCACATTTGCACATAAAATCTGGCTACCTGAATATTCTTGGCTGTGTTGTGATGTAGTGTCCTTATATACTTGCATCCCTCATGACTTAGCAATTCAAGCACTGCAATTCCATTTGACACATTTTAGCAATTATTCTGTGGATTTGACCAATTACATTTTACTGGTCACAAGTTTTTTGTTATCACACTTTTTTTCCTTTGATGGAAGTTTTCTCTTGCAAAAAACGGGTGTGGCAATGGGGGCAAAATTTCCTACCCTCCCTTGCCAACCTCGTAATGTCTTTTTGGGAACTTGAATACATTTTTTCTGCCTCAAATCCATTTCTGGATCAGAAAATCTGGTATGGCAGATACATTGATGATACCCTTTTCATATGGGGTGGAGATGTATCTGCCATACCGGGCTTCATCCAGTATATCAATTCTAATAATTTCAATATAAAATTTACATACAAACATGATCTTAAAAATATGTCATTTTTGGATTTGGATCTTGTTGGTATTGATCAACAAATTATTTCCACTAAAACGCACTGCAAACCATTATGTGGCAATACCATATTGCATGCTACAAGCAGCCACAATAAGCATACTATTAAATCCATTCCGGTAGGCGAATTCACTAGAATTAAATGTAACTGCAGCACAAATGCTGATTTGATGGGTGAATTTTCGTACGTATCAAAGAAATTTAAAAAATCACAAATATCCATATTGGATGACTAATAGGGCCCAAAAAATTGTTCAACAAAAAAATCGCAATGATTTAATTTCCTCTCATAGTAACAATAGGCATATTGATGAGATTACAAATAAACCATTAGTTTTTTCCAATATAGTCCACAGTTTTCAAAGATTAAAGGAATAGTGAATAGGTATTTACCTATTCTTTACGAGGATGAAAAACTTGCTGAAATATTAAATGAGGGTATAAATGTAGCTTCAAGAAGGGCACACACAATTGGTAGTAAAATGGTTGCCCACTATGTTTCTGTTGGAGAGCAAAAAAACTACAAAACCTGGTTAAATTGTTCTGGATTTTTTAAATGCGGTACTAATAACTGCAAAATTTGCAAACATGCGGTAATAACAAAAAATTTTCAATCTGCATATAATACAGTCAATTTTAAAATCAAACAATGTATAAACTGCAATTCCACCAATGTGGTTTATAAAATAGATTGCAGTGCCTGTAAGCTCTCGTATGAGGGGTAGACTTCTAGAAAGCTAAAACTACGTATCAGGGAACCTCTATATGATATTACTAACAATAACAGGCAAGATCGCAGTGTGTCAGCTGCGTCCAAGCACTTTATTGTACACCATGCTCGCAACACGACATTTTTTCAGGTGTATGGTATAGAACATGTGACTATGTCCTCATGTGGGGGAGATTCCAGACGGCGTCTCCTCACACGTGAGGCTTTTTGGATTTACTATCTAAATACCCGATTTCCCGCAAGATTGAATAAACGCAATGATCTCATGTTGCATTACTAATACCATTGCTTTCAGGTATTTTGCTATATGCATATATATGTGGATGTTTTTAATCTGTAAAGGACCTTTGGAAATGTCATGTGATGATAGGGTATATTGTCATTGGTGATTTCCATCTATATAGAGGGCCGTGCATTAGCGCTGGTATGGCTTGATAAAGATCTTTTCAGATCGAAACGCCTTGCCTCTGTACATGCCCCAGCAATGTCCATAGGAGAGCATGCCACTTCATGTGAATTTTTAAGATGACCGAATAAAGAAAATGATTTTAAGGAGCTGGAACCAACTCATCTTTTCTACTGATTATCCACGTCTTGTCTATACAGCAGTTCTGAGCACCTGTGGCTGTTACTGGTGAGCTGGCTCATTTTTCTAAGATGTCTGCTATGCTGATGTGTACAAGGATGGCACAGGAATTATGAAGTTTACTCGCAAGGAAGACATGGAAAATGCTTTGAGGAAAATGGGTGAGTTGTTTTCATGAGGGTGAAACATCATACATTTGTGTCTGTGCTTAAAAACATGCTGTTGGACTGTCTGTGATAATTGGAGAAGAATGACTGGAAGCCTATCACATCTGGTTAATTAAGATGGGGAAGGTATATGGTGGCACAGCACTTAATCTCACCCTTCCGCTGACTCACTGGGATTAGAGCTGTCTCTACAGTAAGCAATACATGAATAGTTGGGGAATTATCCAAATCATTTCAGAAGTCTAACTGACTAAAATGGTAGTGACACAATTTAAATGGATAATGTTTGTAAAGTGCTGTGGAATGCATAGCGCTGTGTAAATGAGTAAAATAAATATTCAATGTGAATGCATTATTATAGGTAAAAGAATAACTAAATATAGAAGTATTTATAGATTTCTGTGAACACATGTCATTTACCTTAGTAGAAAGTAAACTGCATGAAAGCATTGTTTTATAGAAATTACAAAAAGCAAGGTCTAGTATTTAACCCATAATTGACAGAGCCAGTTTGGTACTTAATAACCAAGCCAATTTTTACAATTCTGACCACTGTCACTTTATGAGGTTATAGCTCTGGAAATCTTCAACATATCACACTGATTCTGAGATTTTTTTGTGACATACAGTGCCTTGTGAAAGTATTCGGCCCCCTGGAACTTTTCAACCTTTTCCCACATATCATGCTTCAAATATAAAGTTACCAAATGTAAATTTTTAGTGAAGAATCAACAACAAGTGGAACACAATTGTGAAGTTGAACATAACTTATTGGTTATTTTAAATTTTTGTGGGAATTCAAAGACTGAAAAGTGGGGCATGCAATATTATTCAGCCCCTTTAATTTAATACTTTGTTGCGCTGCACCACCTTTTGCTGCGATTACAGCTGCAAGTCGCTTGGGGTATGTCTCTATCAGTTTTGTACATCAAGAGACTGAAATTCTTGCCCATTCTTCCTTGGAAAACAGCACAAGCTCAGTGAGGTTTGATGGAGATCGTTTATGAACAGCAGTTTTCAGCTCTTTCCACGGATTTTTGATTGGATTCAGGTCTGGACTTTGACTTGGCCATTCTAACACCTGAATATGTTTATTTGTGAACCATTCCATTGTAGATTTTGCTTTATGTTTGGGATCATTGTCTTGTTGGAAGACAAATCTCCGTCTCAGTCTCAGGTCTTTTGCAAACTCCAACAGGTTTACTTCAAGAATAGTCCTGTATTTGGCTCCATCCTTCTTCCCATCAATTTTAACCATGTTCCCTGTCCCTGCTGAAGAAAAGCAGGCCCAAACCATGATGCTGCCACCACCATGTTTGAAAGTGGGGATGGTGTGTTCAGGGTGCTGAGCTGTGTTGCCTTTATGCCAAACATATCATTTGGCATTGTTGCCAAAAAGTTCGATTTTGGTTTCATCTGACAAGAACACCTTCTTCCACATGTTTGGTGTGTCTCTCAGGTGGCTTGTTGCAAACTTTAGATGACGCTTCTTATTGGTATCTTTGAGAAATGGCTTTATTCTTGCCACTCTTCCATAAAGGCCAGATTTGTGCAGTGTATGACTGATTGTTGTCCTATAGACAGACTGTCCCACCTCAGCTGTAGATCTCTGCAGTTCATCCAGAGTGATCATGAGCCTCTTGGCTGCATCTATGATCAGTCTTCTCCTTGTTTGAGATGAAAGTTTAGAGGGACAGCCAGGTCTTGGTAGATTTGCAGTGGTATGATACTCCTTCCATTTCAATATGATAGCTTGCACAGTGCTCCTTTGGATGTTTAAAGTTTTGGAAATCATTTTGTATCCAAATCCAGCTTTAAACTTCTCCACAACAGTATCACAGACCTGCCTGTTGTGTTCCTTGGTCTTCATGATGCTCTCTGTGCTTCAAACAGAACCCTCCCAGATGCTGGGAGCTGGTATCCAATGTACACAGCAGGTAGCTAAGCGATGCGTGCACTTGTTTCCCGCGTCATCACTGGTCCTGATCGCTGGTGAGATCTGCCTGTTTGACAGCTCACCAGCGATCATGTAGTGACACACCAGCGATCCTGACCAGGTCATATCATTGTCGGGATCACTGGTGCGTCGCTATGCGTGACGGGGGCTTAGAAATTATCTTGGATGTAAGTGTATTAGCAAGAAACATTGCTCATCATTTGAAGTCTAAATTCAGAGAAGACAATATATAGCTTTTACATTATTCTCTTCTTTAGTGTCTTTCACTGCCTAGGTGATATCAAAACACTGATAGACTTAAAAGAGCTGAGTAGGTACAGTAATTAATATCTCTTTACAAAGTTATTGCATATGCAATGAAACGTTTGAAGTATGGAAACCATCTGTCCCAGAACATTGTGGGTAGTGGAAAGGACTCCTAATAATTCCTTGCTGAGGAGATAAGTGCTGATCTGCCAAAATTTGAATTTGCCAAATCACCTGGATTTCCTTGGGAAAATTCGATTGGCAGAAATGTTATTCTCTGTTAATTGAATGTAATGTATTATTATATGAATTCTCTTACTTAATCCAGTAGTAAGTAAGATGTCATATCAAAAACAGTAAATTACACAAATCACTGGGCGCAAATGCCATACACCCAAGAATACTTCAAGAATTAAAGGAGTTGTCCACTACTCGGACAACCTCATCTTAATCTCTATGTCTCCCCTATTAAAGTAATAACATTTACACTCACATCCACTGCTGGGGCTTTTCCAGTGGTGTCGGCACTAGCTCTCTCGAGAATAGCTTAATACAGGGCCTTACGAAAGTATTCGGCCCACTGAAACTTTTCAACCTTTTCCCACATGTCATGCTTCAAACATAAAGATACCAAATGTAAATTTTTGGTGAAGAATCAGCAACAAGTGGGACACAATTGTGAAGTTGAACGAAATTTATTGCTTATTTTAAATTTTTGTCGAAAGTCAAAAACTGAAAAGTGGGGCGCGCAATATTATTTGGCCCCTTTAACTTAATACTTTGTTGCACCACCTTTTGCTGCGATTACAGCTGCAAGTCACTTGGGGTATGTCTCAGGGTGATGAGCTGTGTTGCCTTTATGTCAAACATATAGCTTGGCATTGTTGCCAAAAAGTTTGATTTTGGTTTCATCTGACCAGAGCATCTTCTTCCACATTTTTGGTGTGTCTCCCAGGTGGCTTGTTGCAAACTTTACACAACACTTTTTATGGATATCTTTGAGAAATAGCTTTTTTCTTGCCACTCTTCCATAAAGGCCAGATTTGTGCAGTGTACGACTGATTGTTGTCCTATGGACAGACTGTTCCACCTCAGCTGTAGATCTCTGCAGTTCATCCAGAGTGACCATGGGCCTCTTGGCTGCATCTCTGATCAGTCTTCTCCTTGGTTGAGATTAAAGTTTAGAGGGATTGCCGGATCTTGGTAGATTTGCAGTGGTATGATACTCCTTCCATTTCAATATGATAGCTTCCACATTGCTCCTTGGGATGTTTAAAGTTTTGGAAATCATTTTGTATCCAAATCCGACTTTAAACTTCTCCACAACAGTATCACAGACCTGCCTGTTGTGTTCCTTGGTCTTCATGATGCTCTCTTTGCATCAAACAGAACCCTGAGACTATCACAGAGCAGGTGCATTTATACGGAGACTTGATTACACACAGGTGGATTATATTTATCATTATTAGTCATTTAGGACAACATTGGATCATTCAGAGATCTACAATGAACGTCTGGAGTGAGTTTGCTGCACTGAAAGTAAAGGGGCCGAATCATAGAGCACGCCTCATTTTTCAGTTTTTTTATTTCCACAAAAATATAAAATAACCAATAAATTTTGTTCAACTTCACAATTATGTCCCACTTGTTGATTCTTCACCAAAAATTTACATTTGGTATCTTTATGTTTGAAGTATGATATGTGGGAAAAGGTTGAAAATTTCCAGGGGGCCGAATACTTTCGCCAGGCACTGTATTTTATGTCACATGATCAATGCGGCCAATCAGCAGCCACTTCACTGTTTCCGCCTTCAGAAAAGTCAAATACATCTGGAGAAAGTGAGAGCTGCTGCTCTCTCACGTTTTCCAGATGCATGAAATTTATCCAAAGGCAGTTAAAAGTCAATTTAGCAACTATGCATGTCAAACCTATAACATGGCATACTGATACATTTTGCTTGGTGTAGATGTACCTTTCTATCCACAATTTCTTTTTACCTCTATTTTGACAAGGGTTGAATTTTTGGGGTTAAAGAGAGTATCAAAAGGTAATTATAGTGTTGTACAACATGTATTGTAATAATAAAAGTGCTAATAGTGGGGATAGTGTAAATCAAAAAAACTCTGTACTACGGCTAAGAATGTGAGAGTTGCTAGCACCAGCTGATGTATCACCAATACTATTGACACCAGCTGTCCAGGCAGTAGAACTACAAAAACAAAACATAGGTCACAATTGGCCTACTTTGCCTTTGACAAATGTATTAGAGGGGATGAAGCTGAAGGCATTATGGAATATATATCACATCGTTTGTTTCAGATATAGTGGCTATTCTGTAGCCCTGTTTTAGGGTACCGTTACACCTAGCGATGCACCAGCGATCCCGACTAGTGATATGACGCGGTCAGGATTGCTGGTGCATCGCTAGGTGGTCGCTAGTGAGCTGACACAGGGGCAGATCTCACCAGCGACATCGCTGGGGACCGGGATCGCTACTTACCTGTCAGACGCGGCGATCCTGCGTCCTCCTGCCCGACTCCACGCGTCGCTCGTCGGTGCCACAGGAAGCCCCAGCAGGAAGTGGCTGACGAGGAATGGTCCAGGAGCTTCTCGCGCGATCAGCGATAACCAGCGGGGAGCCGGTCGAAGGTAAGTATCACATATCGCTAGTAATATCGCTGCAACTTCACAAAATCGGTGACTTTACAGCGATATTGCTAGCGATATTGCAGTGTGTAACGGGGGCTTTACTCCATGGCTCACCTCTGCCATGTGGGAAAGCTTTAGATTTAAATCCTAATTTGTTTTTGTTTCTGCTGTCAGGTGGGGCTGGTTGCTATTTAAACCCCTGATAACCATTTCCCACAGCCAGTTATAGCCTAACTAGCTTTAGTATTGTGTGTATTGCAGATACTGTGTGTTTGTGGATATTCCTGATTTTCATTTTGTTTGTTTATTGACTTTTCTCTTGTTGAACGATTTTGTGTCTACTCGTACCTTCTGGTTCTGTTCTGCCTACCTCAATATTCTTCTTGCCGGCTTGGACTACTGAACAACCGTCGACTCTGTGGCCCGAGCGCAGGTGCCTCTGTGTGGATCCAGATCCTAATTCATGGGCTAAAGCGTAAATATAGGGATATAGTACTTGTATTGGCTAGCTCAAAGTCAGTTCATAGCAACAACCTTTAAAGATCCTGGGTGTCCATGAACAGCGTCCATGTCATACCCACATTTAGTTTAGTTTATCTTTATATAAACTGTGGAGGCATGCCATTGTATTGTAAAATGTGACTGTGAAAGCTGAACTTCCTTCTCTAACATTGGCACATTTGCACTATGTTTGGATGTACTTTTGTTATTAGCAATGCTAGGTTTAATGCCAGTTAAAATTATTGCTGCAACTATTCAGCTTGAATTTGTTGCTAATGCATTCATTTTGCCTGATTTCAGTTCCATTATCTGACCCCAGACTTTTATGGGTAGTGTAAAGCAGTGCTAAGGCTAGGCTCACATCATGTCAATTAATTAACCGTTAGAACCGGTCCAGCAGCAATCTATTGGCAAAAAAGTCTTGCAGACACAACTTTTTTTGTACATCTGGAAAAAATTGATATCAACTGGATCCATTTTTTTAATATTGATGTTTATGAAAAACGGATTTATTAACCAGCCATCCTTTTTCTCCCACTTGAAAAGGATTTGTTTATTGCTTACTGGAGGTAGAAAAATAAATATGTAATAAATACTACTGGACATGTGATTTTTCAAGTAATCATCTACTTGGACCTAATCCAGTAAGCAAAAAATATATCCTTTTCAAGTGAGAGAAAAATGGATGGCTATTTCACTGATCCATTTTCCAAAAAACTTCAATGCTAAAAAAATTAATCCAGCTGAAATCAGGTTTTTTCAGGCAGACAAAAAAGTTGCGTCTGCACAACCTTTTTTGCAAATTGATTTTGCTGGATTTGCTCTAACTGATGATTACTGGAAATGCAAACATAGCCTTGCTGCCTTTGCTGAAGGCCCATTGATACTTTCTGCCCTACTCTATTGTTTATGGTTTTTTGGAGTTTCCTTAATACAAGATTTTAGGATAAACAACAAATGATGTTGCTGTAATCTTATCTTTTATGCTGACAAAAGATCTTCAAGAAGGAGTCATCATTGCACCACCAGTGCATACGTTTCTTTATATCAGTTCCAGCCTTTTTTTATACCTCTTTCATGCTTGGACTAAAATTAGGACTGCATGTTTATAAAGAAGCGATTAGTATAGATTAACAATCCTAACAAAATTCTGGCAGAATTGATTGAATTTGGCTTTCATATTGACAATATATGTTGCCTTCCCTTCCCCACACTTACATGACTGAATAAGGCCTATTACAGTGTATAAGTACATCAACTACACTTTCAAAACATTTTCGTTCAAAATGTTGTTACAGATTCAATAACTCATCCATACAATTTAATTCGGTTATTGTTGCATTATGGTGGTATTTAAATGTACAAAAAGCACAGAAATATAGTTCAGGATTAAATTACTCATCCATACAGTATTATATGCTTTATGTTACATTTTTCTGTTATATAACAGTAGAAAAGAGCATTTGAACATTTTGCTTGTTTATTCACATTTCTTAACCACACACTATTTTGTGTTCTGGGGTACATTTTTGTGATATATAAGACTCCAAAAAAGTTAAAAAATTTTGCTGGGTTACATTTCTCAGCCATATAGTATTATGTGTTCCTCAAAATAATCTATCAAAATGACAGCCATATTGCAGTTATTTTTATGGATTTGTTCAAAATGTTGTTATGGATTCAACGACTCATCCATTCAGTTTAACTTGGTTATTGTTGCATTATGATGTTATTTAAAATGTACAAAAAGCACAGAAAAATAGATCAGGCTTAGATTACTCATCCATACAGTATCGCATGTTTTATGTTATATATAAGACTCCAAAAAATTTTTAAAAATTTTGCTGCGTTACATTTCTCAACCATACAGTATTATGTGTTCCTCAAAATAAATAATCTAGCAAAATGACAACTATATTGCAGTTATTTTGACGGATTTGAGAAAATAAATCCTCAAATTTTGAATTTGACAAAATTTGAATAAGCAAAGGCATTTTTTCCTGTAGATACTTTCAGAAACCTGCCTATATAATTTCTACATTATATAAAAAGGCAGATATTTACAATGGGAGTCAGGCTGATGCTGCATCCCAATCAGTACACACTAAGACTCTGCAATATATATATAGAGCATTGAAAAGTATTTATACCTTGTGAAATTTCCACATATTTTAACATTACACCCACAAACCTCAGGCTGCATTCATACGTCGATTTTTTTTGCGTTTTCGCTGCATTTTTTAAAGTGTGATTTTGCCGCCAAAACGCAAAATAATAGTATCCCATGCAATCCTATGGGATTCCGCAATGCTGTGCTAATGCTGTGGATTTTCCTGCGGCAGAATTGCATCGTGGAAAAATACACAGCATGCTCATTATTTTGCGGAATCGCGGCGATCCTGCACCCATAGGTTTGCATTGTTCCGCTTACTTCCTGTAGCAGAACATTTGCGGATGGTACCCACGATCCGGAGGAGAGGAGACTGTCCTCCGGGCTTTGGGTACCAAATACCTGTAAAAAATATAATAAAAATTAAAAATGGTGCTATATTCATCTTCCGGCGTCCCGCACAGCCTTCCTGGACCTCAGCGATGCTTCCATTCCCAGTAATGCCTTGCGAGACCTTTGATGACATCGCGGTCTCGTGATAATGTAGCGGTCCCTATTCCTTGCGGGACCGCTACATTATCGCGAGACAGCGACATCATCAATGGTCTTGCAAGGCATTACTGGGAACGGGAGCGTCGCTGAGGCCCAGGAAGGCTACGCAAGATGCCGGAAGGTGAATATAACACCATTTTTTATTTTTTTATTATTTTTAACATTATATCTTTTACTATTGATGCTGCATAGGCAACCTCAATAGTAAAAAGTTGGTCACACTCATCAAACACTATGTTTGACGAGTGTGACCAACCTGTCAATCAGTTCTCCAAGCGATGCTACAGATCGCTTGGAAAACGCTAGCATTCTGCAAGCTAACTATGCTTACAAATCGCTAGTTTTTCCACGGGAAAATTGCATGAATTTAAATTCGATTTTCTCACGGAATGGAATTCAGGAATTCTCGCTGTAACTTCCGCAAGAGTTCCGCTACGTGTGAACATAGCCTCACTGTATTTTATTGGCAGTTTATGAGATATGCAAACAGAAAATGGCAAGCATTTTGCCCGAGCTTACCCGTTCTTAAAGGGGCAATGTGCGCATTATGCTAAATGCTCTCAGCCTGTTGCAAAACACAGACCAGATAAAAAAAAGATAGATACAGTGGAGAAAATCAATATAATTGATTCACTGATATCATCCCAACAGAGCTTTGATCTCAACATCATCAATCTTTTGGGAAATACATGAAGAGACAGAAATATTTGTGCAAGCCACATCCATAGAACATCTGTTCCAAAAGATGTTTAGAGCAACTTCTCTGCCAAGTTTCTTCAAAAACTGTGTACAAGTGTACCAAGAAGATTAGATGATTGATGCTGTTGTAAAGACAAAGGGTAGTCAGTCTAATTAGTGATGTTATTTATTTGTTTACTCACTTTGCATTTTGTTAAATGAGATGAATAAACATTTTAAGCATTTTTTTCTACACCTGCCTGAAATTTTGGCACAGTAATACGTGAATGTCAAAGCTTTAGATCACACACATGTAACTTTCAGATTAGCAGTTGTGTTGCTGATGAACCGCCAATCAAATAAGAAGACTCGCCTCCTTTAACATGGAAGTTCAAAAGCTTTAGAAGTGGTGAGAACAGCTCTTTATGTTAGTGTAAATAAAATATAGGATTTGATATAGATGAAAATATAAAGAGATAAGCATTTAAATGATAAATATGTCCTTTTTTCTGCATTAACAGCTCTAGCCAGGAGGATCAATTTTGCATAAGATGACTTTAAATTTAAGATTCTGTGGCAAGTTGTAAAAAGAAATTCAATACTAGTACAATCATAATCCTCTGCATTCCAAGCTTGAAATTATGCATTTTTTCAAACGGTTCTATTAAAAGTTTGATGCTTGACTTGGAAAAATATAAAACCAATGATTGTTGCCAGAAACATAAACAAATTGAAAGGATTTTTTATATGTAGTTAAGTGTTTACAAAAGAGTTGAAACAAATGCAATAAAGCATGCTTCTTTTCTGTCTTTTAATGATTTTTGTTTATTAAAAATGACTTGACAAAAGAGAATAATAGGCATAGTAAATGTAGGATGATGTAAAATAAAATGTGTGACTGGAGCCATACATTTCCCTGGGGGGCAACATAAAATCAAGAGAGCAAGTCTCCCATGGATCAGTTTCAATTAGTGTTGAGCATTACGATACCGCAAATATCGGGTATCGGCCGATATTCGCTGTATCGGAATTCCGATACTGAGTTCTGATAATTTTTGCATATCGAATACCGGAATTGGAAGTTCCCATAATGCTATGAGCCAGTTTGATTTGATTCAGCCAATGAGGAATGCTCAGAAGTGTGGGCAAATCCTGTTAAGCATGTAGGCATGTTAACTAATGGCATGGTTGTGATTGGCTGCTGAAATGATGTCGTGATGCACTATAAAAGCCGCCGCCACCATTTAGGGTTCACTCTGCTGTGAATTCAGTTAGGGACAGGCTGCTGTTCAAGACTCTGAGGGACAGTTAGAGATAGCGATTTGCTATATAATATTGTGCTTTACCCAGGCTACATTATCAATCACTGTAGCTTTCTTTTGCCTTGCAGCACTGTTCACAGCTGTCTGCAAGGTCTGTGTGAGTGGAGCTCATGCTGTAGTGTGTCCTACAGCCACCTCTGGTTGTAGGCCGCTCAGTGTGCGTCACTGCCTCATACATATTTATTTTTGTTTTATTGCTGCTCATTTTTCATTAATTCTTCTATTAGTGTGCATCCATCCGTATCCATCTACATTGGTTGCAAACACTATAGGAGTAGACAGCGGAGCCTTTCTGCAGCCTTTCAGTGCTAGTGCCCAGTTCTCTGCACTGTTCACGGCTGTCTGTGATGTCTCTGTATGTGAGTGCAGCTCACGTTGTAGTGTGTTCTGCAGCCACCTCTGGTTGTAGTCCGCTCAGCATGCGTCACTGCCTTATACATTGTCCTTTTTTAGTTTTATTGCAGCTCATTTGTCCTCAGTTTTTTCTCCTATTAGTGTGCTTCCATCCGTATCCATCTACATTGGTTGGTTGCAAACACTATATAGGAGTAGATAGAGGAGCCTTTTTGCTGGCTTGTGCCCTGCAGCCGCAGTCAGATTAGTATTAGCCTATTTTTTGGAGCCTCATCTATTGCATTGTAGGTTACCTTCCTGCATTGTAATAGCTCCAAAAAGTTTATGATACTATCGCTTTCACATCTTTGGTCACATCCTTTTTGTTTTTTGAGAAAAAAAACACTTAAATAAAGTTCACCAAACACTTCACTTGACAGTTGTGTAGGCCACATTAGCTCATATTAAAGTGTAGTCCACACACTTTATAAAATTAGTGTTTCTTATACCTGTTAGCAGCTGTTCAGGAATAAGCACACTAAGCCCCCCCTTTGTACTTTTCTGCCTATCTTTATCAGTCTACCAAGATGTAGAAGGCAGGGAGTAAGGCACGTGGTCGTGGGCGTGGAGTTTCAGCAGGGAGAGGACGTAGGGATTCTGTGCCTGCTGCGGGCACCAGTGACTCAGCATCCCCCAGTTTTACCAGGCAACAGTCCTTTATGCGCAGTTTTGTAGGACCTCGCTGTACCCCACTGCTGCGGGATGAACAAATTGAAGCCATTGTCGGATGGATGGCAGCTAACGCATCGACTTCAATTACTTACACATCCTCTCAGGGCCAGAGCACCGAAGAGCAACCATCTGTCTCTTCACTACCTGCCAAAATGCCCAGGCAGTCAGAGAGCCCTGGACAGGAGCCATCTCTACTTCTGCTCTTTGAATCTCTTGGCTTGGGAACAGGGGGCCAGCCAAGCAGCATTCTAGAATGTGAAGAAGAGGGAGTATGCAGTGATGCGCAACTGCTTTGTCCCTCTGAATCTGAAGAGGTGGGTGGGCCAGTGCCTATGGTCAGCACACCTCAGTACGCATCAGATGATGAGACTCAGGTGCCACTTTCTGGTGCGTGCTGTGCTGGCGAGACTACCCAGGAGAAGCAGGTGTTTGAAGAGGGGAGTGTAGATGATGAGGTCCTTGACCCATCATGGCATGAGGAACAGGAAGGTGGTGGGAGCAGCTCTGAGGAAGAGATTCCCCGAACGGCCAAAACAAGAGGGAGAGGGAGGGGGCAGACTTGGTTGCCTATAGCCTCCACTTTGGCACCTGTTAGGAGCATTCCTCTTCCAAAACCCAAAACGGGTGCTCCCAGGACTTGCAGTGCATGGTCCTTTTTTGACACAGTTGCAGATGACATTTGCTTTGTCAAATGCAAGCTGTGTAATCAGAAAGTCAAAAGAGGGAAAAGTGTCAGCAACCTGAATACCACAAATATGTGGAAACATGTGCGGACCAAGCACGTGGTGGAGTTACAAAGACACACTGAAGACGTAGGCCAACCTACAGCACCACCTACCACCTCTTCAGCTTGTGTTGTAGCCTCTTCATCCAGCTCACACACAGCTGGTTCGGCTTCCTCACAGGATCGCCATGGAAGAACCTCTGGCACTGTTGTCCAGAGACCCAGTGACATTCCACCCACAGGACCACGTTCCCTGTCATCCTCACACACCCAGGCCACTCTACATCCATCGGTAGCACAGGCATGGGAGAAAAGGCGGCCATACTCGGCAAACCATCCCCGAGTACAGGCTCTGAATGCTGGGATTGCAAAACTACTGGCCCTTGAAATGCTCTCATTCAGGCTGGTGGAGACTGACAGCTTCCGTAACTTCATGAATCTCCAGCCAGGCTTGGTAGTGTGTGACAATGGCCGAAATCTGGTGGCAGCTCTGGGCCTAGGCAACCTCACTCACATCCCATGTCTGGCACATGTGCTCAGATTGGTTGTGCAGAGCTTTTTGAGGGACTATCTGGATCTTGATGCACTGCTGCACAAGGTCCGCATAGAGCGCGCTCACTTGCGGCGTTACAGCATGGCAAGATCGCGCATTGCAGCTCTACAGCACCGATTCCGCCTTCCGGAACATCGCATCATATGCGACCTACCCACCAGGTGGAATTCAATGTTACATATGTTGGAGCATTTGTTTGAGCAGCAGGCAGCAGTAAAGGAGTACCAGCTGCATCAGGCGCAAACAAGTCGCACTGTGCGCCAGTGACACATCAGCACCACTGAGTGTGCCTTCATGAAGGACATCTGCCATGTTTTGCGTGCCTTCGATGATTCCACGCAGATGGTGAGTGCAGATGATGCACTAGTCAACATGACTGTCCACCTTATCTGCCTGCTTCAAAAAACACTGCAAGCACTAAGGGACGAGGTTTTGGAAGAGGTGGAGGATGAGAAGTCACAAATGCCATCTGCTTCTGGACAGTCTGCGCAACGTGGTTCCTCACAAAGGCCTAGGCAGGGGACACTTTGTGAGGAGGATGAGGAGGAGTCAATGGAGGAGGAAGACATCTCTCCAGTGGAGTGAGGTACACAATGCTCTCGTAGTCAGTATGTAGAGTGAGGGTGGGGTGATGCAGAGCAGGCAGAGATGACGCCTCAAGCAGGGGACAGCATTTCTTGGCCAGTTGGGAGTCTGCAGCACATGGTTGATTTCATGCTGCAGTGCCTGAGAAACGACCACCGCATCGCCCACATTCTCAACAAGGCTGATTATTGGGTGTACACCCTCCAAGATCCGAGCCACCGGGACAACTTACAAAACCTCATAACACTGTTGTACCGGGAGCGTAAAATGCGGGAGTACCAAGACACACTGGTGCATTCCATCATGTTCTCCATTCCACCAGAGAGCAGTGCTGCTAGTGCTTTACAAAGCAGTTCTGTGCATCGAGGCAGTGGAGGAAACTCTGCACAAAGAGGGAGCAGAGGCAGCGCCGCAGCACAAGGCAAGACCAGTATGGCCCAAATGTGGCAAAGTTTTGTGTGCCCGCCACAAATGTCTACACCACCACAGACGGCTCCACTCAGCAGGAGGCAACGTTTCCGTCAGATGGTGACAGACTACATGTCTTGCCCTGTCAGTATACTCCCAGACGGCTGTTCCCCCTTCAAGTTTTGGGTCTCAAAGCTGGATACATGGCCAGAGCTTAGCCAGTATGCATTGGAGGTGCTGGCTTGCCCTGCTACTATTGTATTATCGGAACGCGTCTTTAGTGCCGCAGGTGGTGTACAAACAGACTGTCGCACGCGACTATCCTCCAATAACGTTGACCAGCTTACTTTTCTGAAAATGAACAAGGCCTGGATCTCGCCGGAATTAGCCAGTCCTCTTCCAGAATAAATAATTGGTTGGCAACAGTATCCAGGTCTCCTGTTGTGTTCATGTTTCTACCACCTGAACTGTAATCCCTGGGCTCCAACACCGCCAGTTGTTGCTCAGAAGTGCCGTCTGCACAGAGAAAAACACTAGCTCCTGTGTTAGTGGGGTTCAGTAACGCCAGCTGCTCCCCTGCTGTGTGTCCGTCAAAGTCTCCTGCTGCCTCCACATTCAAACTACATCAGATATAAAACTTGCTCCAAGTAGGCCTCAGCCTACTCCATGATTGACCCTGGGCTCCAACACTGCCAGTTGCTGCTCAGAAGTGCCGTCTGCACAGAGAAAAACACATGCTCCAGTGTTAGTGTGGTTCAGTAACGCCAGCTGCTCCCCTGCTGTGTGTTCGGCCATATCTCCTGCTCCCTCCACATTCAAACTACATCAGATTTTACACTTGCTCCAAGTAGGCCTCTGGCTCCACTCTGTCTCTAGTATTTACCCTGGCCTCCAACACGGCCAGTTGCTGCTCATAAGTGCTGTCTGCACAATCAATACTTGTTCCTGTGTTACTGGGGTTCAGTAACGTCAACTGATCCCCTGATGTGTGTCCGGCAATGTCTCCTGCTCTGTCCACATTCCCACTACTAATGTGTTACTGAACCCCAGTAACACAGGAACAAGTGTTGATTGTGCAGATGGCACTTCTGAGCAGCAACTGGCAGTGTTGGAGGCCAGGGTAAATACTAGAGACAGAGTGGAGCCACAGGCCTAATTGGAGCACGTCTAAAATCAGTAGTAGTCTACAACAGATATTAAACTTGATGAAATTAGGCCTCAGCCTACACCCTGATAGACCCTGGGCTCCAACATCGCCAGTTGCTGCTCAGAAGTGCTGTATGCACAGTCAACATATGCTCCAGTGTTATTGGGGTTCAGAAATGTCATCTGATCCCCAGCTGTGTGTCTGGCAATTTCTCCTGCTCTGTCCACACTCACACAACTACAGATTTTAAACTTGCTCCAATTAGGCCTCTGTCTCCACTCTGTTTGTAGTATTTTCCCTGGATTCCAGCTGTTTCCCGGCATTGTCTTTGGCACAGTTACTCCCTCCTGCCCAGCCTGGTTCCAGCATGCCTGCTGTTTCCGGATAGTGTCAATGTCACTTTGCCACCAATACGCTGCCCTGTCGTGTTGCGGTCGGGTTAGGCCTCTTTCACACTTCAGTTTTTTTGCCATCAGTCAAAATCTGCCAAAATTTGAAATTGGCGGATCCGCTTTTTCTTGTTGCGGATCCGCCATTTTCCCCATTGGGATACATTAGTGGCGGATTTTGACGGATGGTCGTCCGTTGCGTCCGATATTCGGCGGATCCGCAAAATTCTTTGCGGATTCTGTCTGAGGGGGTCGGAGCATGTAACGTTTTTTTTCGCCGTCAAAATGGCGGAAGACGGCGGATCCGCCGTCATCCGCCATGCGGTAGAATGATCCCCTATGGGCGGCGGATCCGCCGGGATCCGCGATTTTGCGAAATCCGCCTGCAGGATCCGCAAAATCGCACTGCGCATGCCCAGAAAAAAAGATACTTTTCCAGACAGTCCCAAAACTATATAAGATGGGCTAATTGGGCCCAGACATGCAGTAGCAGCCAGACAGCAAGCCAGCCAAACCACCACCAAGCCTGCAAGACAGCCACCAAGCCTGCAAGACAGCCACCAAGACCACCCACCCAGCCTGCCAGACCACCCACCCAGCCTGCCAGACCACCCAGCCTGCCAGACACCCACCAAGCCTGCAGCCACAGCTATCAAGAGGCCTGCCAGTACCAGCTTTACCAAGTGTGAGTATACCTATGACATTTCTGTGTATGGCCTGTAAGTGTGTAGCCTGTGTGTGTGTGTGTGTGTGTGTGTGTAGTGTTGCATGTCTGTTTTTTTTTTTATATTTTTTTTTTCTGTTGCTTGTGTACTGCATTTTATTTTCATACAACTGTAATTATATTGTATTTTTTATGCTGTTATTGCTGCGATTGAGTGGTGTATGGTATGTGGTGTAATTGGGCCCAGACAATCCGGCACCAGCAACACTGAATACTACAAGCAAGATATCCGACTCCAGCCTGCCTGACAGAAGATTCAACTAGAGCTATAAAACCTGTCTGCCTGCCCAGCTGCAAGTCTACCACCTGCAAGACCCCTGGAGCGTGTGTGTGCGTATGTGTGTGGCCTGTGTGTGCATTTTTTTTTTTCCATTTTTTTTTTTTTTTTTTTTCTGTTGCATGTGTACTGCTTTTTATTTTCATACAACTGTAATTATATTGTATTTTTTATGCTGTGATTGCTGCGATTGAGTGGTGTATGGTATGTGGTGTAATTGGGCCCAGACAATCCGGCACCAGCAACACTGAATACTCCAAGCAAGATATCCGACTCCAGCCTGCCTGACAGAAGATTCAACTAGAGCTATAAAACCTGTCTGCCTGCCCAGCTGCAAGTCTACCACCTGCAAGACCCCTGGAGCGTGTGTGTGGCCTGTGTGTGCATTTTTATTTTTTTTTCCATTTTTTTTTTTTTTTCTGTTGCATGTGTACTGCTTTTTATTTTCATACAACTGTAATTATATTGTATTTTTTATGCTGTGATTGCTGCGATTGAGTGGTGTATGGTATGTGGTGTAATTGGGCCCAGACAATCCGGCACCAGCAACACTGAATACTCCAAGCAAGATATCTGACTCCAGCCTGCCTGACAGAAGATTAAACTAGAGCTATAAAACCTGTCTGCACAGCTGCAAGTCTACCACCTGCAAGACCCCTGGAGCGTGTGTGTGTGTGTGTGTGTTGCATTTTTTTTTTTTTTCCATCTTTTTTTTTTTCTGTTGCATGTGTACTGCATGTTATTTTCATACAACTTTAATATTGTATTTCTTGCTGTGATTGTGTGGTGTAAGGCTGGTTTCATATTTGCACTTTATAGCGCAGTGATAACCTGCACACGTCCGCCACTAATCCCCGTCCCATCTGGTCATCACCGCCTACTAGCACACATGGACGCTTGCGATCTGCACACCCTATCTTTAGTATGGGGTGCGCAGATTGCAAGCGTTCATGTGCGCTAGTAGGTGGGGATTAGTGGCGGACGTGTGCAGGAAATAGCTGCGCTATAAAGTGCAAATGTGAAACCGGCCTAAATGGTATTGTATGTGGTGTTATTGGGCCCAGACATCTACATCAAACACCAGCCTGACTGTATCAGTCAGGCTGGTGTTTGATGTAGATGTCTGGGCCCAATAACACCACATTCAATACCATTAAGGCCGATTTCACATTTGCACTTTATAGCGCAGCGATGGCCTGCACACGTCCGCCACAAATCCCCGCCTACTACCGCACATGAATGCTTGCGATCTGCGCACCCTATCTTTATCATAGGGTGCGCAGATGGTGCGCTGGCAGGATTTTACCGTGTGCTGCGCACTTTTGAAGGTGTGCCCTTGTGCGCCAAACGCAGCATGTTGCATTTTGGCGCGCACGGCACACCTTCAAAAGTGCGCAGCACACTGTAAAATCCTGCCAGCGCACCATCTGCACACCCTATGATAAAGACGGTGCGCAGATCGCAAGCGTTCATGTGCGGTAGTAGGCGGGGACTAGTGGCGGCGTGTGCAGGTCATCGCTGCGCTATAAAGTGCAAATGTGAAACCGGCCTAAATGGTATTGTGGTTTGGGCCCAGACATCTGGCAACAGCCACACTGAAGACACCGAACCAGACATCAAACACCAGCCTGACTGATAGAATTTCAAACTCCGCTGCAAATCTTCCATCTGCAAGACACCTGGAGTGTGTAGCCTGGCTGTGTGTTATGCGTGTTTGCATTTTTTTATTTTTCATGTATTGTGGTATTTAAAATAAAGAGCAGAGTAGCTCCTATTTTTTGGAAAAAAAAATAATAAAAAAAAAAATTGTTTTGAAAAAATCTCCTTTGTATCATTTTAAAAAAGGTAAAATTAAGTTACCATAAAGGTAATTGAAGTGTTCTGGTATACAAGTGTGGTTAAAAGTGAGATTGCAACATACCATGAAAAAAATGGGTATACACAACTGAGTTTCAGGGAATTCAAACCATGCAAACACAGTGGGTATACACAGAAATTAAACACCTTCAATCACTGGTTACATACTCTGTTGAGAGTTTCAGGGAATGCAAACACTGGTATACACAGCAATTACACACTACACGCCTTCAATCACTGGTTACACTCGGTGAGACCTTTAATCACTGGTTACACTCTCGGTGAGAGTTTCAGGGAATGCAAACTGGTATACACAGCAATTACACACCTTCAATTACTGGTTACACTCAGTTACAAAACACAAAGAAAGTGGGTTTACACAAAATATTACACACCTTCAATCACTGGTTACACTCTGAGATAAGGGAATGTAGACATGCAAACACTTAAAATTGCGTATAATTAGTTTCAGGGAATTACACATACAAAATGTGTTTTTTGTTTTTTTTAAACTTTCATATCATTTTCTTTCAGTTCACACAATGAAGCGCCACCATACCGGCAGACACGGCCAGCCCAACCACAGCAGAGATTCAGACCGCAGCAGGGATCAACAACGCAGCAGACATGACCAGTCAGACCGCAGCAGAAACAACCCTGACCGCAGCAGAGAGGAACAGCCACACCGCGGCGTACAGGCAACCATTAGTTTCCCTGTAAGTATAAAGACCTGAAAGCTTATTATGATCCTTTGTATAGTAGCTTAACAAGTGTCTTTATACTTGCAGATCACTTCAAGCACTACCAGCAGGGTCGCAGCAGAGAGAGCAGCAGCAGAGAGAGCCAGCCAGGCTGCAGCAGAGAGGGCCAGCCAGACCGCAACAGAGACTGCCAGCCAGGCCGAAGCAGAGACTGCCAGCCAAACATTTTCCCTGTAAGTATAAAAGCCTGAAAGCTTATTATGATACTTTGTATAGTAGCTTAACAAGTGTGTTTATACTTGCAGATCAGTTCAGGAAGCAACGCAGCTGCCCCAAGCCGTAATGTCTTCTCCTGAAAGCTCCCCCTCACATCATCAGCGAGCTGAGGTAAAAAAAATTTTGTTTTTTTTAATTTAAAATAATTTTTTGTGTGGTTAAAAACACTATCCTATTATGTTTTAACAGGAAGCTGATTCAGAGGAGCTTCCAGGAGGAGACGTGCAGGGTGGAGAGACACACGGAGGGGGTGCGCAGATTGTAAGTTTAGCACATACACAGATACATAATGCTACACCCAACACAAACATTCATCACAGTGCACACACCATAACTATGCATCCATCCAAACATTTTTTTTTTTTTTTCCCCCCACAGACTTCAGAATCCGGTGCCCGCACTAGAGTGACTCCCAGGACATCCCAGGGTCGTGAAGGTGATGCCTCTGGTGGTCGGCAAACGGTAAGTAACCCTATTTTGATAATTGTTTAAATGAACATCATGTGTTTGAATATAATGTAATTTTTTGCTTTTTGTTTTGTTTTTTATCTTCACAGGTTTCACAGCGTGCTCCCCGCAGACATCAGGAGGAGGGTGTCATTATTGATACTGATGACCTCATCCATGAGGTGGAAATCCGGGAGCCGCTGTGGAACATGGCAATCCGTCTTCATGCCGACCAACCAACCACCCGACGGCTCTGGGATGAAGTCTGTTCTTCAGTTATTGACGACTGGGAGGAACTCAATGCGAGGGCCAGGGATTTTGTGCGTAAGTATTACAACTTCAGTAACTTATATTTCCAGCATGTGAAGTGTTGAATACTAAACCTTTTTTTTTTTTTTGCTTCACAGGTGACAGGGTTATCACACGGTGGCGGTCGCTCCGGGATCGCTTCAAGAGGGACTACAACAAAGAGATTCAGACCCCGAGTGGATCGTCGGGAGGACGCCAGGGACCCCAGTACAAAAACTACAAAGCCCTGGTGTTCCTGCGATCTACAATGGCGTGCAGAAGGTAAATATTCCCCAAACAATTCCTGTAGTAGAAATGTTTAACCAATTTTTTTTTCAGCACACTTAAATTAAATATCAATATTTTTAATATACATTTTTTTTCTCCTTTTTTAGCACCATCTGCAGCACTCGGGAGTCTGCATCAGAGTTGCGTCCCTCTGGAGTGATCCCTAGTGAGACCGCCCCCGGTGACCACATCGAGGTATCCGACCCCTCTGTACCTACCCTCTTGTCTCATCCCTCTATCCCCTCCACCAGCACTGGAGCAGCAGGGCAGACTTCATCACATGAAGCTGCTGGTGACGACTTGTTCCCTGTTCCCCACCCCTCAGACACTGCCGCAACATCTCGACCAACTTTTGGTTCTGGCCGGCAGCGTCTGAGGAGTCAGGAAAGGTTGACCTTGTCTGACTGTTTGAATCTAAACTCAACTGTTCAACACGGTTTCCACACTTATGGACAACGGTTATCTTCTGGGTTGACCATGATCAATCAAAGTATCATGGAACTCAGAAGATACATGGAACAGATGAATTTAGAGTCAAACCAGACACCGAGACATACCTTTTTTCAATCTGTTGTCCGGCAAATGGAAGGTTTAAGTACTCACCAGCAGATGCATGTGATGCAAGCCTGTCACAATGCTCTAGTGGAAGTGCTTGCTGAAGCATCTCATCCTCCCCCTGTCCATCCTCCCCCTGTCCATCCTCCCCCTGTCTATCCTTCCCCCGTCCATCCTTCCACCACCATCCATCACACAGCCGTCCCTCCTCCTACCACTCCCTCTCCTTTCTCTAGTTCCCCATTCCATTCTTCCCAGTACCTACCTTCCCCATTGCATTATACCCCAATGCCCTCACCATACCCACCCCCACATACACCTTCAATGTACCCACAAACCTCGTCTGTCCATCCACTCCCGTCCCAACCACATGTGTTAAACCCCCCTTCCACTTCTGGTCCTCACCAACTCCCTCCCCAGTCCCCTACCCCCCCCCCCGATGTGGTCAACCCTGTTAACCCCTCCAATACTATCTCCACCCAACATTATCATAGTTTGTAATTTGTTGTAATATACCAAAAAAAAAAATTAAAAAAAGGTAATATACCAAAAAAAATTAAAAAAAGGTAATATACCAAAAAAAATTAAAAAAAGGTAATATGCCAAAAAAAGTTACCAAAAAGGTAATATATACCAAAAAAAGTTACAAAAAAAGTTAAGAAAAAAAAAAATACAGTTAATACAAATTGTCAGAAATAAACAGTTTTTTTTTTCAAAAAACTTTATTGTGATGTTTATATTTTGCTTCTTTCTTTATTCAAATTACACCAGTGGTGTTAAAAGGTAAACACAACACTTGGTAACACAACACTTGGTAACACAACACTGGGTAATATTTCACAGTACACCGGTGGTGTACAAGGTACAAAAAAACACTTGGTAGCACAACATATGATAACCAACACTTGTGAACATTTCAAAGTGTAAAACGCTTGGTACACAACACTTGGTAACATAGGTACATAACACTTTGTAACTTTACGCTTGGTACCCAACAATTGGTAACACTGCAAAGTGTAAAACTAACCAAATCACATGGTAAAACACAATGCTTGTGCAAAGCAAACACTTGGTAAAATTTCAGATAAAAAAAAAAAAAATTACTCACAATTGGTATGAAGAAAATTATATCATGTCATCTTGCCAGTCCACTTGTCCCTCTGGTGTAACAAAATAATCTGCAAAGGTATCCCTAATTCTTGCCACTGAACCAGTACTCCGAAAAGTTTGCTCCTCATAATCCCACAAGGTGGTTTCATACACATTTTCATCGATGGAAACTGGTTCCTTTGAAAGGACAAAATTGTGCAGGATTACACAGGCCTTTACCACCTCATCCACAGTCTCTGTTTTCATTTTCATGGCCGTTAACAGGACTCTCCATTTGGCAGTTAAAATTCCAAACGCGCACTCCACCACTCTGCGCGCTCTAGTTAACCGATAGTTATAGATTCTTTTCCGGTGTGTTAGTCCACGACTACCATATGGTTTCAGTAGGTGTTTAGAAAGTTGAAAAGCATCGTCGCCAACGCGCACAAAAGGCATTGGTGGGCCTGTTGTTCCAGGGAGTGGTCTTGGAGGTGGGAAGTTAAAATTGTCTCCATACAAGCGACGGCCCATGGTGGAAATCTTGAATACCTGTGAGTCGTTAGAACGACCGTATGCACCAATGTCCACGGCAATGAATTTGCAGTTTGCATCCGAAATGGCCATAAGCACAATAGAAAAGTATTTTTTATAGTTGTAAAACTGTGAACCAGATCCCATAGGTTTCACAATCCTGATATGCTTGCCATCCACGGCACCAATGCAGTTTGGAAACTGGCAGATATCTTGAAACTTCTCTGCAATCTCCATCCACCTCTCCTGGGTTGGCTCTGGGATGTATTCGTCCTGTAGAGAATCCCATAATGCCCGGCAGGTCTGTTGTACAATTCCAGCAATAGTGGAAGTCCCAATCCGGAACTGGAAATGGAGGGAGGTGAAGGATTCTCCAGTTGCCAGGAATCTTAAAAAAAGGGAAAAAAAGTAAAATTAATACAAACTACAAGCCATAACATAACAATAAAAGCCTGCAGAATCTGAAACATTTTAAAAGGTAGATAACTTACCGAAGGGTCACCATCAAACGCTCCGCCGGTGATATAGAAAACCGCATGTAGGTGTCCCTTCTCCGGATTTGTTCTCCAACACGATCCACCAATATCTAAAAGAATTCCATCCGCATGCGCACGTAGTTGAAGAACTTGTCCGGATTCTCCCTCAATTCCAGGTACAGTGTGGAAAAAACTCCACGGGTGAACCTCTGCGCATTAATGGGATGAATCCACTGGCGCCGTCTCCTCATATGCAGGATTCGCAGTCTTCTTTTCTCCCTCTCGATAGCAATAATTGCCAACCGATTCAAGTGAAGATCCAATTCCACACAGAAGCTGTCAATACTCGCAATAACTCCTTCCAAACTCGCACTAACTCCTTCCATCCCTGCCACTAGCTCTAAAACCTTTCAAAGAAATTGTATCACAACACCCTAGATATATTTCTCCCTAGTTTCCAGCATCCAATCACATTTGAGAGCATTTTCCAAGAGCGAATCATATTTGGGAGCATCCCATTTTGGAGGAGTGGAAAAACGGATCCGCAAGAAAACGGATCCAACGGATGACAAAACGGATGCAAACTGATGGAACAGATCCGTTTTGTAGAGGATCCGCCGTCAAATCGGTATGGTGGATCCTCAACAAAACGGATCCGTTCCATCAGTTTGCATCCGTTTTGTTGCCATTTTTTGCGGATCCGCCAATTTCAAATTTTGGCGGATTTTGACTGATGGCAAAAAACTGAAGTGTGAAAGAGGCCTTAGCCGAGTCTATGGTGCCTGCAGTTTATGGGCTTCCTATGTGGGCTGCGGGATCTGGCAACAAAGGCTGGTTCCGTAGTGCCAATATGAGAAGCACCCCCTGTAGGACTGTGGGTTTCGGTAACTGCGGCCAGCTCGCGGCCTTGCAACTTTGTTTTTCATGGGTACCTTCTGCTACCCATCCGGGTTTCAGTACCGTCAGCTGGTTCTCGGCAGTGCCTTTGGCTTAGGTGCCTCCTTCTCGGTATCCGAGTTCCAGAAACGTCTGCTGGTCCTTGGTAGTGCTTACTAGCACAGTTACCTCCTGCTTAGTAACCAGGTTCCAGCACCATCAGCTGGTCCTCGGTAGTGCCATTGGCTCTTCACCCTTCTACTGCCCCTCCAGGTTCCAGCACCATCAGCTGGTTCTCGGCAGTATCTTTGGCACGGGTACTCCCTCCTGTCCAGCCTGGCTCCAGCACGCCTGCTGTTTCCGGGTAGTGTCAATGTCACTTTGCCACCAATACGTTGTCCTGTTGCGGTCGAGTTAGCCGAGTCTATGGTGCCTGCAGTTTATGGGCTTCCTATGTGGGCTTCGGGATCTGGTAACAAAGGCTGGTTCTGTAATGCCAATAGGACAAGCACCCCCTGTAGGACTGTGGTTTTCGGTAACTGCGGCCGGCTCACGGCCTTTCAACTTTGTTTTTCATGGGTACCTTCTGCTACCCATCCGGATTCCAGTACCGTCAGCTGGTTCTCGGCAGTGCCTTTGGCTTAGGTGCCTCCTTCTCGGTATCCGAGTTCCAGCAACGTCTGCTGGTCCTTGGTATTGCTTTCTAGCACAGGTACCTCCTGCTTAGTAACCAGGTTCCAGCACGTCAGCTGGTCCTCGGTAGTGCCGTTGGCTCTTGTTCCTTCTGCTGCCCCTCCGGGTTCCAGCACCGTCAGCTCATCCTTGGTAGCTCCATTGGCTCTTGCAGCTTCTGCTAGCCATCCGGGTTCCAGCACCGTCAGCTGGTTCTCGGCAGTGGCTTTGGCTTAGGTGCCTCCTTCTCGGTATCCGAGCTCCAGCAACGTCTGCTGGTCCTTGGTAGTGCTTTCTAGCACAGGTACCTCCTGCTTAGTAACCAGGTTTCAGCACCGTCAGCTGGTCCTCGGTAGTGCCATTGGCTCTTGTTCCTTCTGCTGCCCCTCCGGGTTCCAGCACCGTCAGCTGGTCTTCGCTAGTTCCATTGGCTCTTGCAGCTTCTGCTACCCATCCGGGTTCCAGCACCATCAGTGTCTTTAGCACGAGTACTCCCTCCTGCCCAGCCTGGTTCCAGCACGCCAGCTGTTTCCGGGTAGTGTCAACATCACTTTGCCACCAATACTTTGTCCTGTCGTGTTGCGGTCAGGTTAGCCGAGTCTATGGTGCCTGCAGTTTATGGGCTTCCTATGTGGGCTGCGGGATCTGGCAACAAAGGCTGGTTCCATAGTAACCAGATTCCAGCACCATCAGCTGGTCCTCGGTAGTGCCATTGGCTCTTCACCCTTCCACTGCCCCTCCGGGTTCCAGAACCATCAGCTGGTTCTCGGCAGTATCGTTGGCACGGGTACTCCCTCCTGTCCAGCCTGGTTCCAGCACGCCTGCTGTTTCCGGGTAGTGTCAATGTCACTTTGCCACCAATACGTTGTCCTGTTGCGGTCGAGTTAGCCGAGTCTATGGTGCCTGCAGTTTATGGGCTTCCTATGTGGGCTTCGGGATCTGGCAACAAAGGCTGGTTCCATAGTGCCAATAGGACAAGCACCCCCTGTAGGACTGTGGGTTTCGGTAACTGCGGCCGGCTCGCGGCCTTGCAACTTTATTTTTCATGGGTACCTTCTGCTACCCATCCGGGTTCCAGTACCATCAGCTGGTTCTCGGCAGTGCCTTTTGCTTAGGTGCCTCCTTCTCGGTATCCAAGTTCCAGCAACGTCTGCTGGTCCTTGGTAGTGCTTTCTAGCACAGGTACCTCCTGTTTATTAACCAGGTTCCAGCACCGTCAGCTGTTCCTCGGTAGTGCCATTGGCTCTTGTTCCTTCTGCTGCCCCTCCGGGTTCCAGCACCGTCAGCTGGTCCTCGGTAGTGCCATTGGCTCTTGTTCCTTCTGCTGCCCCTCCGGGTTCCAGCACTGTCAGCTGGTCCTCGGTAGTTCCATTGGCTTTTGTAGCTTTTGCTAACCATTCGGGTTCCAGCACCGTCAGCTGGTTCTCAGCAGTGCCTTTGGCTTAGGTGCCTCCTTCTCGGTATCCGAGTTCCAGCAACATCTGCTGATCCTTGGTAGTGCTTTCTAGCACAGGTACTTCCTGCTTAGTAACCAGGTTCCAGCACCGTCAGCTGGTCCTCGGTAGTGCCATCGGCTCTTGTTCCTTCTGCTTCCCCTCCGGGTTCCAGCACCGTCAGATGGTCCTTGGTAGTGCCATTGGCTCTTGTTCCTTCTGCTACCCATCCAGGTTCCAGTACCATCAGCTGGTTCTCGGCAGTTCCTCAGCCTTCTTGTACCTTCTGCTACATTTCCAAATTCAAGCTTTTGGAAATGGTTTTTGGTTATCACTCTTTATTTCCCTGACGACGACCATGAAGACAGCGACCCTGAAGACCACCCCGAAGAAGACGACGACCACGAAAACGATGACTCTGAAGATGATGACCCGGAAGACCACCCCGAAGAAGACCAAAAACATGACCCTGAGGAAGATGATCAAGAGGACAAAGAATATGAAGGCAACCACCAAGATACAGAACAACAAGAGACAGAAGACCAAGAATCAGAAGACCAAGAAGCAGAAGACCAAGAAGCAGAAAAACCAAAAGCAGAAGAACTTTAAGCATAAGACTAAAAATCAGAGCACATGATATTATCTAAATTATAAGCAGAAGAAGACTAAGCAGTGTATGGGGGTGAGTCCGTTCCTCCTCGTGGTGCCCCTGGAAAATGCCTGCTGCTGCAGGCCAAACTGGACACGGACACGGACACGAACAACTACAGGAATGACTGTCACAAATAAGAATATGATGAAGAAGAAGAATAGGAAGAAGATGAAGAAGTAGAATATGAAGAAGATTAATAGTTGAATAAGAAGAATATGAAGAATGTAAAAAAAAGAATAATAGGAAGAAGGTGAAGAAGAAGAAGATGACTAAGGTGAATTAGAAGTTGATGAAAAAGATGCTGCTGCTGCTGAGGATCATGAAGGAGAAAGTGTGGGAGAAGAAAAAAAGGAGGTGAAGAGCATGGAAGTAGTGAAACATACATATCTGACAAAATATAAAAAAGGTTAACATAGTCAATATCTTTGTAACTCTGAACATCTTTAGAAAAAAATTCCTGCTATTCCATTTGATTGGGCTAAACCTCTATGCCTTTAATGTCTCCTCCACCTCCCCCAATACATTCTACATTATTATTAGTTGTTTTTCTTTATGTAGAATTAACCTACAAGGAAAGAAAGGGTTTTTTTATTTCCGATATTTCTGTCCCATTGACTTGCATTGGTTTCCGGTATCAGAATCGGCGATATCCGATACTTTTTGGGTATCGGTCCGATCCAATCTGATCCGATATTTCACGATATCAGATGTTATCACTCAACACTAGTTTCAATATGAATTCAGATTAGAATAGAAATAAAATTATGTGAGTCAATGATTGTAGGCCAGTATTTCAAAAACTTCCAACCTTCTGATGTTTTTTTTTAGGTATACAGAGAATGGTGTTATCAAGGAAAAAAAAGTGGAACATGTGACTGGCAAGAATTATCCTGATGAAGACTTAATGCAAGTCTATCAAGCAGCAACTTAATTCACCACAGTACATAGATCTTTCGAACAGAGATTAGCGGATCTTTTTAAAATTAAATGTTGCCAATTTTGACTACTTTTCCTCAAAAAATTGATTTGCAGGAATAGCAATACTTAAGTGATAGTAATTTCTGTGGAAATACAAGTAGGTGAGAAAAGAAAGTGAAAAAGGGAACTCTGTTGACCATAAAAGGTTACACTTAAGAGGCGAGAGCGATAGAGTGAACATCACTGACCATAACAGCTTAGATACCTTACACACTACAGAAAAGAAAGGCTTAACCAGTGACTGGAGATGGAAAAACAACTCTGCCGTACAAACTGTGCTCCACTGGGAACCCCTGATCTCAGATGGCCCCAAGTACTGACCACCTCTGTACAAGGTATGATAATTTGTAAGATGTCATAGCTGCAATACATTATGGGGAGACACATGTGGCAGCGCAACATGATATAGTCTGCTTTATGCTGCTTCAACACTGTGGGAGATTGTGCCAATACATTTTTTTATGCAAACTAATATTAGAATCTGAAAATATTCTAATTCTAGTGAAGCCAAAAACCTCAGGAAATTGAACTCACACCCAATCTTCCCAGTCCTGCAGTGAAAACAAACAGACATCCTCTCTGTATATAAAAAGAAAGCTTTAATCATCACAGACAACAATTTTTTATCATGTGAGCAGTGAAACTATGGAGGTATCTGCCATTATGTGGTAATTGTAGATTATTAACTAAAATGTTCAAGAAGAACCTTTATATTTTTCTTGGGCAGCATAGTATTTCATGTTATTTTCCTCAAATATGGGATGACTAATATATAGCTCATGAGGTTTTTGCATTCCTTTAGACCCACGTGTTAAATTTTAGGTTGAACTGAAACGACGTGTCTTTTTTCAATCTTGAGACTATGAAGCAATGGAACACTTGTGCTCCACCTAATATGTTATGCACAACTTATTATTGATAGCAGAAATCATCTATAGAAGGAGATGATAAATTTGAGTATGATTGATGTCTAAGGGAAAAAGAAAGTAAAGTCTTAAATGTGCAAAAGTACAAGAAAACTGTGTTACTAAGCAGACGAGACACATTTTCTACTAAGATGAGTAGCCAAGATTTTTGTGGCACTATGATGACTGAATTTGAGTGATTAAGTATGAATTAATGAACCCTTCCTGTTATGTGTCATCATTTCAGGTAGGTGGTATTGGACTAGTGGCGTGGAAATGCTTTCTAGGCACATATTCTGAATATACTGTGAATTTGGAAAGTAGGCCTATCCAAATGAAAAAAAACATGCTTAGATTAAATATGCAAGCAGGAAAAGGAGTACTGTCATATGAATAAACATCATGCAAGAGCTCCTTAGAGTGGTATTAGTACAGTACACTTGTTCTCCCTCTCTGTCAACTTCTGTGGGATAAATATGCTGGTTTACCATTAATATAAACATACAAAATAACTAAACTAATTAATTTTTCACTATCTATTTTTTAAATTGTACTTAATTCAGGGGTATTACTCCTAAACAATACCAGTGACTGTGTTTCCACTCTCTCAAACTTTATGTCCTCTATCTAAAACTGAATCTGTCAAAAACTGAACTTCTCTGTTTCCTCCCTCCACTAATCTACCTATGCCCAAAATTGCAATTTCCGTGTGTGGTTCCACCATTACTCCCCAGCAACATGCCCACTGTTTTGGGGTCACTCTTGATTCAGATTTTTCATTCACCCCCTATATTCGATCAGTAGCTCGCTTGTGTCACCTACACATCATAAACATCTCTAGAATTCGACCTTTTCTTATCTTTAACTCTGCAAAAACTTTTACTCTAGCTCTTATTCATTCTTGTCTGGATTATTGCAATTCTCTATTAATTGGTCTCCCTCTTACTAAACTCCTCTCCAATCCATCCTGAATACAGCAGCCAGGATTATATTCCTTTGCAACTGCTACACTGATGCCTCTACGCTGAGTCAGTCACTGCACTGGCTGCTCATCTGCTACAGAGCTCAAAGCAAAGTTATCACACTTACCAGCAAAGCTCTCCATGGTTCAGCTCCTGCATCTCCCTTGTCTCAGACTTCCACTCTACCAATGCCCTTCATTCTTCCAATGACCAAAGACTAACATCCTCTATAACCTGAACTTCCCATTCCCGTCTCCAAGACTTCTCACGTACTATGTCAATTCATTGGAATGCACTAGTCAGGACAATTTGATTAATCCTCAGTTTCCAATATTTTAAGCATGCTCAAAAAACACAAAACTTTCTGCAAAATCAGGATCCTCGCAGCATCTGTTCACACACCCTCCATTCACTTATTAGCCCTGTGTCTATACTTGTACTGATACTGACTGGTGACTGATTCATGCAGCGTTATATGAGTGCATTGCAGAAAAATGTGTGAGGGAGCAGTATGGAGGAAAAGTGTGAAGTAATAGTACAGAGGGATGGGTGAGGAGTCAATAAAGGGGGAAAAGTGTGAAGGCTGAGTATTTGGAAAAAGTGTGAGGAGACAGCATGGATTGAAAGTGAAATAAGACATTACATGAGAAAAGTGGGAGGAGACAGCGTGGTGGAAAAGTGTGAGGGGTCTGTATGGTGGAAAGTGTAAAGGGAAAAAATAGGAGAAAAGTGTCAGCCATCTCTAACCATGGTTATTGTCTGAAAGTGGGAATTTTTATACTGATGGCTTAGATTGGATATTGAAAGATTATTAACTACATCATGACTATTGTCTTGCTTAGAATCACAGTCTCTTAGCTAGGGTAGAATATGGGTTTACACATGCTGAACTGTAGCATCTAATGACCACCGATCAGCTACATGTTTGCTGATAGAAGGCATCAAACAGCCTGCCTAAAAAGGCCTGAAGGCATTTCCCATGTGCATAGAATGATCAGTAATAGATCATTTTGAGTGCATAGACTGTCATTGTTCTTGACAGCACAGGCCCTGTTTACCTATGTTGTTGCACTGTCAAGAACAATAATTTTTAAGCAAGTTTAAAAATCAAACAAAAAATTGAATTCTGCAATGCTAACCAGTTAGTGGACAGACATGAAAGAAATAGAAAAAGTCAGATGATAAATACAGTATATCAATAAGAATTTTATGTATAAAGTAATGCTCAAATAATCTCTTCAAAAGTCATGGAAATTCAAATTTACACACAAATATTCCTGATCAATGCCTCTCCACAAATAGAAGAAAAATATGATATATATATATATATATATATATATATATATATATATATATATATATATAGTGTGGCAAAAAAGTATTTAGTCAGTCAGCAATAGTGCAAGTTCCACCACTTAAAAAGATGAGAGGCGTCTGTAATTTACATCATAGGTAGACCTCAACTATGGGAGACAAACTGAGAAAAAAAAATCCAGAAAATCACATTGTCTGTTTTTTTTTCATTTTATTTATCTGTATATATATGTTATTCTGGTCTATGACCAAAGTTATAAGTGGTGCTGTCATATGTATACCAAGTTGCCATGTGAGATCCTACTCTGAGTTGTACCATTACTGTTTGATTTTAGTGTTTCCTGTATGTTTGTGAAAACCCAATAAAGAGGATATATATATAAGTAAAAAAAAAATAAGCGTCAGTTTATCTATAATAATAAATGCCCTAACCAGCTTCCGGTTGTAACAACTTCCATCCAGTTGTAACCGGTGACGTCACCACACACACACGCACATGTTAACCCTCAACACACCACACCGCCTCAACACACACTCCTCTCACCTTTCACCTCCACTCATGTCCACTCACTCTTTCACTCCACATACGTTCCTTTCTCTCACTCCGTTTCTCATACACCGTCATCGTCGCTGCCCCGACATCTTCCTCCACCGCCGCGATCCAGGATCCAGACGTTCTCCAGGCCGCCGACATGTTCTTGCGGGACGCCATCTTGGATGTCGTGAAGTCCCGCGAGATTCAAGATGGCGTCGCCGCAACAATATGTCGCTGGCATGGACGACATCGGGATCCAAAAAGATGGCGTCGGCGAAATCTCGCGAGATTACGCCGACGCCATTTTGGATCCCGATGTCGCCCATGCCAGCGACATGTTGTTGCGGCGACGCCATCTTGAATATCACGGGACTTCACGACATCCAAGATGGCGTCCCGCAAGAATATGTCGCTGGCGTGGGCGACATCGGGATCCAAAATGGCGTCGGCGTAATCTCGCGAGATTTCGCCGACGCCATCTTTTTGGATCCCGATGTCGTCCACGCCAGCGACATGTTGTTGCGGCGACGCTATCTTGAATATCGCGGGATTTCACGAAATCCAAGATGGCGTCCCGCAAGAACATGTCGGCGGCCTGGAGAACGTCTGGATCCTGGATCGCGGCGGCGGAGGAAGATGTCGGGGCAGTGACGATGACGGTGTGAGTATGAGAAACGGAGTGAGAGAAAGGAACGTATGTGGAGTGAAAGAGTGAGTGGACATGAGTGGAGGTGAAAGGTGAGAGGAGTGTGTGTTGAGGCAGTGTGGTGTGTTGAGGGTTAACTTGGCAAGAGGTGTTAACGACGTCGGCGAAATCTCGCGAGATTTCGCCGACGCCATCTTGCATTCGTGAAATTGCGTCATTTACCTCACGCCGACTTGCTGTGCGGACGCTTGGCATTGCCTGTACCACCATAACTACTGCTGCCTTGGTCCTATGCCTGTTTACTGCCGGTGTCTAATTACTGGACCAATTTGCCTGTACCGCCATACCTACTGCTGCCTTGCTCCTCTGCCGGTGTCTAATTACAGGACCAATTTGCCTATACCGCCATAACTACTGCCTTTGTCCTCTGCCGGTGTCTAATTACAGGGCCAATTTGCCTATACTGCCATAACTACTGCTGCCTTTGTCCTCTGCCAGTGTCTAATTACAGGGCCAATTTGCCTCTATCACCATAACTACTGCTGCTTTGGTCATCTGCCTGTTACCTGCCGGTGTCTAATTACAAGGCCAATTTGCCTCTACCGCCATAACTACTGCTGCCTTGCTCCTCTGCCGGTGTCTAATTACAGGGCTAATTTGCCTCTACCGCCATAACTACTGCTGCCTTGCTCCTCTGCCGGTGTCTAATTACAGGGCCAATTTGCCTCTACCGCCATAACTACTGCTACCTTGCTCCTCTGCCGGTGTCTAATTACAGGGCCAATTTGCCTCTACCGCCGTAACTACTGCTGCCTTGCTCCTCTGCCGGTGTCTAATTACAGGGCCAATTTGCCTCTACCGCCATAACTACTGCTGCATTGCTCCTCTGCTGGTGTCTAATTACAGGGCCAACTTGCCAATACCGCCATAACTACTGCTGCCTTGCTCCTCTGCCGGTGTCTAATTACAGGGCCAATTTGCCTCTACCGCCATAAGTACTGCTGCCTTGCTCCTCTGACTGTTCACTGCCTGTGTCTAATTACAGGGCCAATTTGCCTCTACCGCCATAACTACTGCTGCCTTGCTCCTCTGCCGGTGTCTAATTACAGGGCCAATTTGCCTCTACCGCCATAACTACTGCTGCCTTGCTCCTCTGCCGGTGTCTAATTACAGGGCCAATTTGCCTCTACCGCCATAACTACTGCTGCCTTGCTCCTCTGCCGGTGTCTAACTACAGGGCCAATTTGCCACTACCACTTCATAACTACTGCTGGGCAATTACAGGGTCAATTAGTATCTGTTTACTCTACAATACTCCAGGACGCCTTCTTCACTGCCAGATAACTGCCAAATAGACTCCTTTACCTGTGCCAACATGAGTCATAACAAAAAGTATGCCAATGCCAGTGAAAGGAAAGCAGCTTTAGCACTACGACAAAAACAACGCCGTGCTAATGAGACTCCTGAGGAAAAACACCATCGCCTTGAGAAGATTAAGGCTTATAAACGCCGTCGCCTCACACACGAATCCCCTAACTCTAAATCCATAAGATTGGCTGAAGAAGCCTCTGCACGCCGTCACCGCCGACAACAGACGGCCTCTTCCTCATCATTATTATTAGACTCACAACAGGATGCTTCCACATCAGCATGTGGAACAATTTACTGCTACACTTCATCCCATATGCCGTTCACTGACATAACTAATCAGCAATCTGTTTCTGCCCTATCAATACCACCATTCAATACCGATGCACAGTATGCCAATGCCAGTGAAAGGAAAGCAGCTTTAGCACTATGACAAAAACAATGCCGAGCTAATGAGACTCCTGAGGAAAAACAGCATCGACTTGACAAGATTAAGGCTTATAAACGCCGTCGTCTCACACACGAATCCCCTAACTCTAAATCTATTACATTGGCTGAAGAAGCCTCTACACGCCATCACCGCCAACAACAGATGGCTTCTTCCTCATCATTATTAGTAGACTCACAACAGGATGCTTCCACATCAGCATGTGGAACAAGTTACTACCACACTTCATCCTATATGCCGTTCACTGACATAACTAATCAGCAATCTGTTTCTGCCCTATCAATACCACCATTCAATACCAACGCACAGTTTCTTCACATACAAGCTGCAGTTAGCCCGCAGAAAGTGCAACCAAGACAAATATACGTTGGTCTCAAAACTAGGCGCACCCCATCGGTTGGACATGCACTTCTACTACAACCTCACATTTTCACTAATGATGAAAATAGTATTACCGAACACAGCTGTGGTGACATGACCCATGTATGTGAGCATTGCGAAGCTTTGCATTTTGTAGCAGAGATAATTTCTAATAACAACTTTACGCTCTGCTGTCAGAAGGGTAAAGTCCATGTACCCATACTACAATATCCTGATGTCTTTACACGTTTGCTGAAAGGGCAAAGTGAATTTAGCAAAAATTTCATGGATAATATTCGAAGTATTAACAGTTCCTTTGCTTTTGCCTCCATGGGTGCAAATATTTCACCACCTCCTGGATATGGCCCATACTGTTTCCGCATACATGGCCAGATCTATCATAGAACTGGAACACTACATCCCTCAGATGACCAGCAACGCGCATTTGCCCAACTTTACATTCTCGATACCACTACTGCAAACGAACAACGCTTACGATGTAAAGAAAATCAAAAATGTCATCCTACATTGATGAACATTATTGCCCTTCAAATCCAAACTATTAATCCTTTTGTGGAAGCTTATCAAATGTTACGTGATGTGGAAGAACAAGAAAAAATTAAATCTCTACAAAACGGAACTGTCATGCCAAACATCACTATGGCTATTAAACAAGATCGTACTCAAGACCATCGACGCTACAATAATCCCACTGTCAGTGAAGTAGCAGTCGTGTTTCAAAATGACAATGGTGAGCCACCTTTCAATAGAGACATATTGATTCATTTAAAACCTGATCCCCATAACCCTTTAGCTCCAAAAACACAACAAATTAGTATTCTCCATAGCAATTTGGATGCCCTCCTCTATCCAATATTTTTCCCTTATGGAGACCAAGGATGGCATGATGCACTCAAACAACAAGGCAAAAGTTCGAGGAGGATCACTCAACTCCAATACTATTGCTATATGTTATCTGTCAGAAATTACTTTAATCCACTCCTCAATGGTGGTAAGTTAACACAGCAATATTTAGTAGAAGCTTATGTCAAAATCGAAGCTAATCGCCTACATTACATCCGCAAACACCAAAAAGATTTAAAAGTGGAGGATTACTGCCTCCTTCAAGAACATCTACTCAAAAAATCGGTTCAAAAGGGCATCCCTATTGGGAAAACCGTCATTTTACCATCTTCTTTTGAAGGCAGTCCAAGAAACATGCAGCAGCGCTACCAGGATGCTATGGCTATTGTTACAAAGTATGGTCGACCAGATCTATTTATCACCATGACATGGAATGAGATTACTACACATTTAGAACCGTGGCAGCGTGTTGAACACAGACCAGACTTGGTTGCACGTGTCTTTAAAATTAAACTGGAATCCCTCTTAAAAGACATAAGCAGTGGATTATTTGGAAACGTCACTGCAATGGTCCATGTCATTGAATTTCAGAAGCGTGGTCTCCCACACGCTCATATTTTAATTATTCTTGACAGCCTGTCTAAATTACGGACTGAGGCGGACATAGAATCATAGAATCATAGAATCGTAGAGTTGGAAGGGACCTCCTGGGCCATCTGGTCCAACCCCCTGCTCAAAGCAGGATTCGCTAAATCATCCCAGTTAGATGTCTGTCCAGCCTCTGTTTGAAGACTTCCATTGAAGGAGAACTCACCACTTCTCGTGGCAGCCTGTTCCACTCATTGATCACTCTAACTGTCAAAAAGTTTTTTCTAATATCTAATCTGTGTCTCCTCCCATTCAGCTTCATCCCATTGCTTCTAGTCTTTCCTTGTGCAAATGAGAATAAAGTTGATCCTTCTACAATGTGACAGCCCTTTAGATATTTGTAGACAGCTATTAAGTCTCCTCTCAGTCTTCTCTTTTGCAAACTAAACATTCCCAAATCCTGCAACCTTTCCTCATAAGACAGGGTTTGCAGACCGGTCACCATTCTGGTCGCTCTTTTCTGAACTTGCTCCAGTTTGTTGATGTCTTTTTTAAAATGTGGTGCCCAAAATTGGACACAATATTCCAGATGAGGTCTGACCAAAGTGGAGTAGAGGGAAATAATTACTTCACGTGATCTAGACTGTATGCTTCTGTTAATACATCCTAGAATTGCATTTGCCTTTTTTGCTGCTGCATCACACTGTTGACTCATATTCAGTCTGCGATCTATTAGTATACCCAAGTCTTTTTCACATGTGCTGTCACTTAGCCCTATTCCTCCCATTCTATATATGCTTTTTTCATTTTTATTGCCCAGATGTAGTACTTTGCATTTCTCCCTGTTAAAAACCATTCTGTTAGTTGCTGCCCACTTCTCCAGTTTATTTAAATCTTTTTGAATCCTCTCTCTCTCTTCTCTAGTATTAGCTATCCCTCCTAGCTTTGTGTCATCAGCAAATTTAATCATAGACAATATAGTCTGGGCTGAAATACCTGATGAAAAAATCTACCCTCAGCTCCATAACATTGTTCTTCAACACATGATTCATGGTCCCTGTGGAGAACACAATCCTAATTCTCCCTGTATGGATCTTGGAAAGTGTAGCAAAGGTTTCCCAAAACAAAACCAACCATATACCATCAAAGAAAAGGACGGCTATCCCACTTACCGCAGACCCATTGGCAAAACATATGAACACCATTCTAAGACGATTGACAATTCATGGGTAGTTCCATATAACCCATTTTTACTCACCAAATACAAGTGCCATATTAATGTAGAAATATGTGCTTCCATTCAAAGTGTAAAATATTTATTTAAATACGTTTACAAAGGACATGACAAAGCCAACCTTGAAATTTCCCAAAATAACATCCAACATGATGAAACACACCAATTTACGGATACCAGATATGTTAGTGCACCTGAGGCTGCATGGCGGATATTTGCTTTTCCTATGCATAAACAATCTCATGCCATCATTCGCCTAGCCATACATCTGCCTAATTCTCAACCACTCTATTTTCATGAGAATGACTCTGCAGACAACATCCATCAAAAGCTCAATTCCAATTCTACACTTATGGCGTATTTCAACCTTAATAAGATCGACCACAATGCACATAACTATTTCTACCGCGAAATTCCAGAGCACTACGTTTGGAAACAAGGCACATGGGAACAAAGAAAACGAGGGGGTCTCACAGTTATTGGAAGAATGTATACTGTTAGTGTGAAAGACCAAGAACGCTATTATTTACGTTTGTTGTTACTGCATGTAAAAGCTGCTACCAGTTTTGACAGCATTAAAACCGTCAATGGAGTTATGCATGAAACCTTTAAGGATGCTGCGTTAGCACTTGGATTATTATTCGATGATAGCATCTGGAGACATACTTTAACAGATGCTTGCATTCTTAACATGCCTTCCCAACTTAGAGACATGTTTGCTTATATCTGTATTTTTGGTCCCCCCCAGTAATCCACTTGAATTGTGGAATGAATTTAAGGACCAATTTTTACAAGACTATTGTCATACATACCACAGCAACACTGAAGAGTGTATCGATTGTGAAGGATATGCTATGAAAGATGTCCAAGATGTCCTCATAGTCCATGGAAAAACTTTTGCTGATTATAATTTACCACGCCCAGCAAAAAGTATTAAACAACTCCTTAAACAATATGATAAGGATTATGAGTTAAAAAAAGCTGCAGAGATGAAAGAAACTCTTAATCAGGAGCAACTTTTTGCCTATGATGTCATTACTGAAGCTTTACAAAATAGCAGTTTAATACCAAAGTGCTTTTTTCTCGATGGACCTGGTGGCAGTGGAAAGACCTACCTATACCATCTACTTACACATCATTTAAGAGGACAAGGAGAAATTGTGTCACCTGCAGCAACTACAGGAATAGCATCTAACTTGATACAAGGAGGCCGAACAATCCACTCTCTATATGGCATACCTATTCCGATCAACGAAACATCTGTTTCCAGGATTAAAAACGATACAAATGCAGGAAAACATTTACAGAGTACAAAACTTTTTATTATTGATGAGTGCACTATGGTCCAAAAACATGCATTGAATGTGATAGATAGACTTCTAAGTGACATCATGACAACAAATGTTGCTGAAAAAAATAAAACACCATTTGGAGGTAAAGTTATTATTCTTGGAGGAGACTTCAGACAATGTCTTCCCGTCATCGCTCATGGAACAAGAATAGACATTGTAGATTCCTGCATTAAATATTCAGAACATTGGCAACATTTTACCAGACTACCGCTAATTAACAACATGCGCTCCACTGATCCTGAATACAGCACTTGGTTGCTTAAACTTGGAAATGGTGAGCTGTCTAATGAACATAACCTTGGAGAGGATGTCATTGAAATTCCTCCAGACATGCTTTGCACTGGCTCTATAGTAACCGAGATCTTGAGAGACCATATTTGCATTGATGTTAATGAACAACAAAGCCTCGACACTGCTGCATCACATGCTATACTTTGTCCGAAAAATGATGACGTCGATTTTCTGAACTGTAAAGTAATGGATCGCATTAGTGGTGATTATACTGTATATACAAGTGATGATTCTGTCGATGCTGATGAGGCAGAGGAATGTGAAAACTACCCAGTTGAATTTTTAAACTCTCTGACACCATCAGGAATGCCATCACATCTCTTAAAACTTAAAATTGGCACCATTGTGATGCTATTAAGAAACCTAAACACCAAGAAAGGTCTCTGCAATGGCACTCGCCTCATTGTCATTGCCTTACTCCGCAACATCATACAGGCTAAAGTGATTACTGGCTCAGCTGAAGGAGACATTGTGTTTATTCCACGCATCGATTTGTGTCCTTCAGAAACTGGGTTACCTTTTAAATTAAAACGTCGACAGTTTGCTCTAAAACCTGCTTTTGCTATGACCATTAACAAATCCCAAGGACAGACCCTCAATCGAGTTGGAATTTTTTTGCCCAAACCTGTATTTGCCCATGGACAATTGTATGTTGCATTCTCCCGAGTAAAGCAACGCAGCAACGTTAGGGTCAAAGTGGTGGATACACCACTTCAAGGACAATTGCTACCTAATAGCCCAAAAATCTTCACTAGAAATGTCGTTTACAAAAATGTCTTACTTTAAACTATTTAAGTTGGTCCTGGAATTGATAGATATATAGATATATAAATAATAGTTACATTCTAAATAGATATAGATAATAGACTTCTAAGACTTCTATACATAGCTTGATATATGTTATATATATAAATATTTTAAGCAGATAGATATATCTTACACTAATTATCTCTTTCACATATATGTCATAGACATATTTAAATCCATAAAAATATACATAGGTATAGGTATATATAGATTAAAAAAAAAAGGCAAAAACAAAAAAAATTTAGGCAAACATACGTAGATTTCAACTACATAGCTAACACATACCTACATAACTTAGGTAATAATAATTAATTTTTTATTTATTAATAGAGTACTATTATTTCAATAGCACTTTACATACATCAGTAATACTGTCCTTCTTGAGGCTCACTATGTAAATATCTTATCCACATAACAACATAGGTGTGATACATCTATCTACTATAATAAATGCGCTAAGCAGCTTCCGGGTTGTAACAACTTCCGTCCAGTTGTAACTGGTGATGTCACAGCACACCTCTTGCCATGTTAACCCTCAACACACCACTCCTCCTCAACATACACTCCTGTCACCTTTCACTATCTCCACTAACGTCCAGTCGCAGGATTTTAGAATACTCAAGATGGCGTGGCCGCAAGAACATGTCGCCGGCGTGGACAACGTCGGGATTTAGGATGGCGCCGGTGGAAGAAGATGTCGGGGATCGTGGAGCAGCGATGATGACAGTGTGAGTATGAGAGACGGAGTGAGAGAAAGGGTCGTATGTGGAGTGAAAGAGTGAGTGGAGATGGTGAAAGATGAGAGGAGTGTGTGTTGAGGCGGTGTGGTGTGTTCAGGAGGAGTGTGTGTTGAGGGTTCACATGGCAAGAGATGTGTCACTATCCTCCCGATGCGATAGCATCGGGCCTTAATCTACTATAATAAATGCGCTAAGCAACTTCCAGGTTGCAACAACTTCCGTCCAGTTGTAACTGGTGACGTCACAGCACACCTCTTGCCATGTTAACCCTCAACACACCACTCCTCAACACACTCCTCTCACCTTTCACTATCTCCACTAATGTCCACTCACAGGATTTGAGAATACTCAAGATGGCGTGGCCGCAAGAACATGTCGCCGGCGTGGACAACGTCGGGATCAAGGATGGCGCCGGTGGAAGAAGATGTCAGGGAACGTGGAGCAGCGATGATGACGGTGTGAGTATGAGAGACGGAGTGAGAGAAAGGGTCGTATGTGGAGTGAAAGAGTGAGTGGACGTGAGTGGAGATGGTGAAAGGTGAGAGGAGTGTGTGTTGAGGCGGTGTGGTGTGTTCAGGAGGAGTGTGTGTTGAGGGTTCACATGGCAAGAGGTGTGTCACTATCCTCCCGATGCGATAGCATCGGGCCTTAATCTACTATAATAAATGCGCTAATCAGCTTCCAGGTTGTAACAACTTCCGTCCAGTTGTAACTGGTGATGTCACAGCACACCTCTTGCCATGTTAACCCTCAACACACCACTCCTCAACACACACTCCTCTCACCTTTCACTATCTCCACTAATGTCCACTCGCAGGATTTCAGAATACTCAAGATGGCATGGCCGCAAGAACATGTCGCCGGCGTGGACAATGTCGGGATCCAGGATGGCGCCGGCGGAAGAAGATGTCGGGGATCGTGGAGCAGCGACGATGACGGTGTGAGTATGAGAGACGGAATGAGAGAAAGGGTCGTATGTGGATTGAAAGAGTGAGTGGACGTGAGTGGAGATGGTGAAAGGTGAGAGGAGTGTGTGTTGAGGCGGTGTGGTGTGTTGAGGAGGTGTGTGTGTATTGAGGGTTAACATGGCAAGAGGTGTGTCACTATCCTCTCGATGCGATAGCATCGGGCCTTAATCTACTATAATAAATGCGCTAAGCAGCTTCCGGGTTGTAACAACTTCCGTCCAGTTGTAACTGGTGACGTCACAGCACACCTCTTGCCATGTTAACCCTCAACACACCACTCCTCAACACACACTCCTCTCACCTTTCACTATCTCCACTAATGTCCACTCGCAGGATTTCAGAATACTCAAGATGGCATGGCCGCAAGAACATGTCGCCGGCGTGGACAATGTCGGGATCCAGGATGGCGCCGGCGGAAGAAGATGTCGGGGATCGTGGAGCAGCGACGATGACGGTGTGAGTATGAGAGACGGAGTGAGAGAAAGGGTCGTATGTGGAGTGAAAGAGTGAGTGGACGTGAGTGGAGATGGTGAAAGGTGAGAGGAGTGTGTGTTGAGTCGGTGTGGTGTGTTGAGGAGGACTGTGTGTTGAGGGTTCACATGGCAAGAGGTGTGTCACTATCCTCCTGATGCGATAGCATCGGGCCTTAATCTACTATAATAAATGCGCTAAGCAGCTTCCGGGTTGTAACAACTTCCGTCCAGTTGTAACCGGTGACGTCACAGCACACCTCTTGCCATGTTAACCCTCAACACACCACTCCTCAACACACACTCCTCTCACCTTTCACTATCTCCACTAATGTCCACTCGCAGGATTTCAGAATACTCAAGATGGCATGGCCGCAAGAACATGTCGCCGGCGTGGACAATGTGGGGATCCAGGATGGCGCCGGCAGAAGAAGATGTCGGGGATCGTGGAGCAGCGACGTTGTCGGTGTGAGTATGAGAGACGGAGTGAAAGAAAGGGTCGTATGTGGAGTGAAAGAGTGAGTGGACGTGAGTGGAGATGGTGAAAGGTGAGAGGAGTGTGTGTTGAGGCGGTGTGGTGTGTTGAGGAGGTGTGTGTGTATTGAGGGTTAACATGGCAAGAGGTGTGTCACTATCCTCTCGATGCGATAGCATCGGGCCTTAATCTACTATAATAAATGCGCTAAGCAGCTTCCGGGTTGTAACAACTTCCATCCAGTTGTAACTGGTGACATCACAGCACACCTCTTGCCATGTTAACCCTCAACACACCACTCCTCAACACACACTCCTCTCACCTTTCACTATCTCCACTAATGTCCACTCGCAGGATTTCAGAATACTCAAGATGGCATGGCCGCAAGAACATGTCGCTGGCGTGGACAATGTCGGGATCCAGGATGGCGCCGGCGGAAGAAGATGTCGGGGATCGTGGAGCAGCGACGATGAGGGTGTGAGTATGAGAGATGGAGTGAAAGAAAGGGTCGTATGTGGAGTGAAAGAGTGAGTGGACGTGAGTGGAGATGGTGAAAGGTGAGAGGAGTGTGTGTTGAGGCGGTGTGGTGTGTTGAGGAGGTGTGTGTGTATTGAGGGTTAACATGGCAAGAGGTGTGTCACTATCCTCTCGATGCGATAGCATCGGGCCTTAATCTACTATAATAAATGCGCTAAGCAGCTTCCGGGTTGTAACAACTTCCGTCCAGTGGTAACTGGTGACATCACAGCACACCTCTTGCCATGTTAACCCTCAACACACCACTCCTCAACACACACTCCTCTCACCTTTCACTATCTCCACTAATGTCCACTCGCAGGATTTCAGAATACTCAAGATGGCATGGCTGCAAGAACATGTCGCCGGCGTGGACAACGTCGGGATCCAGGATGGCGCCGGCGGAAGAAGATGTCGGGGATCATGGAGCAGCGACGATGACAGTGTGAGTATGAGAGATGGAGTGAGAGAAAGGGTCGTATGTGGAGTGAAAGAGTGAGTGGATGTGAGTGGAGATGGTGAAAGGTGAGAGGAGTGTATGTTGAGGAGGTGTGTGTGTATTGAGGGTTATCATGGCAAGAGGTGTGTCACTATCCTCTCGATGCGATAGCATCGGGCCTTAATCTAGTAATTCTATAAATAGTTACCACCACAGACCTAGTATTTCAGCTAGCAATCATGCATGTGAAACATAAGGAGTAACAAAAATAAGACCTACAGTTTTCTGATACGGTGTGCTTGTTATAGTTCACTAGAGGATGGGGGTTATACTTTCCTGTGTATACTGGTGTCTACTGTAGGGATTCTGTATCCAGAAGCAATAGGAAAGGGGCACGGTGCAGCAAGTTGCTGTGAGTCTGTTCACAGACTCTTAGCACTCCTGTGTGTACTGGTGTCTGCTGTAGGAATCTTGTATCCAGAGGAAACTAGGAATGGGCGCAATGCAGCAAGATGCTGTGAGTCAGTTTGCTGATATAGAACCCTTGTTATAGTTCACCAATCTCTTTCAGTTAAAAAGTTTTAGTTTAAAATGCTGATGGAAAAAAGACCAGCTCACCCTTTTCAAGAACAATCTGCACGGATGCCGAATGGGAGAATACTGGAGTAGCATGTGATATCACAGTAAGAACATACGAAGTCCTGCCGTGTGCACAACCTATGCTTTTTGAGTAAGTCTTGGTTCCCCTTTGTCATGGTATCTATAACAAGGGTGCTATATTAGCAAACTGTAGGTCTTCTTTCTGTTACTCTTTCTTATGTTTGAAATGCATGATTGTTAGCTAAATGCTAGGACTGCGGTGGTAACTATTTGCAGCATTATAAATTGACACTTTTTAATAGAAATTAGTGAATTATCTATATTCAATATGTAAGATAAAGTCCAAATGCTAAATCTGTGATTTTAGTTAGCAGAAACACCACAAATTGTTAGTTCTTCAATTTATAGAGGGGTATTGATAAAAAACCTTGATATGCTTATCATTGGACTTATCCTTTTGTTGCTTCTTCCATGTTTGTCCACTAGCTGTTTTAAGCAACAACATCCATTTTTTTTTTAAATACCTTCATGGGTTTGCCATAAAGGACCCATTTTTCTTGCAGCAGCTTACAGCAGTACCTCTCCCCTTGGGTGATAGTGTCTTTTCTTTGCTTTAAGTGTAACAATCATTTTACCCTATGAATAAGTGTTAATAATCTCTGATTATCGGGAAATTAGAACTCCTGATAAGTATGTTACATGCTTTGGAAATGACGCTTTTTTACACAGTGCTTTTTTGGGGGTTTTAAAAAATGACTAGATGAATAAAGTTATGCTCACTGTGGATAAGCTTCTCTGGGTACTGTAATGAAATACTACTTTGGGAAGGTACATACGTGTAATCAATTTCATTTTTTTCCAAAAAAACAAGTTTTTGGCCTTTTTGGCTTTAAAAGCAGGTACATACTGTAAACTGTATATGAAACATGTACTAATCTAAACTTATAAATGTTTTAAATTTACAGGTGTGAGTTATACAGCAGCATAAATATTTTAAGGCTTTTTTTCAAAAAGTCTTTGAAAAATACGTAGCCACATAATCACTTTGACTTTACAGTTGCAAAATGGGACAAGAGAAATATTAGCATTTAGATTGAGATATATTGAAATCTGTTACAAGTATAAACAAGGGGATTCTTTTGTTTTCTGAAAGGCCATTGTATAAGAGTAAGTTTTAGCTTTATACTGGTATATCTTGTTATCGCAAACTCATTTTCTTTTTCATGTTAAAAGAAAATATTAAAGAAGTTGAAATATATATGTGATATTCTTTAAATTTGAACATGACCTTCAGGAATTGAAAAGTAAATCTTAATGTAAAGTCCTTTTTGGTACAAGAACTTTTCATAGACATAATGGATACACTTGACTTTAAATATGCAAATTCTAAATGATATGTTTGTCAAAATTGAATGGTTAAACTGTATAGGTAATGCTATTAAATGTAACATGGAGATGTCCCTCACAATCTTCTATTAAACTTATATCTTTTTTTAGTTATATATTTTTTCAATATTTTTAGCATTTTATTCTCAAGCTAACATGTATCAGGCAATGCATGGGATTTTATTTAAAAAAAAAAATTAACTGATGGTACAAAAGCAGGAGAACATTTTTATAGTCTCTGAAGTTCCTGGCAATGGCTGGTGTATCTATTTACTTACTGTAGCTAACTAAAGGGAGAAGATGAAATTGTTTGGGATAAGAAAGGAAAAAGCTGAAAGTAATAAGAAAAGTTTTCTACTTGGTTCTATAGACAGTTCCATAGACTGCTTATAACATGGGAAGAAAGTGGAATGTATATCAATGTGCCAAACTGACAAGCTTTGAATGACAACTGTGAAATCTAGCATGTGAAAAAGCTGTGTCATGTCTCCCTCCTGATAATCCTGTAACTAGAGGCCTGACTCCTTATGACTCCTTCCACACAATAAACTTTAAAATATAACACGTTTTGTCAAGACACACATTGGTTAAAAGGAATAAAAATCAAATGGCTCTTAAGCAGGAGTCACACATAGCAATCTCGCTAGCGAGATCGCTGCTGAGTCACAACTTTTGTGACACAACAGCGATCTCACCAGCGAGATCGCTGTGTGTGACAGCGATCAGTGACCGGCCTCCCTGCCAGTATCGCTGATCGCTGCAAGAAACCTCTGGACATATTTTTCGTCACTGGTCTCCTGCTGGCCAGCACGCATCGCTGCGTGTGACAGGCGGGACACCAGCAATCAGCCGTAAAAAATAATAAAAAAATTAAAAATATTGTTATTCTCACCTTCCGGCATCCCGTGCAGCCATCCCGCCTCTCTCCACGCTCCCGGTCCCAGTGAATCCTTGGCGCGAGACGTCGTGCTCCCGCGAGATCGCAAAGTCATCGCGGTCATTCTCGCAAAGGATTACTGGGACCGGAGCATGGAGAGAGGCGGGAATGCTGCGCGGGATGTCGGAAGGTGAGAATAACAATATCTTTTATTTTAATTCTGTTTTTTTACAGGGATATGGCATCAGCGCTAAAGAACACAGCGATGCCGGGCGCTCGGCATCGCTGTGCTGATCGCTGGTGAAGCTGTCTGTTTGACAACTCACCAGCGATCACATAGCGACTTACCAGTGATCCTGACACGTTGATATCGTTGTCGGGATCGCTGGTAAGTCGCTATGTGTGACTCCAGCTTTACCCTAGCATAACTTACCAATGACATTGCCTTCATTCTGTTACAAATGTTTAGGAGTCCTAAGAGATTGCTGGTGCTACTAAAGGTACTGTCACACTTAGCGATGTACCAGCGATCCCGACCAGCGATATGACGCTGTCAGGATCGCTGGTACATTGCTAAGTGGTCGCTGAGCAGAGGTCGGGGGTCGCTGCTTACCTGTCAGACGAGGCGATCCAGACATCCTCCTTCCCGGCTCAACGCTCGTCGCTCGTCTCTCCACAGGAAGCGCCGCAGGAAGCTGACGACGAGAATCAGTCCTGGACGTTCTCGGGCGATCAGCAACAACCAGCGGGAGGGCGGTCAGAGGTAAGTATCAGACATAGTGATATCGCTAGCAATATCGCTATAATGTCACAAAAACCAGTGACGTTATAGCGATTTTGCTAACGATATCGCTTAGTGTGACAGGCCCTTTAAACACAATTGCCAAGAGTCCTATTGTCACAGAGATAACGGGACAGAGTGCGGTCAGATGAAGGAGGCGTATGGTTACGCAAACTCTTGCACTTAATAGAACTGCTTTATCATCCTATTAGGCATTCCTTGCTGTCATAGCAAAGGTTAATAAGTTGATCTCCTGGAGCTCTTCATCCTGCCAGTGATAGTTCTACTTCCTGGTTTGGTGGCAAAGTTCAGTGTTTGGACTTGACGGTTGGAGAGTTTTTCTGGAGATTGCTGCATGGAGTTAGTTTGTGTGTTTTTCCTTATCCGCTCATATTTGGTTGCTCCTTTCAATGCCTCCTCTGTTTCCCACTTTGTTATTATGTGAGTGTATTTCTATGATTGTAATTATCTTTTTATCTCTGTCTGTTAACTAAGTCTATATGGTTAATATTTTCCTATACTCTTCAGCCCCTCACCTCTCTGGATGGGAGTGGGATTAGTTAATCGTTAAGTAAGGAAAACAAAGAGATATAAGAACCTGGCATCTCCACCTTCAGGAGTAATCCGAGGGACAGGGATAGACTAGGGCGCCCAAAGTTTGAAGGATAGAATAGGTGTCCTTTGACACTACGTAACACTTATCAGCTGAAGGGAATATTGCTATAATTTATATTATATGGACAAACATATTGGGACTATACACATTACCCTTACAGAGGTTCTTTCTAATTCACAATTCTTTTCTAATTTCTAATTCCCATTATCAATCCGTTTGCATAGTCGAAGGGAATGGGTCTCTTCTTTGCTGCTAAAACAGCTTCTAAAAGGTTTTCTACAATATTTTGGAATGTGTTTGTTGAAAGTTTTGCCCATTTATCAAGAAAAAAATATGTGAGGTCAGAAAGTGATGTTGGACTAGAGGGCCTGGCTCACAAATTCTTTCCTAGTTGAACCCAAAGGTGTTTGATAACATCAAGATCAGGGATCTTTGTGGGTTAGTTAAATTATTTTACCCCAAACTTGTTCAATTTGGCCTTGTGGACTGCGGTTAGTGCACTGAGACACAGTAATGTTGAAATACAAAAGGGTCTTTCTCAAACTGTCCCACAAATTTAGAAGTTACAACTACTTAGCGCTAGGCGTCGAGTTCCCGCCGCTGCAGAGGGAGAATCTCAAGCCATGTCCTCTGCGGTCTCCCATTCTTCTTCAGCCGCAGAGGTTCCTGCTCAGCAGAGACATCAGTCCCAGCGTTCTGCTCAGGATAATGCAATGCATCTGATGGCTGCTGCTGCCCCAGGTTCAGCTAAAGCATCCAGCATTAGTCAGTGGCGAGCAGTTGCTCCTGGGACTAAGTCCTGCTTTATTCCATCTGAGCATGCCCGTGAGATGACCATTCATTGGTGGTCAGAGGTCACATGCTCAGGTCCTCAAACAGCTCGGATTGGGCCGTCAGCAAAGTCCTGGTAAGCTGCGGTTATAAAAAGAATCGCATGGCCGACCATGTGGAGTGAGAGTTATATGCACGTATGAATGTCTCTGGTGAATGACTCATTATGAAACCCCTACTCTTGGTATGCATGTGCTGATTAGCCTTGCCAGTTAGTACCTAGGCTGTTAGTACAGGTAGGAGGCAGAGTCAGGGACTAGCTACAGCGCCAAATAGTGGCTTTGCGTGCACACCACTCTGCACTTGGTCTGCACTCCACAGTAGCCAGCGTCTATTAGTGGCATTCGCAGGTGCAATGCTATGCACTTAGTGGGTCTAGAGAGGCTCTTACCCCACGTCCTTGTGGCAGAGTCTTCTGACCGTACACTAGCGCTGACTCAGCTGTGCCCTGTGATAGTCAACAGGATATGGCATCTGTGTTCTGCAGTTCCGTGGCTCTGTGAAGCAACAGAGCCCATTGCTACTACACACTGGGTGGTGTTTAACCCACGTGTGTTCAGTGTGATACCACCATTTTGTGTCTGCCATTACCGAACAGCAGTTAACATCTCTGCACGATGGACCCCGGGCTGCGAATACACCTTATCACCATCTTCTTATTAATTGGTGAGTTCCGCCAGCCCGTAACAGAAGGAGAAAATTATTATTTCAAATAAAAATCTTTTTTTCGAACCTTGTCAATGTCTGGACTATATTTTAAAATCATTTGGCAACTCATTTGACTAATAAAAGTAAGAGTTTTCATGGAAAACGCAAAACTTTCTGGGTGACCCCAAACTTTGGAACGGTAGTGTGTATATATATATATATATATATATATATATACAGTATATTAAATTATATTTTATATACATAAAATGATTTTCAGATCAGGAGAATCTGAGGGCCATTGTTAAACCTTCAGCTTGCACCTTTTGAGGCAGTCTATTGTAGATTTTAATGTGTGTTTAGGGTCATTATCCATTTGTAAAAGCCATCCTCTTTTCAACTTCACTTTTTTTTTACAGATAGTGATATGTTTGCATCAATAATTTGTTTTAATATCAATTGAATTAATTCTTCCCTTTTCCAGTGAAATATTTCCCTTGCCAAAGGCTGCAATAGAACCCCAAAGCATGATGGATCCACCTTCATGCTTAACACCTTAAGGACAGAGCTACTTTGTAGCTTTATGACCAGGCCTCATTTTTTTAAATCTGACCAGTGTCACTTTATAAGGTAATAACTCTGGAACGCTTCAATGGAGCCCATGGATTCTCAGACGTTTTTTCGCGACATAATGTCTTTCAAGGTAATGGTAGAATGTCTTTGTGATGACTTGCGTTTATTTGTGGAAAAAATCAGAAATTTGGCAAAAATGTAGAAAATTTCAATTTTCAAATTTTGAATTTTATTTAAAAATAATATGTCACACAAAATGGATAACATTTAACAGTTCTCATATGTTTAATTTACATCATCACAAATTTTGAAACAAAATTTTTTTGGTTAGGAAGGTATAATGGATAAAAGTTCACAAGATATTTCTAATTTTTCCCAAAAAATTAACAAAACCATTTTTTTAAGGGACCATATCACATTTGAAATGACTTAGAGGGGTCTATATGACAGTAAATACGGTACCCAAAAGTGACAACATTCAGATGCTTCACAGAAACTGAACTAATGTGGAAAGAAAAAAATAAACATTTAACTTTTTTCAACAAAAAACTTCATTTATTAACAAGGTTATCAGGAGAAAATGTACAATGAGAAATGTTGGTAAATTTCTCCTGAGTGTGCTGATACCCAATGTGTGGAGGAAAACCACTGTTTGGGCACGCAGCAGGGCTCAAATGGGAAGAAGCATCATTTAACGTTCTAAACTCTTATTTGGCTGTGAAAACAAGAAAAAAATTTTTTTAAAGAAAAATGATCTATTATCACCAAATTTTTTAATTTCATAAGTGTTACAGGAGAAAATGGACAGCACGGTGATACCCCATATGTGGGGAAGAACCACTGTTTGGGTACATGGCAGGGCTGGGATGGGAAGGAGCACCGTATGACTTTCTGAATGCAAAACTGGCTTTACTCGAGTGCAGATGCAATGTCACATTTGGAGAGCTCAGATGTCCCAATACAATGGAAACCCCCAACACATGAGCCCATTTTGGAAACTAGACCCCTCAGGGAACCTATCAAGATTTGTGGTGAGCATCTTGAACCCCAAAGTACTTTGCATAATGTGTAGCCAAAAAAAAATCACATTTTTTCCCACAAATCTTTTATTTTTACAAGGGTAAAAAGAGAAAATGGACCCTAAAATGTGTTCTACAGTTTGTCCTGAGTATGGTAATACACTATGTCTGGGGGAAAACTACTTTTGAGGCACAGTGCAAAGCTCAGAAGGGAAGAAGCACCATATTGTAGTTCAGATTTTGCTGGATTAGCCTGATGAAGAGACCTGAGTAGTCTCGAAAGCTTGCAATGTGTTACCATCTTTTCAGTTAGCCATTAAAAGGTATCAACCACTGAGGACTCTCAATTCTGAATATTTTTCTATCTACTGGCTAACACAGTACAAAGATATACATCTTTCTTGTACATTTCTTCCACTAACATATTGTTTTTGTCCCAAATTTCTAATTATTATAACCACTAATAGGAAAAAAATGACATCTCGGTTAATTCTGAAATTTCTCCTGAGTGCGCAAATACTCTGTATGTAATCAGGAACTATTTTTAAGGCACAGTGCAAAGGTCAGAAGGAAAGGAGTGCCATATTGTTGTGCAGAGTTTATTGTTATGGTTTAAGGTGCCATGACCCACTGGAAGAGCCCCTGAAGTGCCAGAACAGAAGAACCTCCCCATAAGTGACCTCATTGTACAAACTAAATCTCTCAATGATTACATCTAGTGTCACAATGATCATATTGAAACCACAGGTGTGTCACGGAATTTTATACAATTGGGCAGTGAAGAAAAAACAATTACATTTTTAACCACAAACATTTTGTTTTAGGCCAAGATTTTACATTTTCACAAAATTTGTAACACAATTCCTGCTGAATGTAGAAATACCCCATATGTGGCTGTAAAGTACTGCTTAGCCACACGGCAAGACTCTGGAGGGAAGATGCATTATTTGTACCATGGAGCACAGATTTTCCTAGAATAGTTTGTGGACTCCATATACAGAGCCTGTAAGTGCTAGAAGAGTTGAATCTCCCCTCGAGTGACTCCCATTTTGGAAATTATACCGCTCCCAAACATGTGGATGCTAAAGGTGGTTTGTGCACATTGTGGTTCAGAAGAGAGGAAGACATTTGGATTTGAGAGCGCTGAATTTGTTACAGGGGGCAGCGAGCCATAGCTCTTTTCCAGAGTCTTTGTGCTACTAGTAACGTGGAAGCCCCCTATATTTTCTTTAACAGATGATGGACCTCGGTGGAGACTTGTTTTTTTGTGGATTGAATTGAGGATTTTACTGGGAACTTTTTGCATAACATTTTGGATCAGATTTATCCGGTGCTCTACTCTGAGCACTTCGGGAGCTTCCATCTATATTTCCGAGTGACATGATTCAGATAAAACCCCCGAGGGATCCACTCACTATAATGAAGCAGCAGAGTTACTCTGGACTTTGTATGGCCTCTGTTCCGCAGTGTCCTTCTTATTAAAAGGGCACAAAACTGTGGCGAACTGCACTTTTATGCAGGTGTAAAAAGATGGACACTGCCGGATCATAGGCAGATAGATGGCATCCATCTGCACTTAAATATGTGTGCTGAGCCTTACCGCAATCTTTGGGAAGCAGAATGAACAAATGAACAGCAGGTGAAGAACTGGTTTTCTTTATTTTTTACTCAGTTTCTTGTGCAGAATAAGTGATTAGTCAACTTTGTTTGTCAGGTCTATGCGATTACAGCGATATCAGATTTATATTGGGTTTTTATGTTTGGTTGCTGTGACACACTAAAAGATGCTTTTTATTATATTGCCATATTTCGAGAGCTATAATTTGTCCTTATTTTGTCCAATACAGTCATGTAATGGCTTGTTGTTTACGGAACAAGTTGACAAGCTTTATTTTTCTGGTCAGTATGATTACAGCAATGCCATATTTATATAGTTTTTTTGTGTTTTGGCACTTTTTGAGCTACAACTTTTTTATTTTTACATTAAAGAAGCTGTATGGCAGCTTGTTTTTTGCAGGACAAGATGAAGTTTTCAGCTGTACCATTTTTATTTATATTTGTCTTTTTGATCACATTGTATTTCACTTTTTTTCAGCGATATGACGATAAAGTATAGTTTGCTACATTTTTTTCTATGGTGTTCACTGAAGGGGTTTACAAGCTTGATACTTTATAGATTGAGTTTCCAGATGTGGCAATACCAAATATGTTTACATTTTTGGTTCTTTTACATTTCTTTACATAAAAATGTGTATTTATTAATAAAATATTTTTTATTATTATTTTGTCTTTGTTTTTACATTTTATTTTACTTTTTTACTTAGTCCCTCTATGGGACTTTAACTTTTTTTACTTTAATTCCAGGTATAATGCATTTCAATGTACTAGCATTGAAATGCTTTATACCTATACTGAAAGCTTCTGAGACCATGTTGTGAGCATAGTCTCATGACGAAACACAAACAAAAAACACAGTATGACAAACGTGCAAAAATACTCTGTTGTAAAAAATATATAACAGTAATCAGCAAGTGCTAGTAAAAAGATAACAAGAACAGGGTATTTAGTTGATACGCTTTTTGCAAAAAATGTATACTAAGCCACTCCACCAACGTCATCACGGTAACCAATCTCGGAGCAGTCCTATCTAATGTAATTTAAACCTGATCATGTGAACAGTACCTACATGAGCAGGATTCAGAAACGCGCCTCCTGGTGTGGGAACGCTGTGAAAGACGGCTTTTTATGTGCATGTCAAACAAGAGAGGGGCTGATGTAGGTACTGTTCACTTGATCAGGTTTTAAATACATTAGATAGGACTGCTCCGAGATAGGTTACCATGATGTTGGTTGAGTGGCTTAGTATGCATTTTTTGCAAAAAACGTATCAACTAAATACCCTGTTCTTGTTATCTTTTTACTTGCACTTGCTGACTACTGTTATATATTTTTTACACCAGAGTATTTTTTCACGTTTGTCATACTGTGTTTTTTGTTTGTGTTTCAGTCTTTGGGTGGTATGAACAATGTCCAACTGACCTCTTCACTTGTGTGCATGTCACATGTGTTTATAGTCTCATGACGACTCTAGGTCAACATAACAACAATCAGGCGCCCGTGATAACATCGCAAGGGCACCTCTGCATGCCTCTTAAATGCTGCAAAAGTGCTTGATCTCAACATTCCGGGGGTTAAATGCAAAGGGCAGCACTGACACTGGCACTGGTTGATAGTGTGAAAGCTCGGACACTGGCAGCGTTCAGCTCCTGATTGAGCAGTAGGTGCTGATATTTTGGTATCTCCTGCATGATCATACTGTGGTCAGTCAGCCAGATGGACTGTTCTATCACAGCTGTCTGGGTGCAGGTACAGACAGCATGGACCCTTACAACTCTTCCTGTGCCTCTCAGGTGTCACTGACAGCTGTAAGCAGTGAACTGTCACTGCATTTTTCAGTTCAAGGTCATGATGGATATAGCACATCATGGTGGGGGAACTAACACCTGCTCATGACGTGTTATGACCATCATTAGATGTAAAGGGCTTTAATGGTTAGCAAGATGTTCTTTTCCTGATATTCTATGCCCATTTTTCTCCCCCATACTGTTATTCATTCTGGACAAATAGTTGTATATTAACCTTATCAGTCCACAGAATTTGTTTCCAAAATGCATCAGGCTTGTTTAGTTTTTTTTATGCTTCCGATGCTGAATTTTATGGTGAGGATGCAGGAGAGGTTTTCTTCTGTTGACTATTTCACGAAGGTCATATTTGTGAAAGTGTCTCTGAACAGTAGAACAATGTACAACAACTCCAGCATCTGCTTTATCTTTCTGAAGGTCTTTTGCAATCAAGCAAGAGTTCTAATTTGCCTCTAGAGCAATTCTACAAGGAGCTTTAACTCAAATTTTGCATGGTCTTCCAGACCTTATCTTGACCTCCACTAATCCTCTTAAGTGCCATTTCTTAACTACTGCAATTTGAAAACTTATTGCTACCTTCTAATAGCCTTATTCTGCATTGTAGGATTCCAGCATTTTCATTTTCAGAGTGCTAGGCACCTACTTAGAAGAATCTATGGCTGCTGTATTTTGGCACAACGTTAGAGGAGGCTGGGTTTTTATAAAGCTGGGAAATTTGCATCACCTGGCATTTTCTAATCATTGATAATGAACAAGCTAGAAACCTAACAGGTTAATTAAGGTCTGAAACCTTGGTCAAAGTTATCCAAGCACAAACATCACAAAGGGTGCCCAGACTTTTGCATCTACCCATTTTTTCTCTTTGTAATTTCTAAAATGCAAAAAAGACAATTTTTTTTAACTAAAATACAAAGGAAATGTTTAATCTTTAGCCCTTTTAGAGATTATTTCATCTTCAACTTGCTTAATAGTTTGCAATATCAGCAAGTTTAACTATGGGTACCCAAACTTTTACATGGCACTGTAACAAAAAATGGATTTCTTTGGATTAAGACAGTGGTTACCAAATATTAAGGTATCATTTTATTTAGCTTCCTCTGACCTACATGGCTTAAGAGGGCTAATTCCACTGACAAATTCCCTTTAAACTTTTATATACAGTGCCTTGTGCAAGTATTCGGCCCCCTGGAACTTTTCAGCGCTTTCCCACATATTATGCTTCAAACATAAAGATACCAAATGTAAATTTTTGATGAAGAATCAACAACAAGTGGGACACAATTGTGAAGTTGAATGAAATTTATTGGTTATTTTACATTTTTGTGGAAATTCAAAAACTGAAAAGTGGGGCGTGCAATATTATGCGGCCCCTTCAACTTAATACTTTGTTGTGCCAACTTTTGCTGTGATAACAGCTGCAAGTCGCTTGGGGTATGTCTCTATCAGTTTTGTACATCGAGAGACTAAAATTCTTGCCCATTCTTCCTTAGCAAACAGCTCGAGCTCAGTGAGATTTGATGGAGATCGTTTGCGAACAGCAGTTTTCAGCTCTTTCCACAGATTCTCGACTGGATTCAGGTCTGGACTTTGACTTGGCCATTCTAACACCTGGATACGTTTATTTGTGAACCATTCCATTGTAGATTTTACTTTATGTTTGGGATCATTGTGTCTTCTTGGAAGACAAATCTCCGTCCCAGTCTCAGGTCTTTTGTAGACTCCATCAGGCTTTCTTCAAGAATGATCCTGTATTTGGCTCCATCCATCTTCCCATCAATTTTAACCATCTTCCCTGTCTCTGCTGAGGAAAAGCAGGCCCAAACCATGATGCTGCCACCACCATGTTTGACAGTGGGGATGGTGTGTTCAGGGTGATGAGCTGTGTTGCCTTTACCCCAAATGTATAGTTTGGCATTGTTGCCAAAAAGTTCGATCAAACTTTAAACAACACTTTTTATGGATATCTTTGAGAAATGGCTTTCTTCTTGCCTTTTTTCCATAAAGGCCAGATTTGTGCAGGGTACAACTGAATGTTGTCCTATGGACAGACTGTCCCACCTCAGCTGTAGATCTCTGCAGTTCATCCAGAGTGATCAGGGGCCTCTTGGCTGCATCTCTGATCAGTCTTCTCCTTGCTTGAGATGAATGTTTAGAAGCACTGTCAGATCTTGGTAGATTGCAGTGGTATGATACTCCTTCCATTTCAATATGATTGCTTGCACAGTGCTCCTTGGGATGTTTAAAGTTTTGGAAATCATTTTGTATCCAAATGCGGCTTTAAACTTCTCCACAACAGTATCACGGACCTGCCTCTTGTGTTGCTTGGTCTTCATGATGCCCTCTACAAACAGAACCCTGAGACTATCACAGAGCAGGTGCATTTATACGGAGACTTGATTACACAAGTATTTATCATTAGTCATTTGGGACAACATTGGATCATTCAGAGATCCACAATGAACTTCTGGAGTGAGTTTGCTGCACTGAAAGTAAAGGGGCAAAATACTATTGAACGCCCCACTTTTCAGTTTTTTTATTTCCACAAAAATATAAAATAACCAATAAATTTAGTTCAACTTCACAATTGTGTCCCACTTGTTGATTCTTCACCAAAAATTTACATTTGGTATCTTTATGTTTGAAGTATGATATGTGGGAAAAGGTTGAAAAGTTCCAGGGGGCCGAATACTTTTGCAAGGCACTGTAGAAATACAGTAAGCTTATGCAAACAATCAATATTTACATCTTTTATGGTTATTTCTCAGGACTTCTGAAATTCAGCCTGACATGCTGGATATCGGCTCCTGGGCTGAAAACTTGTCTAAGGCTGTGTGCCCACGATGCGATTTTTAAGTGTTTTTGCCGCAATTTTCGGCGCGAAAATGCTGCAAAAACGTAATCTTGTACAGAACGCACCCCATGCATTCCTATGGCATTCCGCACATGCTGTGCTTTTTTCCGCGGCGGAATCGCATCACGGAAAAAATCGCAGCATGCTCATTCTTTGTGCGGAATTGCAAAGAATTGCCGCGATTCCGCACCCATAGGAATGCATGAGAATCGCTTACTTCCCACATGTGGCTATGCCCACCATGCGGGAAGTTAAGCATCTCATGTGCGGTTGGTACCCACGGTGTGGAGGAGAGGAGACTGTTCTCTTGGCCCTGGGTACCATACCTCGGTAAAAAAAGTAATAAAAAATCGGGGTATATTTACCTTCCGACGTCCTGTGCTGCATTCCCGGCCTAAGCGTTCCCAGTAATGCCTTGCGGCAAGGTCCTGTGATGACGTAGTCTCGCGTGACTCTAGCGGTCTCGTGAGATCGCTATAGCAATGCGAGACCAACGTCATCACAGGTCTCACAAGGCATTACTGGGAACGCTGAGGCCCGGGATTGCAGCGCGGAACGTCGGAAGGTAAATATACCCCGATTTCTTATTTTTTAATTTATTTATTACATTCTTTCTTTTACTATTGGTGTCGCATAGGCGGCCTCAATAGTAAAAAGCTGGTCACACTTGTCAAACACTATGTTTGACGAGTGTGACCAACCTGTCAAGCACTTTCCAAGCGATGCTTCAAATCGCTTGGAAAGTTCTTGAATATCACACGCAAAAATTGCGGCAAAATCGCGAACATAATCGCCGTAAAATCGCGTGGAAAAAAACGCGCGATTTCTGGGAAGGAGTCCGGTTTTCAGTGTCCGGATTTAAACGCTATGTGGGCACATAGCATTATGGTAACCCTTTCTTTCCTAAACAGTGCATTAACTTTTTTTTCACTGTTCTGTGTTTTTGTTTGTCATCTCGTTTTTTGAGGATTGACCATAGGTTTTTAATCGGATTGAAACCTGGGGAGCTTCCTACCTGACAAATTCATAATAATTTACTCTGTTACCACAGAAATATACTTCAATTTCTTGCTGGAATGCATTTCTTGCCAACTAAAAGATACACCACATATTTTAAGAGGCACATTCCTCTTACTGAAATTGGTACATTTCACTAGAGGCACACTCTTCATCAAGACTGGAAACTGGCACTAGTATCCTTATAGTACTCATGATTAGAGTTGAGCGATACCGTCCGATACTTCAAAATATTGGATCGGAATGGATCGGCCGATCTTTAAAAAAAGTATCGGTATCGCCGATGCCGATACCGGAAGTCCCATTCAAGTCTATGAGACTTCCGGTATCGGAATTGGAAAAACCCTTTCCTGCCCTTGTACAGCCTCTCGGGGGTCTGTACGGGCCTTCCGGGGGTCTCTGCCGGCCTGCCGGTGGGCTGTGCGGACTGCCCGGGGTCTGTGCACCCTGTGGGGGTCTGTACCGGCCTGCCGGGGGGCTGTGCCAGCCTGCCGGGGGGCTTTGCTGATGTCCGGGGGTCTGTGCAGGCATCGTCCGATGGGACTACAAGTCCCATCGGGCGATGCCTGCTACCATGACAGTGATTGACACATTAGCCAATGATGGGACAGTAGTAGTCCCATCATCCGGCTAATGTGTTAAATGTAAAAAAAAAAAAAAAAAAAAAAAAATACTACATACATACATACTACATGCATGCTACATACATACTACATGCTACATACATAGTACATATATACTACATGCATGCTACATACATACTACATGCTACATACATACTACATACATACTACATATATACTACATGCATGCTACATACATGCTACATGCTACATACATACTACATATATACTACATGCATGCTACATACATGCTACATACATACTACATGCTACATACATACTACATATATACTACATGCATGCTACATACATACTGCATGCATGCTACATACATACTACATGCATACTACATGCTACATACATACTACATGCATGCTACATACATACTGCATGCATGCTACATACATACTACATGCATGCTACATACATACTACATGCTACATACATACTACATATATACTACATGCATGCTACATACATACTGCATGCATGCTACATACATACTGCATGCATGCTACATACATACTACATGCTACATACATACTACATACATACTACATATATACTACATGCATGCTACATACATACTACATGCTACATACATACTACATACATACTACATGCATGCTACATACATACTACATGCTACATATATACTACATACATACTACATACATACTACATATATACTACATGCATGCTACATACATACTACATGCTACATACATACTACATACATAATACATGCATGCTACATACATACTGCATGCATGCTACATACATACTACATGCTACATACATACTACATACATACTACATATATACTACATGCATGCTACATACATACTACATGCTACATACATACTACATACATACTACATGCATGCTACATACATACTACATGCTACATATATACTACATACATACCACATATATACTACACGCATGCTACATACATACTACATGCTACATACATACTACATACATACTACATACATACTACATGCATGCTACATACATACTACATACATACTACATACATACTACATGCTACATATATACTACATACATACTACATATATACTACATGCATGCTACATACATACTACATGCTACATACATACTACATGCATGCTACATACATACTACATGCATGCTACATACATACTACATGCTACATACATACTACATACATACTACATGCATGCTACATACAATACATTCATACAATACATACATAGACATACAGTACATATAACATAGAGTAACATACTTACCAATACTTGTCACATTGTTCCCCGAAGCCATTGTCATCTACGGAATAAATATTAACATAACAAACCACAAAAATACTCACCCATGATCCGAAGCAGTCCACGAGTGTGTCCCACGACGATCTTGGGTAGAGAACTGCAGCATCAGCTGATGCTGCCGCTCTCTACGGGCTGCAGGAATCCAATGACAGAAGGTAGGCATCCTTCCGCACTGTATTCCTCCGCCACTTAAAAAAAAAAAGTCCCTAGTCTCACTTTATGGTAAAAGCTGTGAGACTAGGGAAAGTGAGACTAGGGAAATTCCAAGACTTTACACGTGCCGCGCCAATTCTTTGGAATGCACTTCCCAGGTCAATACGATTAGTCCCCAATCCCCACAATTTTAAGCGTGTCCTGAAAACGCATTTATTCAGACTGGCCTATCGCCTCAACACATTAACCTAACCTATCCCTGTGTGGCAGAGCCAAAAGTTTTACCATAACCAGGTTCCCAGCATCATGTTCCCACATGCTTTATGCATCCATTAGCCCTCTGTGTCTGTACTGTTACACACTTAACATTATGGCTGGTCCATACAATCAGGGCAACTGTTACCACCCACCTTTCGTGTCTACCTCTTTCCTCATAGACTGTAAGCTTGCGAGCAGGGCCCTCACTCCTCTTGGTATTTGTTATAATCTACTGTATGTGATTATTGTTATGCTGTAATGTCTATTGTCTGTACAAATCCCCTCTGAAATGTAAAGTGCTGCGGAATATGTCGGCGCTATAAAAATAAAATTTATTATTATTATTATTATTATATTATTATTATATGTACTGTATGTCTATGTATGTATTGTATGAATGTATTGTATGTAGCATGCATGTAGTATGTATGTAGCATGTATGTAGTATGTATGTAGTATATATGTGGTATGTAAGTAGCATGTAGTATGTATGTAGCATGCATGTAGTATGTATGTAGTATGTATGTAGTATGTAGTATGTATGTAGCATGCATGTAGTATGTATGTAGTATGTATGTAGCATGTAGCATGTATGTAGCATGCATGTAGTATATATGTGGTATGTATGTAGCATGTAGTATGTATGTAGCATGCATGTAGTATGTATGTAGTATGTATGTAGTATGTATGTAGCATGTAGCATGTATGTAGCATGCATGTAGTATGTATGTAGTATGTATGTAGCATGTAGTATATATGTGGTATGTATGTAGCATGTAGTATGTATGTAGCATGCATGTAGTATATATGTAGTATGTATGTAGCATGTAGTATGTATGTAGCATGCATGTAGTATGTATGTAGTATGTATGTAGTATGTATGTAGCATGTAGCATGTATGTAGCATGCATGTAGTATGTATGTAGTATGTAAGTAGCATGTAGTATATATGTGGTATGTATGTAGTATGTAGCATGCATGTAGTATATATGTAGTATGTATGTAGCATGTAGTATGTATGTAGCATGCATGTAGTATGTATGTAGTATATATGTGTGGTATGTATGTAGCATGTAGTATGTATGTAGCATGCATGTAGTATGTATGTAGTATATATGTGGTATGTATGTAGCATGTAGTATGTAGCATGCATGTAGTATGTATGTAGTATGTAGTATGTATGTAGCATGCATGTAGCATGTAGTATGTATGTAGTATGTATGTAGTATGTATGTAGCATGTAGTATGTATGTAGCATGCATGTAGTATATATGTAGTATGTATGTAGCATGTAGTATGTATGTAGCATGCATGTAGTATATATGTAGTATGTATGTAGCATGTAATATGTATGTAGCATGCATGTAGTATGTATGTAGTATGTAGTATGTATGTAGCATGCATGTAGCATGTAGTATGTATGTAGTATGTATGTAGCATGTAGTATGTATGTAGCATGCATGTAGTATGTATGTAGTATGTATGTAGCATGTAGTATGTATGTAGCATGCATGTAGTATATAAGTAGTATGTATGTAGCATGTAGTATGTATGTAGCATGCATGTAGTATATATGTGGTATGTATGTAGCATGTAGTATGTATGTAGCATGCATGTAGTATGTATGTAGTATGTATGTAGTATTTTTTTTTTTTTTTTTTAAACATTTAACACATTAGCCGGATGATGGGACTACTACTGTCCCATCATTGGCTAATGTGTCAATCACTGTCATGGTAGCAGGCATCGCCAGATGGGACTTGTAGTCCCATCGGACGATGCCTGCACAGACCCCCGGACATCAGCACAGCCCCCCGGCAGGCCGGTACAGACCCCCACAGGGTGCACAGACCACCGGCAGGCCGGCACAGCCCCCCGGCAGGCCGGTACAGACCCCAGGCAGTCCACACAGCCCCCCAGCAGGCCGGCACAGCCCCCCGGCAGGCCGGCAGAGACCCCCGGAAGGCCCGAAATGACGGCGCATCATGATGCGCACACACCGCGCATCATGATGACGTCATTTCGGCTGTCAATCAACTTTGAACTTCCGATTCCGATGCCCGATATTGAAAAAATATCGGATGTCGGTATCGGAATTCCGATACAGCAAGTATCGGCCGATACCCGATATTTGCGGTATCGGAATGCTCAACACTACTCATGATATAATCATTAGCTCCCTATTAGTGCAAACAAGGAGAATGACATTGGAGCAGTTATTCTGATAGCTCCCAGATGTGATCTCATGTGGAGTTTTTATATAGTTACACTATTGTTTTAATTGAATATAAAAAAGTTATATTTAATGTATTTCAATAGTTTCTTCATTGACATGTATATTTGGGATTTAGGTAACTTTCTGTCTGATTCAGAGTATTGTCTTTAATGGATATTCTACTTTCTGTCTGATTCAGAGTATTGTCTTTAATGGATATTCTATCACCAGTGTTTTGCTACACCATCTGATAGCATAATAATTCCAGCAATGATTCCAGCAATGCATCACTTACTGGGCTTCTTGCTGTCATTTGTATAAAATCACTGTTTTAATTTCTTGCAGATCTACTGGATCTTTGAATGCTGACCTCTTTTGACCCTGTCCCACCACTGACTGGAGGTTGTTGAGTACACTGTGCATAGGCAGAAGGTTGCCAATCATTGGCGGGGGTGAGGTGAAGCAAAGCTCATGAATTTGGGGGAATCCATGGAAGCATACATACTAGTCATCTAGTGATAATCCTAATAGAACTTTTATCAAAAATTCAGCAAGCAGCTCAGTATGTGTCACACTGAATTAAAGGTATATGTCTAAAAATTGTGCTGCTCTCAGATTTGGTGTCAGATTCTCTTGAAGTTGACTCAATATAATTAGTCAATTTATTTATATATTTATTTATTTATTTAATATGAACAATAAAATAATTTCTGACATTCTCCCTACAGTTAAATTGCATCAAATGTATTCATGTGCAATTAAGAAGCATTTATTACATTCTTTTGATTAATTTTATCTTTGACTAGCTCAAGAGCCCGGCGCTGCCCGGGCATAGTAACTAACTGTGGTTAGTTATAGCAAATTATAATTATCCTCCATCCCATAGTCCCGTGCCCATATACCCATGATACATATCCATGATCCCATAGGCCCATGCCCACATTCCCATCATACATATCCTCCATCTCATAGTTGAGTGCCCATATACCCATCACTCATCCTCCATCCCATAGTCCCATGTCCATATACCCATCACACATCCTCCATCCCATAGTCCCGTGCCCATATACCCATCATACATATCCATGATCCCATAGGCCCGTGCCCATATACCCATCATACATATCCTCATCCCATAGTCGAGTGCCCATATACCCACCACACATCCTCCATCCTATAGTCCCATGCCCATATACCCATCACACATCCTTCATCCCTTAGTCCCATGCCCATATACCCATCACACATCCTTCATCCCTTAGTCCCATGCCCATATACCCATCATACATATTCGCCATCCAATAGTCGAGTGCCCATATACCCATCACACATCCTTCATCTCATAGTCCCATGCAAATATACCCATCATACATATCCTCTGTCCCATAGTCCCGTGCCCATATACCCATCATACATATCCTCCATCCCATAGTCCAGTGCCCATATACACATCACACATCCTCCATCCCTTAGTCCCGTACCCATATACCCGTCATACATATCCTCCATTCCATTGTAGGGTTCGTGGGCCGAGCTGGGGGGGTGGTCCCTCTCTTACCGCACAGAGACGAAACAGAGACAAGATGGAAGCCAATTCTGGGTGCAACAAGTCCAAGTTTATTTTCACTTGCCGTCCGCCTGACGGCCTCAGCAGCACACCACACTTCCTTCACCTCATGGCCATCCGCTTCCAGGGCCGCTTTCCACACCGTACTTTTACACTTGGGACGTGTATGCATACACCGTCCCCTCTGCACTCGTCGACGCGCCTGACAGGTCCGTCACTGTGGCCGCCTTAGGCCCATAAACCAACAGCACTTCCACTGATCAGTCGTCGTGTCCAACACGGTGTCCCACACCCGGTGTCTCATCTCTTCTGCGTTTTTTCCTGTCAGGACCACCCCCCTGACGTTCTCTCTCCTCAGTCCCCCTGTTACGGTTTTCCTCACAGCGCACAGACTGTGGTAGTCCTCCTGTCACCTGAGCTCCCTCTGGGGACTGGAACTTTCTGGAACCCTCCCTCAGTATTTATACCATTCCCGGTTCCCTGTAACTCTGCCCCATGACCAACGGTTTCCTAAGCCCTAAGCTGATGTCAAGTCCTTTGTTCACACTCCTCCCTGCCCTCTAATGGTCAACCCAAGGTACTGCACATCCACTACACTTTCCTAGCTGTTCCCCACGGTAGTAACTGACACCTATCTAAACTGTGCAAACCTATCTTTCTCTATTCTAACAAGTCTGTCCGTCCGTCAGGTCACCTTCCCTACACTCTCCCTTCCTTTGTCTATTGTCGTCCTCGACAATCGTAATCCCTGCCTTCGTCGTTCTGAAGCTTCACCTACACTCAGTTGTTGGACCAGCTGTTGGGCCAAACCCACTACCCGCGGGGGCCGAACCACACTGGGAGCACCATGCTCCAAGCCGCCTACTGCGACTCGCCAGCGTGCACGCCACATGACAACATCTCTCAACTTGGGCTAGGCACACCCATATTCTTTCTATGGCGTGTACCTTCCCCTACTCTCCCCTACTGTCACCTTCCACTATTCAGTACGCCATGATCGAGGTCTCACACCTACCAGATCATTACCAGCACCCGCCTTCCTCCTTCAGAGGTGTCCGTGGAGTCGGGGACCTGACCTAGGACGGCTGTCTTTCTCATGTCTTCCATCTCTTTTACCTTTCTTTCAGTTACATGTCATGGTCGGCGTCTCGGTCTCCCAGATCTCCTCAACACACAGACCCCTTCCGGATCTCACACTTTCCTTTGGTCCCACAGACCTTCCCTTACCCGGACCTGTTGCATCTACTTGTGCCTATTGTATAACAAAACAACTTTACAATACCACAAGTACCCCATTTTTTATATTTTTTTTTCATTTTCTTATTGCTTCAAAATCAACTTACAACAGTAAAACATCACAGGTTCTCCTCCCCCTTCTTTGGACCTGGACACTCTCTTGCTTCATATCCCCACTCTGTCAGGCAAACATATTTTCGCACTTTTTTTTTTAAAAAGGAACACAGTGAAGAGAGAGAAAGAAAGAAAACAAAATAACAGATAACGACAACTAAATTCTTTCTCAACGTAGCTGTCCATAGGACCTGCACAACAGTGCATCTGACTCCTGACAGTCTATCCCACTCTCAGTGGTCAGAGGTGAGGGCTCCACAGCCGTGGAACTCCTGGGGAAACCTAGAGTGTCCATACAAGTCCTTTTCACGGGGGTTAACTTTCCTCGGGCTCCGCCAGTACTGCCACCGCATAATATCCACAGGGGCAGTATTCTTTACAGTAGGAGACGGAGTCCCCTTCTTTCAGGGCCTGGCCATGACGTATGGAGGCTACATTCACATATACCTTTTGACCCGTCTTGTCACAGATAAACCCGTACCCCCTGTCAACGTTGGTGTACACTAGCCGTCCCCGAGATCTCTCCACCACCATGCGAGCCTCCCCCTTTTAGTGGAGTAGGCCCCATATCTTCTGCTCCTGGGCCTTCTTTTTCCTAATCACCTCCACGACCGAAACGGAGGTCACCGTGCCAGTCCCAGAGTCCGGTGGGTGGGACTTTGCCAAGAAAGAGCGTGGGGCAGAGGTGGCCGATGGGGTCAGCGGCCAAGCAGCCGCTGGGGCCGGGCGGCGGATGGGGGCAGTCGGGTTATCGGTGGGTGGGGGCACAGGGCCTGCCAAATAGGCCGCAACTGGTTCCAACTCGGGCATCACCGCGGAGGCAGGGTAGGCCGCACTCGACACTTCAGCCGGAGCCGGAGTAGCGACCGATTTGACAAATGAGGTCGCTGGTGGCAGGGGAAGCGCAACAGCGCCCTCTGGGATCAGGCTCCGCTCCGGCGACACCGGGTAGGGTGATTCGGGAGCTGGAGTGGAGGCCCGACTTAATACTGCGTAGATAGTCGGGCCCTCTATAGCCGGGCTCTCAGGGACACGGGGTGCCGCACGCTGCGGCTGTATGGTGGGAGCAGCCTGCGGAGCTGTCAGCAGGGCTGTGGGAGCTCTCACCTTCCCCGGCGCCGTGGCCTCCGTCACGTCACCACGTGGCTCCTCCCGCAATCCAGCAGGCCTGGCTTCTAGGCTCAGAGGCTCCGTGGGGAAGATCTCCGCCGGTATCAGTGGCAGTTGCTCCTTCTGGCTCCGCACAGGTTCGGCCGTCCTGCTCAGCATTCCGCTGCCTGCCCGTGGTCCTAAGGGTGGCGTCTTCTGACGTAGCTCAGTCTCCCGCTGCCATTGCCACTCCAGGCGGCCGATGCCCCGACACCCACATTGTCTCATACCGTCCGGTGGGCAGCACTCGAATGGTGCCATACAGCCGCAGCCCAACTTTTGCTCTGTGCCACTCCCTCTGCTGGGTGGGGCATTAGCAGGCCTTTCCACCCACTTGTCAGGGTCCAGTATGAGGGAGCATAGGCCTCCCGGGACACAGCGCTGGCCGTAGGAGGGGGCCCCAGTCCATTGGGAACAACAGCAAACACCTGGATCTCTCCTCTGCACTGGAGCATCACCGCCATCTTGCACCAGTCCTGGTACCTCCCCGGATCTTCTGCTGGTGACGTGGATACGCCACAGCACTTCCAAATTGTAATCCACAAGTGGGTAATTTGTAATCCACAGGTATTTGTAATCCAAGCAGCGTTGGCCAAGTCTTTCTCTATCCTTTAGGGCAGGCCTGCTGCAGAAGATGACGTATTAGCGGCGTGGATCCTGCCGACTGTGCCAAGTGTAGGGTTCGTGGGCCGAGCTGGGGGGTGGTCCCTCTCTTACCATGCAGAGACGAAACAGAGATAAGATGGAAGCGAATTCTGGGTGCAACAAGTCCAAGTTTATTTTCACTCGCCCTCCGCCTGACGGCCTCAGCAGCACACCACACTTCCTTCACCTCATGGCCCTCCGCTTCCAGGGCCGCTTTCCACACCATACTTTTACACTGGGGACGTGTATGCATACACCGTCCACTCTGCACTCGTCGACGCTCCTGACAGGTCAGTCACTGTGGCCGCCTTAGGCCCATAAACCAACAGCACTTCCACTGATCAGTCGTCGTGTCCAACACGGTGTCCCACACCCGGTGTCTCGTCTCTTCTGTGGTTCTTCCTGTCAGGACCACCCCCCTGACGTTCTCTCTCCTCAGTCCCCCGTTACAGTTTTCCTCACAGCGCCCAGACTGTGGTAGTCCTCCTGTCACCTGAGCTCCCTCTGGGGACTGGAACTTTCTGGAACCCTCCCTCAGTATTTATACCATTCCCGGTTCCATGTAACTCTGCCCCCATGACCAACGGTTTCCTAAGCCCTAAGCTGATGTCAAGTCCTTTGCTCACACTCCTCCCTGCCCTCTAATTGTCAACCCAAGGTACTGCACGTCCACTACACTTTCCTAGCTGTTTCCCCACTGCAGTAACTGACACCTATCTAAACTGTGCAAACCTATCTTTCTCTATTCTAACATGTCCGTCCGTCAGGTTACCTTCCCTACACTATAGTCCAGTGCCCATATACCCATCACACATCCTCCATCCCATAGTCAACCATTATGACATCATAGTGAGCGGCGGGGCTTGCAATCTATGATGACTTCAGTGTCGCCATGGCAACCATTATGACATCATAATGAGGGGCGGGGCTTGATACACACACTTTTTCCCCATTATGTAGATAGGGGCAAAAATTTTTTGTGAATTGGAACGTGCGGGGTTTAAATTTCACCTCACAACATAGCCTCTGAAGCTCTCGGGGTCCAGACGTGTGACTGTGCCAAATTTTGTGGCTGTAGCTGCGACGGTGCGGATGCCAATCCCAGACATACACACACACATACATACATACACACATACATATAGTACATACATACTTACATACTGTACATACATACACACACTTGAGCTTTATATATTAGATATACAGTATATGAAATATTGGATTGACTTTTTCTTTCATTAAAATTATTTTGAAATTACATTTATGTGCTAGATTTCTGGAAAATTTCAAAATATATCTAAGCAAATACTTTAAAACTGGAATGGTTAACAGAAGAATATATGGGCATCCTATATTTTCTATCCTTATGGGAAACTGAATATTATCTTGTTTTTCTTAAGTCTTCTTTATATGGCATTAATTACAGTAATCTAAATACTCAGTGGTGTGTGAAACTCTACTGACCTTTTAATTTTCATGGGAGATCTTAAATGCAGCTAGTAATATAACAAAATGAATTTTTTTACCATGTCAAACTGTTACATTGATAAATCTGTCATGTGAGTTTTATGGTAACCCAAATTGAACTGCCACCCTGGGAAAATGAGGACAAATCTTATCCTTGGGGCAGCCGGCAGAAGCTTGCCTTTTGGTTGAAGTAACCATACTTTACAATACATTCTTAACAGGCTAAAACACTATGACTTATTATAGCAAGCAAAGGCACAAGAACAAAAATGACATTTTATTTGAAACTGATTTAATCTAAATTCCAATTGATTCCTTAAGTTCACAGGTCATCGAAGCTAGTCTCCCTTGGTAGTCAGCAGTGAATCTCTGCTTACTAGTCTTGCGTCATATCGGGCACATTTGATCTTTAATTAATGAGCTATTACAGTTTCATTTCTTCCTTTTTAAAGTTTTCGCCATTTCCACCATATAGTTATTACGATTTTGGAGCTAATGGATTGGGATGGGGATATGTATGAAACACCTCACCAGTCACATTGTCTATTAATATTATGTTTTTAGATATTATTTTTTATTGTATTTTTACTCTTGTACTCCATTCATTGGTATGCAGGATATCCTTGATGTCTGCAACCTTTTGAAATAAGCGATTTTATCCAGAGCACAAAAAGTGTTTTTTTACCTCTCAAGTTTATAGCTGGAGGTATGTAAAAGTGATGATCAATTGTGATCCCACCTGCTAGGTGGAAGCTCTATTTGTTCAATTCCACTTGAAGTTATGCAAGGATAGGCGCATTTCCACGCATCTTGTACAAGCGGCATGTCATAGTGGATGATCCCAACCATCTGCAAAACCCAGTCTAGTGTTATGCCTATTTTGCACAACTATCTCAGGTGTACGTTCACATGCGTATTACCAACACCTTGACCAGATTTACAGGGCTTAGGAAGCAATCTTTTGTTTTCTCTCCATTTAGTCGACTGCACAAGATTTACAGATCTAAGGGATTGGAAAAGAGATAAAATATATATTTTCATTGACAAGTACTACCCATTTCTCTGCATAAACAAAATGTCTTCTTTAGCAAGTATCATTGGTCCTACATTACTTATTGGTATTCAGATTAAAGCATGCTAAACATTTTTGTTTTTTCACCATTATGCTCAGATAGGTCAAAAAAGACTTTTGAGGGACCATTTTAATTTTTAAACATGTTTAATATATATTGTACATTTTTTCCCTGAAATTGAAGCTTTCACAATCTAAACAGTATTAACCCCTTCACCCCTAAGGTTGGTTTGCACGTTCATGACCGGGCCAATTTTTACAATTCTGACCACTGTCCCTTTATGAGGTCATAACTCTGGAACGCTTCCATGGATCCCGGTGATTCTGACACTGTTTTCTCGTAACATATTGTACTTCATGTTAGTGGTAAAATTTCATTCAAATATAAATTTAAAAAATAATATAAATTTCATTGCGTTTATTTGTGAAAAAAATGGAAATTTGGCAAAAATTTTGAAAATTTCGCAATTTTCCAACTTTGAATTTTTATGCCCTTAAATCACAGAGATACGGTACACAAAAAACTTGATAACTAACATTTCCCACATGTTTACTTTACATCAGCACAATTTTGGAACCAAAATTTTTTTTTGATAGGAAGTTATAAGGGTTAAAAGTTGACCAGCGATTTCTCATTTTTACAACACCATTTTATTTTTAGGACCACATCACATTTGAAGCCACTTTGAGGGGTCTATATGATAGAAAACACCCAAAAGTGACACAATTCTAAAAACTGCACCCCTTAAGGTGCTCAAAACCACATTCAAGAAGTTTATTAACCCATTAGGTGCATCACAGGAATTTTTTTGAATATTTAAAAAGAAATGAACATCTAACTTTTTTTCACAAAAAAAATACTTCAGGTTCAATTTTTTTTATTTTACCAAGGGTAACAGGAGAAATTGGACTGCAAAAGTTATTGTGCAATTTGTCCTGAGTACGCTGATACCTGATTTGTGGGGGGAATGACTGTTTCGGCGCATGGCAGAGCTCAGAATGGAAGGAGCGCCGTTTGACTTTTTCAATGCAAAATTGGCTGGAATTCAGATCGGATGCCATGTCACGTTTGGAGAGTCCCTGATGTACCTAAACAGTGGAAACCCCCTACAAGTGACCCCATTTTGGAAACTAGACCCCCCAAGGAACTTATCTAGATATGTGGTGAGAACTTTGAACCCACAAGGGCTTTACAGAAGTTTATAACGTACAGCGGTACAATTAAAAAATCATATTTTTTTTACAAAAATGATCTTTTCACCCCAATTTTTATTTTCCCAAGGGTAACAGGACCCTAAAAGTTATTGTGCAATTTGTCCTGAGTATGCTGATACCCCACATGTGGGGGTAAACCACTATTTGGGCGCATGGCAGAGCTCGGAAGGGAAGCAGCGCCATTTGACGTTTTTGGCTGGAATTGAGATCGGACATCAAGTCGCGATTGGAAAACCCCTGATGTACCAAAACAGTGGAAACCCCCCACAAATGACACCATTTTGGAAACTAGACCCCCTAAGGAACTTATCTAGATGTGTGGTGAGAACTTTGAACCCCCAAGGGCTTCACAGAAGTTTATAACATAAAGCCGTACAATTAAAAAATCATATTTTTTCCACAAAAATGATCTTTTCACCCTCAATTCTTATTTTTCCAAGGGTAACAGCAGCCTAAAAGTTATTGTGCAATTTGTCCTGAGTACGCTGATACCCCACATGTGGGGGTAAACCACTATTTGGGCGCATGGCAGAGCTCGGAAGGGAAGCAGCGCCATTTGACGTTTTTGGCTGGAATTGAGATCGGACACCATGTCGCGATTGGAAAACCCCTGATGTACCAAAACAGTGGAAACCCCCCACAAATGACACCATTTTGTAAACTAGACCCCCCAAGGAACTTATCTAGATGTGTGGTGAGCACTTTGCACCCCCCAGTGCTTCACAGAAGTTTATAACGCCCGGGCATGAAAATAAAAAATTTGTATTTTTTCCACAAACATGATCTTTTAGTCACCATTTTTTTTATTTTCCCAAGGGTAACAGGAGAAATTGGACCTCAACAGTTGTTGTGCAATTTGTCCTGAGTATGCTGATACCCCATATGTGGGAGAAAACTACTGTATGGGCACACGTCGGGGCTCGGAAGGGAAGTAGTGACGTTTTTTAATGCAGACATTGATGGAATGGTCTGCGGGTGTCATGTTGCCTTTGGAGAGCCCCTAATGTACCTAAACAGTGGAAACACCCACAAATGACCCCATTTTGGAAACGAGAACCCCTAAGGAACTTATGTAGATGTGTGGTGAGCACTTTGAACCCCCAAGGGCTTCACAGAAGTTTATAATGCCCGGGCATGAAAATAAAAAAATCGTATTTTTTCCACAAACATGATCAATTAGTCCCCAATTTTTTCATTTTCCCAAGGGTAACAGGAGAAATTGGACCCCAAAAGTTGTTGTGCAATTTGTCATGAGTACGCTGACATCCCATTTGTGGGAGAAAACTACTGTATGGACACACGTCGGGGCTCGGAAGGGAAGCAGTGACGTTTTGGAATGCAGACTTTGATGGAATGGTCTGCGGGTGTCATGTGCGTTTGGAGAGCCCCTGATGTACCTAAACTATTGAGACTCCCCACAAGTGACCCCATTTTGGACACTAGACCCCCCCACGGAACTTATCTAGATGTGTGGTGAGCACTGTGAACCCCCAAGTGCTTCACAGAAGTTTATAACGCTTGGACGTGAAAATAAAAAAATCATTTTTTTCCACAAAAATGATATTTTTGCCCCCAATTTTTTATTTTCCTAAGGGTAACAGGAGAAATTGGACCCCAAAAATTGTTTTGCAATTTGTCCTGAGTAGGCTGATACCCTACATGTGGGGGTAAAACACTGTTTGGGCGCATGGCAGAGCTTGGAAGGGAAGGAGCACCATATGACTTTTTCAACTCAGAATTGGCTGGAATTGAGATCAGACGCCATGTTGCATTTGGAGAGCCCCTGATGTGCCCAAACAGTGGAAACCCCCAATTCTAACTCCAACCCGAACCCCAACACACCCCTAACCCTAATCTCAGCCCTAACCCTAACCCTAGCCCTAACCCAAGCCCTAACCCTAGCCCTAACCCTAGCAATAACCCTAGCCCTAACCCTAACCCTAGCCCTAACCCTAATGGAAAAATGGAAATAAATGTTCTTTTTTTTTATTTTATTATTTTTCCCTAACTAAGGGGGTGATAACGGGGGGTTTGATTTACTATTTATGGCGGTTTTTATGTTTGGCAGCTGTCGCACGCTAAAAGACGCTTTTTATTGTAAAAATAGTTTTTGCATCACCACATATTGAGAGCTATAATTTTTCCGTATTTTGACCCACCGAGTCATGTGAGGTCTTATTTTTTGCGGGACGAGTTGACGTTTTTATCGGTACCATTTTCGGGCACGTGACTTTTTTGATCGCTTTTTATTCCGATTTTTGGGACGCAGAATGAACAAAAACCAGCGTTTCATGAATTTCTTTTGGGGGAGTGCGTTTACACCGTTCCGCGTGCGGTAAAATTGATAAAGCAGTTTTATTCTTCGGGTCAGTATGGTTACAGCGATACCTCATTTAGGTCGTTTTTTATGTTTTGTCGGTTTTATGCAATGAAAACTATTTTATATAAAAAATAATTATTTTTGCATCGCTTTATTCTGCGAGCTATAACTTTTTTATTTTTTTGCTGATGATGCTGTGTGGTGGCTCGTTTTTTGCAGGACAAGATGACGTTTTCAGCGGTACCATGGATATTTATATGCGTCTTTTTGATCGCGCGTTATTACACTTTTTGTTTGGCGGTATGATAATAAATCATTATTTTTTGCTTCGTTTTTTATTTTTATTTTTTAAGGGGTTCCCTAAAGGGGTTAACTAATGGGACAGTTTTATAGGGCGGGTCGTTATGGACGCGGCGATACCTAATATGTGTACTTTTATTTATTTATTTATTTTTTTTAAATGAATTTATTGGGGAATATTTTTTTTTTTTTTACTAATTTATTTGGCGATTTTTTTAAAATTATTTTTACACTTTTTTTATTTTTTTTTTTACTTTATTACATAGTCCCAGGTGGGACATCACTGTCCTGTGACAGATCGCTGATCTGTCACATCACAGATCACTGTGACAGATCAGCGATCTGTCACAGGCAGTGCCGAAGGCTTCCTCATGCCTGCGCTTTGCAGGCACTGAGGAAGCCAGCTTCCTGCAGGCCCCCGAAGGCCCCCGTCGCCATCTTGGATCCGGAGGCCTGTAGGGAAAGAGCCCCCCGCAGCAGCGCTGCACATTGTGCTGCCGTGGGGGGCTCAGGGAAGCACGGAGGGAGCCCCCACCCTGCTGATGCTTCCCTTTAACTCCCGGTACACCGCGATCATGTTTGATCGCGGTGTGCAAGGGGTTAATGTGTCGGGGGCGGTCCGTGACCGCCCCTGACACATTGTGCCGGGTGTCAGCTGTGATAATCAGCTGACACCCGGCCGCGATCAGCGGCGCTCACCACGTGGGCGCCGCTGATCGCGGTAGACGTACCTCCCGTCCACAGTCATATGGGCCCGGGTACCGTGGACGGGATAGTACGTCGGATGTCAGGAAGGGGTTAAATCCAGTTGAGCCCAAGAGCTTGGCTACACAAATGTCCCAAAAAACTTTATGATAGCTAATATCAATGTAATGTGGTTGATATGTAACGTGGAACGGGTCGGTATCCATGGACGAAGTACTTGTCTATTACACCCCTGCACATTACATGAAAATGGGGGTCCTGGCTCAGTGTGTGAACTTGTGCTAGGCGCTTTGTCCTTGAAGTCTTCATGTTACTGATGGCTTTGGATTGCAAGGATCAGATGACTTTATTGAGGGAGACCACCAGTCTGATAGGGACTACCCAGCCGCAATGTGACAGTGCCCAAGAGGGGCGCACTGTCGGACGATAGCACTGTTGGGGATGTGCTGTGTGGCCAGTAACTTGCCACTGACTGGCGCTGACTGTATAACTAGATCCCTAAACACACTCGTAATATCAGAGGGAGGGGAATCTTAATGAGTCATTCGCAGTCCATACATCCATCACCATTCACACAGTAGCAATTAGAGTCTATACTAGCGCATGGCCGAGCGTCCATGCGGACCTTTTATAGCTGTGCGCTTCTGGGACCTTCCAGATCTCTGAGATGGACTAATTAGATCAGGAGAAGAACCTGCGCATGTGACTCCCTATCTCCATTGGGAGATTGTCTCGTTAGCATGCCCAGAAGCACGATGAGAGGACTTAGCCTCTGGAGTATTTTGCTGCAAAGCAGCCTGCATTGCTATTGCTGACCCAAAGGTGGCAGCAACAGCCACACCCACAGAGCAGGTCTGGGCAGAGCATCTGAGACGCTGAGACTGCTGAGCACTCTCCTCTGCAGTTGATAAACAATGAGAGACCGCAAAATGTGAGGCTCTGGATTCCTGCTGAGCCGCTGCAGGAACCCGATGCCTAACACAGTCCAAAACGAACTGTTTAATATTAACTCATATTACGATTTACATCACACAGTACATTAAATTTATTTTTCAAGGGAGAATTTAGGCAATATGTCCATCTCCTTACAATTACGTCATTTGTATTATTGTGCACTGTGTGTCATAAGGTTGCAACTTCCTAACATCATGATGTTCACTATGTTCTTAAAATAAGCAGTTTCTAAGATGGAAGTCATGGCTCATAGTGAAGGGAGCTGGTAATGCGGTGCATTTTTCAGCAGCAAAAAATGCAAACACAGTTCTATGATGTAATAAAAGATGCATAGCATCTAGATCATATGAAGTAAGGCCTGGAACACTGTGTCCAATTTTGGGCACCACATTTTAAAAACACATTGAAAACCTGGAGCAAGTTTAGAGAAGACTTACTAGGATGGTGAGCGGAATGCAAAGTATGTCCTGCAAGGAATGGTTAAAGGATAGGAGAATGTTTAGCTTGCAAAAAGGCTAAGATGAGACTTAAAGATAACCTGTTAGCAGGAGAGAGTCAGTAAACTACAGACACTTTCAGGTTGGTGCAGTTATAATGATTATAGTCATAACTTGGTTGATGAAATCCATCTTGTAGTTGTTGTTTAACCCTCCATCAGGAACAATGGATCTGACAGGCGCAGCTCTTCTACTTTCATTTCTCCCTTCTCACCAGATTTTCAGGAAACCCCCTCCCTCTAGATAGTCTCCTGGCTCTAGCTGCTGTGTGAAACCTGATACCACAGTTGGTCTGCAGAGCTTCAGGAAGGAAGATATAGCTGTGCTGGCTTCTCAGGCTCATTGGTCCCGAACACATCACACTTTATAAGGATGGTATGTAATGTTTTTAGTCATTACTATTGTTTATTTAGCTTGTTTTATGAATTGATAGAGAAAGGTTTGTGGATATTTCATATAAATAAGGCAGATTTTCTTACAAATGAAAGTGTACTTCTCAGGAGTTTTGAAATTTGTGTATAGCAAAGTTATTACTTTTATGTTGAGTAAATGGGTTTGTTTTCCACCTGATAATGTGTAGTCTCTTTTATTACATCCCTATGAAGGTCTCTGATCACTTTTAGATCACTGAAATTGAGAAAATTAGATATTCTAGGCATTTTTCTAGCCTGCGCTTGACAGGCACATTGTTCCATTACGAGTTAGTGCGAATATTGTTCCTGACGGAGGGTTAATCTGCATTTATAGTTTTCAGTTAATTAGATTCTCATGCTTCGTGCTGGCCTGTGGGTGGGGCTTTATGCGATACTCACTGCTTTTCACTGTACAGTTAGTGTGCAGTGAAAGGGGAGGATTTTTACTGTTTGCAGCAAAGCTGGTGGTGATTAGGCTGCCTTTTAAGGCTACCTGATAGCTGCTTTGCTGTGTGCACACTGCTGTTCAAACTGCTTTTCTCAAAGCACTCCAACTTTTATTATTTTGCTCTGGTGAGATACCGAGCGCTCATTTTTTCACACACCGTATAGCAGTGTACGCTCCTCACACACTACCGTGTACCGGCTGGTATCACAGACAAATAGAAGCTATCTGTGTGTGACTCTGAAAAAACAAGCCAAGGAGATTTTCCATTTTTCCAGACCTACACCTTATAGAGCTGTCCGCTTTTCAAACAGTTTTGTATGTCTGCTGTTTGATCACAGTCAAAACTGTACAGAGACAACGTGTGTCACTCCATATAAAAATAGACGGAGATTGACAATTTTCCATACAGACACCGTATAGCGGTGTACGCTCCTCACACACTACCGTGTACCGACTGGTATCATGGACAAATACAAGCTATCTGTGTGTGACTCTGGAAAAACAAACCAAGGAGATTTTCCATTTTTCCAGACGTACACCTTATAGAGCTGTCCGCTTTTCAAACAGTTTCATATATCTGCTGTTTGATAACGGTCAAAATTATACAGAGACAGCGTGTGTCACTACGAATAAAAATAGATGGAGATTGACAATTTTCCATACAGACACCATATAGCGGTGTGCGCTCCTCACACACTACAGTGTAACGACTGGTATCATGGACAAATACAAGCTATCTGTCATGATCCAGGACGGGGTTTCGCTTTGGCCCGTCCTGGTCTGATTGGGAGTTAATTATTCCGCCTCTCCCTGGCAGAGGGCAGCTATTAAATGCTCACTGGACCTAGGTCCAGTTTCAGTTATACTCCTGCCCTCGGCTGAGTTAGCTGACCTTGTGCGTACGTGTGCCTTGTGCCTGATATATTGCTTGCTTGTTTGGTTTTGATTCGGTTCTGTCCCTGTTACAAGTTCTGCCTGTCCCTCTTGTAATGCACTACCTCTCGTGTATGACTCTCTGCTTGTGACCCGATTTCTCTCTGCTCGTCCCCTTGGTACCACATCGCCCTCTTGTGTATGACCTTTGGCTTTGTCTGACCTCCCGTCTGTTTACCCCTTCTGTACCTCGCTGTCCATGCTGTGAACGACCTCCACTTTGCCTGACTCTGAGTTTGCTGTCTTTTGTGAAAGCAGGACGCTAAGCCCCGCCCCCTTGCAGTCACATGACCATAGGTCCCGTGCCGGCTTGCTAAACTTCATCACTAAGGTCTTGTGCACCTATACTTTCTGGCTATTCTGGTCCCTAGGGGTCCCTACAGTGCAGGTGAGTCCCTGCTCAGCGGAGGCTGTATGCCGGCGCTGTCAGGATCCTGATTCTATCTGTGTGTGACTCTGGAAAAAACAAGCCAAGGAGATTTTCCATTTTTCCAGACCTACACCTTATAGAGCTGTCCGCTTTTCAAACAGTTTTGTATATCTGCTGTTTGATGATGGACAAAACTATACAGAGACAGCGTGTGTCACTCCGTATAAAAATAGACGGAGATTGACAATTTTCCATACCGACACCATATAGAGCTGTCCAATTCTCAAACAGTATTGTATATCTGCCGTTCGCATTACAGTCACATCTATACAGAGTCAGCGTCTGTGTGTGACACTCCGTAAATAAATATACGGAGATTGCTAGTCACACAAAAAATGTATACAGTTGTACACTTCTGATACAGTTCCGTATATCTGCTTGTTTGATTACGGTCAAATACACTGGGAGAACGTCAGTGACTAACAAAATATATACGTAGATTAAATTTTTTTAATACACCATACACAGCTGGACGATCCTCATACAGTACCATACAGTACCATCTCTCTGCTGGTATTTTTTAGTACATTTTCCCAAACATGAGGAAGTATGATGGAAGAGGCCGTGGATGTGGGCAGGGGGGCGCAGCTGGTACTGATGGTGGTGGTGCATCGGCTGGTTCTGGCAAAAGCACAATAGCAGCTAAGGCAGGAGGTGTGGAACCTGCGTCATTGTCTGGCCCAAGAAGGCCAGTAAGGTTCCCTTTTCTTGGAGTAGGAAAACCGCTTTTAAAGCCGGAGCATCAGGTACAGGTTTTGGCGTACATTGCCGAAACAGCCACCAGCTCTATTGCCTCCTCTTCTGAATATTCGAAAACTGCAAGCAAGGAGTCGTCAGTGCAGGGTTCTGGTCAGGAAAAAAACCTTTCCTTGTGTCCTTCACCCCCACCAAAAGTTAAGGATGCAGCAGCCCACACTTCAGATTACTCTATGGAGCTCTTTTCACATTCCATGCCTGGGTTATCCAGTCAAATCCTGAATTCCCCAGTCCAAGATGAATCTGACATGGAGTGCACAGATGCACAGCCACTGCTAGATGATTCTGCTCGTACATTGACCCAGAGCACTACATTGCCCTCACAGTCTACTGAGCCAGAATCTGACCCTGATGAAACTCTCGTGCCCCTTCCCGCATACTATACCACCTTACACGGTGACACAGAAGAAGGTAAAGAGGAAAGTGCAGATGACTTTGAAGAGGAGGTGATGGATGACCCAGTTCTTGACCCGGATTGGCATCCATTAGGGGAGGAGGGTGGCGCTGGCAATTGTTCAGATAAGGAGAAGGATTCGCAGCAGGCATTGACATCGCAGCAGCGGTTATCTGGCAGGCCCGTAGCTGTCCAAAAACGTGGACCAAAAACTAAAAGAGTTGCAGGACAGCTTGGCCAGATGGTCAACTTAGCACAGCGTGCAAGGTCAGAAAATGTATACTATGGTAAGAAGAGTGCAGTGTAGCACTTCTTTGTCCAAAAGCTAAACAACTCAGAAATTTCAATACCAGTTGCATGCTTAGACATTTAATCAACATGCGCTTGCAAGTGTGGACGGACTACAAAACCTCAAGTAGCACATGTGCACCTGCTCCGACTGAAGGTAGCCAGCAATGCTCCATCGCTTCCCCCACTGTAAGACCACCACCACCGTTAAGCACACCACCAGCACAAAATGTTGAGGTGTCATCGCAAGGCCAAAGCAGTCAGGGAACCACAATGGTTTTGCAACACAACACTGAATCTAGGCCATCACCACCAATACCATCACCAACCCTCTCTCACTCTGTCCGGTCAAGCACTGAATACCCCATATGCAGCTCTCCAGTTCAGCTTACCCTACCAGACACTCTGAGTAGGACAAGGAAGTACTCATCCTCTCATCCGCGTACACTGTGCTTGAACGCCTACATTGCCAAACTAATCTCATTAGAGGTGATGCCCTACCGTTTGGTTGAAAGCCAAGCTTTCCGCGAGCTCATGGCCTATGCAGTCCAACGCTATGACCTACCCAGTTGGAAATTCTTTTCTCGAAAAGCCATCCCAGCCCTCCATCTGCATGTGAAAGATTGCATTGTCCATGCACTCAAGCAATCAGTGAGTGGAAAGGTGCACCTCACAACAGATGCATGGTCCAGTAGGCATGGCCAGAGCCGTTACGTGTCCATCACTGCGCACTGGGTTAATGTGGTGGATGCAGGCTCCATGGGGACAGTGGCGGTGGAACAGTGCTGCCTAGCCCACGGTATAGGAAACAGTTGGCTGTAGGCTTTCGACCCTCCTCCTCCATAAGCGAAAGCTCATCCACACAGCGCAGTCGCACTAGCAGTCCATCTGCAGCTGGCAGTGTTGCACACGAGGTGTCCCACTATCGAACAGCTAGTGGTAAGCGTCAGCAGGCTATGTTAAAGATGATGTCTTTGGGCGACAACAGACACACCTCGGAGGTACTGGCCGACTACTTGCAGCGACAAACTGAGTCATGGCTGGGCAGTCTACATATTGAGGCAGGCAAGGTAGTCAGTGATAACCGCCGTAATTTTGTGGCAGCCATAGCCCGTGCAAAACTCACACATGTACCTTGCCTTGTTCACACTTTGAGTTAACATCCATGTTCCATAAGCTGCGAATACTGTGCTCGCACATCCGTCGCTCAAACGTCCACTCCAGTCGTATGCAGAAGCTGCAGCGATTGCTCCACCTCCCCAAGCACCGCTTAATCATAGACATTGCAACAAGGCCGAACTCCACTCTGCACGTGGTTGACAGGCTGTGCGAACAGAGGCAGGCTGTAATGCATTTGTGGGAGGATACACGGGCAGGCAGTTTGAGGGAAGACATGGAATTGTCAGGTGTGCAGTGGTCAAAGCTGAAAGACCTCTGTAAAGTCCTTCAGCGTTTTGAGGAATGCACAAGGCTGGTAAGCACAGACAACGTCATCATAAGCATGAGCATCCCACTTATGCGTCTGCTCATGCAAAGTTTTACGCACATTAAGGATTTGGCGTCTGCAGCGGAGGAGGAGGAGGGAAGCCTTGCTGACAGTCAGCCATTGTCTGGTCAGGGAACTGTCCTGGACAAGGTGGAGGAAGAAGAGGAAGAGGAGGAGGATGAGGGGGATGATAATTTTGAGCAGGAGGATGCTTCTCAGGGGGCAAGAGAAAATGTTGGCATTCCAAGGTCAGGTACAGTGTTTGTGCGTGACTGTAGGGATGTGGAATTTGCCAGAAAGTGCTCCTCCCCCCAGCAGTTGCAGTGCATTATTGACACCTGGAACATTGGCCCACATTTGCGATTATGCCTTGTGGATCCTAAAAAGGGACCCCCGTATTGCCAAAATGATGAAGGATGATGACTACTGGCTGACCAGCATCCTCGATCCACGCTACAAAGGCAAGTTACACTACATCATGCCACAGGAGAACCTATAGATAATATTGGCTAACAAACAAGCAACTCTGTTAAACCGTTTGTTTGAGGCTTTCCCAGCACACAGCAGCGGTGCTGTTTCTCCCATGAGCTGTAGTGGGCACAATGGAAGAGGTGTTCGTGGTGCACACAGCCGAAGTGGTGTTGGAGACAGGCGTCTAATGACTATGTTGTGGAATGATTTCTCAAGTACCGCTCACACGACTGCTAATACTGCATCGATTACAAGTGACTGGAGACAGCAGTTGTCAACTATGGTTACAAACTACTTCTCCCATATCGATGTTCTCCCTCACAGGTCATTCCCCTTTGACTATTGGACCTCTAAACTGGACACCTGGCCTGAATTGGCACACTATGCCTTACAGGAGCTCGCTTGCCCTGCTGCTAGTGTGCTATCTGAAAGAGTCTTCAGTACTGCTGGAACAATCCTGACAGAAAAAGGACCCGTCTGTCTACCCAAAATGTTTATGATCTAACCTTCATTAAAATGAACCATGCATGGGTTTCAAAGGATTTTGACCCACCTTCCCCTGATGACACATAGGTTGCCAGAAAACTGCCTCGCTTTTGTCCTCCTCTTCCTCGGACTTGCCCAATTCTGCCATTTGCAGCAGCTGAATGTCCAACCTACACATCAACATATACCATTTTTTAAACCTCCCTAACTGGGCTGCCCACCCCCCAAGGGTTGGGGTCAACACCTGGCTCACCCTGGCAAGTGCCGTTGCTCTGAACAGGTGGATGGGCCCACTGATGGCCGACAGCACTGGCACAGGGTCCCTCATAGTACAATACAGTGTGTCTGACAGAGGGGGGGCCCACTCGCCATCAGACTCACCAGCGTACTATGAGGGGCCCTGTGCCAGTACTGTTGACCACGAGTGTGCCCCCCTGCTTGGTTGTGGCCACAGCACTTGCAAGTTACAATACTTACCTCTCTGTTGTGAGCTCATCTGTTCATTCATCTTTTGTGTCCGAGGATCTCCCTCTTCTGGTGAAGGAAGGTAGTGAGGCTGATTTAGATGAAAGAAACCAAACACCTGATCAGGTGGATGGTGACTGGATAACGGGAACTTCAGACTGGATATAAGGCAGCCGACGCCCTTCTGAGTCGCTGGTGATTTCTCTGCTGGATTCTTGGAGACCAGGCTGATTCCTGCTTCCCAAAGATAAGTTTTTGCTCTGCTATTGAACTTATTAGTTTTGGTTTTGTTTACTTTGTTTTTTGGAGTTCAGCCATCCCCGGCCGGGGGTGTGCTGGATTCTTTTTCCTAGATCAGTGTTCTCTTTTGCTCTGCTTCCAGAATATTCTGAGTGCTGATATAGGGTTTGAAGTCTAGTGACTTCAGGGTCCTTTTTGCTTATCAGTTGTGTTGGTAATATTTTTAGCAGGGTTTTCTCGGATTGCAGACAGCAGCTTTTCTCTCCTGTCCTTTTTAGTTAGCTTGGGCCCCATTGTTTGCTCAACCTATCTTTCTATCTGTGTTAGTGTTTTCATCTTGCTTCACCGTCATTATATGATGGGGGCTGCCTATTGCTTTGGGGTCTGCTCTGGGGCAGTCAGTTTTTCCCTTATCTCTCTTTAGGCTTATGTAGATCTCTGGCTGTGACGAGGTGTCTAGGATCACTTTAGGAACACTCCACGGCTACTGCTAGTTGTGTGATAGGATTAGGGGTCTGCAATCCGCTAGTTTCCAACCTCTCTGATTTTGTGGGCTGAGCTTGTGATTTGTTTTTTCCTCCTCGGTGACTCAATCACCTCTCCCTGCTCCACTGCTGTGTTGTCTGGCCAGTTAAATCCTTCACAGGGAAGGCCACTAGAAATTTGGTGTATTGATCGATGATGGTTAAGATGTAGCTATGGCCTGTCCTGCTGGCTTCTACCTTCAGATGATCAATGGCTACCATTTGTAATGGACGTCAACTTACAAGCGGATGCAGTGGTGCTTTATGATCACCTTTCACAGTTATGATGGTCACAGACGTGTGACATTCCTGCCACCATTTTTCAATGTCTCCTCTCATGCCAATCCAATAGAATCACCTAATACCTGTGGCTTCTGTCTTTTGCACTCCAAAATGACCAGACACATCATGATAGGCAGTGAGGACCATGTCTACATCTCTCCCTGTGATCACAATTTGATGGAGACGAGTAAAGGTGATGTGATCCACGCTACTGAGATAAAGCAATCCTTTCTTCACAAAGAACCATTTTCGCTGTCTCCACAGACATAGTAATTGAGGGTCTGCATCGCCTCTGCAACATCTACCGGGAGTTTTTCCCACGATGAGTAATTCCCAAATTTTGGCTAACACTCGACTTTCCGTCTGTACTTGTATCCATGTAGTTTCCAGCAGCAGAGAGTCTGGACTGGCTTACTGAGATTGAAATATATACAAAGATTTAAAAGTACCACAACACTGTATACTGTTGTACGCTTCGAATACCTTTCCCTTTTTCTACTTTTTAAATTCTGGTGTAATACATAGTGAGCCTGTGAGTGTCTGTGTCTGACTCTGGAAGTATAGACGGAAATTTACAATTACCCCTAGACTGGATACACCTGGTATGTGCTGATACAGTACCTTAGTTCAAAATTTTTTATTACGGTTTCATTCATAGTGAGTGAGCATGTGTGGTTTACGCCTTCTATATATATGGTGAATCAGAGATACCAATTTTTACCTGATACTCGATACAGCTTGCATCCTGTTTTACAATACCTTTGTTTGATATTTAGTATTACGGTCAAATTCATACTGGGTAAGCTTCTGAGAGTGACTATGGGACTATGTATACGGAGATTTCAATTGTACCCTATAATATATATACTTGCTATCTTGTTATCCAGTACCTTTTTTACAACATTTTTTATTGTGGTCAAACCCAGACTGAGTGAACGTCTGAGGGTGACTCCGGAAATATATACCGAGATTTCAAATTTGGCCAACACTGTATACAGCTGTACATTTCTGATACAGTAACCTTTTTGGCTATTTAGAATCTGGTGTAATCCATAATGAGCCTGTGAACGTCTGTCTGTTACTCAGGAAATATATTTGGAGCTTTAAAATTACCCCAACACTGTATACAGCTGTACGCTTGTGTTACATTACCCATTTACAGCTTTTCATATTCTTGTGTAATCCATACTGGGCCTGAGAGCGTTTGTGTCTGCCTCCTGAAATATGTATGGAGATTCATAATGTTTACCCTATACTATATATTAGAGAAAAAAAACAGTTTGGATCCAGCTGCATAAAAATTCTTCTTTATTGAAACGGTTTAAAATTTGCTATATAACATAGCTCGCCAGAGATTAGCCACACATAGGACAGAGGCTACGCGTTTCAACCTGTACGCGCTTTGACAAAGACCGTACAGGTCGAAACGCATAGCCTCTGTCCTATGTGTGACTAATGTCTGGAGAGCTATGTTATATCGCGAATTTTAAACCGTTCCAATAAAAAATAATTTTCATGCAGCTGGAGCCAAACTGTTTTTTTCCTCTAATGTTCCTGACGTTGGTCAACACGGAGCTCCGAGTTTCTGCATCCAATTACTGGTGAGCTGGCTTAACCCTTTCATTTGTACTATACTATATATACCTTGTATGTGGTGATACTGTACCCTTTTTCAACTTTTTATTTTATTGTGTAATCCATACTGAGCTTGTGAGCGTCTGTGTATGACTCATGAAATAGATATGGAGATTTACTGTTATCCCTAGACTGTATAGAGCTGTACGCTTCTGATACAGTACCATACATCTGCTGGTATTTTGGGTCCATTTTCCAAAACATGAGGAAGTATGGTGGAAGAGGATGCGGATGTGGGCGTGGGGGGCCACCTCTTACTGATAGTGGTGGTGGTGCATCTGCTGGTAGTGCCAAAAACACAATAGCAGCTAAGGCAGAAGGTGTTGAGCCTGTGTCATGGTGTAGCTCTGGAAGTCTTGTAAGGCTCCCTTTTCTGGGAGAAGGTAAACTGCTTTTATAGCCGGAGAATCAGTAACTGTTTTTGGCTTACATTGCTGAAACAGCCTCCAGCTCTATCGCCTCCTCTTCTGAAGTTTAAAAAAATGCAAGCACTGAGTCGTCAGTGCAGGCTTCTGGTCTGGAGCAACCCCTTTCCTTGTGTCCTTCACCCACACCAAAAGTGAAGGTTGCAGAAGCACACACTTCAGATTACTCCATGGAGCTCTTTTCACATACCATGCCTGGATTAATTAAAAATGGGGCCTATCATATACTGGAGCATTCCAAATGGGGGACATCAGACACTGGAGCAGCATTTACGGGCCCATCATACACTAGAGCATTAGAAATGGGGCCCATTATATATGAAGCATTATTAAGGCCCATCATACACTGGAGCATCATCCATGAGGCCCATCATATACTGGAGCATTCCAGATTGGGGACCTCAGTCACTGGAGCAGCATTTACGGGGCCCATTAAACAGTGGAGCATTAGAAATGGAGCCCATTACATATGGAGCATTATTAGGGCCCAAAATACACTGGAGCATCATCCATGAGGCCCATCATATACTGGAGCATTCCAGATTGGGGACCTCAGACTCTGGAGCAGCATTTACGGGGCCCATTATACAGTGGAGCATTAGAAATTTAGCCCATTAAATATGAAGCATTATTAGGGCCCATCATACACTGGAGCATCATCCATGAATCCCATCATATACTGGAGCATTAAAAATGGGGCAGATCAGACACTGGAGCAGCATATATGGGGCACATTATACAGTGGAGCATTAGAAATGGAGCCCATTATATATGGAGCATTATTAGGGCCCATCATACAATGGAGCATCATACATGAGGCCCATCATATACTTGAGCATTATAAATGGGGCAGATCAGACACTGGAGCAGCATCTATGGGGCACATTAGACACTGGAGCATTAGAAATGGGGCCCATTATACATGGAGCATTATTTGGGCCCATCATACACTGGAGCATCATCCATGAGGCCCATCATATACTGGAGCATTCCAGATTGGGGACCTCAGACACTGGAGCAGCATTTAAGGGGCCCATTATACAGAGGAGCATTGGAAATAGAGCCCATTATATATGGAGCATTATTAGGGCCCATCATACACTGGAGCATCATCCATGAGGCCCATCAAATACTGGAGCATTATGTGGAGCTCATTATATACTGTATGTAACATTATATGTGACCAATTATTCTGCATGGAGAAATATATGGGGCTCATTATTCTGTATGGCGCACAATGTGGTGGCCATAATACTGTATGGAGTAATATACTGTCCTTTTTTTGAGCTATTGTACAATTTAAAATAGATCAGTCATGTCATGTAAGCAGTGAAGTATTTGTCATTGTACTATACCTATATTTCTGTGCCATATCGGAGCATCATGAGTTGTGGTATGTGTTAAAGGGGCACACTGACACTCCTTGGCCCAGGGCACACGAAAACCTGGAGCCAGCCCTACCCCCCACAACTTTAGCCAAATAACCCCCAGTTTTCAATGCATAACTATTATTATGAAGTAAATTTAGGTTGACAAGCTTCAGTAATAAGAATTGATGTTTTTGGTATTGAAATGGGCACTGTACATGTGTTTACTGTCCTCCACTCCCTGCCGACTTTGCTTCCCCATTGACTTGCATTGGGTTTCATGTTTCAGTCGGCCTCCGACTTTTCCCTATAGTTGGCCGATTTCGTTCGATCCGACTTATGCGAAAGTTGGGTTTCATGATACCCGACTCGACCCTAAAAAAGGCAAAGTCGCTCAACTCTACCTAGAACGCATACCTTGGGCCTCGCAGGCCTGCTATGTTAATTGTTTTCTATTTTCTGCAAGATTACTGTAGTTAGAATTCTGAAAGTCTAGGTGTTCCTCAGGTATATAGTTGTTAGTAATTTCCAGTTGTTCATATGTTTTTATGTTACAGGCATTTCGGTATAACAACTCTTTTTTGGGAATACCCCATATTCACATACCTGGGGCCTTTTTGGCCTGCACTAAGCTTACATGTGATCCTCAGACTTTTTGTCTTTACTGTTGCTGGAGACGACTTTGTCTTTATGACTCAGTCTTTATGACTCTGTTGTTGCTGTGAAGAGTGTGGATTCTGCCTGACTACATGGTCATGTGATCTTGGGAAGGAGGCTCCCTCACAAGCTATTATTGGATGAATGGTCTGATTTACTGTGGCAAAGAAGTTGATGCTCCAGTCCAGAAAGACCTATGTTCTGACAAAGTAGAAACACTTGCTGTACCAATTTTCAATTCTGGAAAAAATGTAACAATGGACAACTACTTTACCAATCTTGAACTGGGCAAATTTTTGCTTCAGAAACAATATACATTTGTTGGTACTATGAAGCCAAACCGCCGAGAAATTCCTCTAATCATGAAGCATAATCCACAGCGAACACTTTATGAGAGTGTCTTTGGTTTCTGCAATCAAGAGACAATGGTGTCTTATAAAGCGAAGAAAGAAAAATCTGTGATTTTACTGAGTACCATGCTTCATGATGGAAGTAATGACACCAATGACAGGAAACAGAAACCACAAATCATCCTGCATTATAATAAAACTAAAGGAGTTGTGGACAAGATAGACAAAATGATTGGAGAGTATTCTTGCAAGAGGCAGACAAAATGTTGGCCTGTAGTTATTTTTTCTAATATGCTTGATGTGTCAGCCCTCAATACCTATATTTTTTATAGTGAAACTCATCCAGAATTCCATGCCAACAGGAAGGACAAGAAATGTCTATTCTTGACGGAACTTTGCTATGAACTTTTAATGCCTGCCATGATGGAGCGAAGCAACACGAAATGCTTGCCAAGGCAAACTATGAAAGCTTTGATCCGATGTGGTATACATTTTCAGGAACATCCAGAGCCAAGAGAAAAAAATAAAGCATTGTTATATTTGTCCAGCAAAGAAGGAAAGGAAATCTGAGTGTATCTGTACTACTTGTGAACAAAATGTCTGCAAGGAACATTCTTCCGAACAGATAACATGTGAAAATTGTTGGGGTCATCAGTAAAGTTGAAAAGGAAAGTTTGAAAAGAAATATTCCTGCACCATGTTTACTACAACTTTTATAAAAAAAAAGTTTAGATGAAAAAATCGTTATTATAAAGAATTATATAGAATGCATATATTGGGGTTTTAAGCCAGTGTACTTACTTTTTTGTTGTTTTTTGCACATAATTATAATGTTTTGAAATATTCACATCTTAGGCTGCGTTCCCACTGGCGCTGGGGTCAGCCAAGAGGGGATCCGTAATGGATCTGACCTCATGGTAACTCCAGTTAAGGCTGCTGGAATGCTGGGATTCCGCCAGCCTTAGCTGGGATCACCAGCAGGTCAGATCCATTACGGATCCCCCTCCTGGCGGATCCCAGCGCTAGTGGGAATGCATCCTTACTTTGCAATTTTCAAATAAACTTTGAAAAGTATTTTTGAGTTATTCCATGTTATTTGCACACAGGCCTAAAAGGCCCCAGGTATGTCAAAGTGTAGATTTCTATGGTTATGCATTCTAGGGTTAAGTGATAATTGATATCATTATACAGTGTGAGGGAGCACTGTGCTCTGTGTCCACTAGGCTAATAATAGCTCTCAGTTGGTGGTGTAGTGTTACTATACCATGGGTATGTAACGTGAATCAAATCATGGATTTTATACTTTACAGGCTTATGATTATACAAGCTTCCAACCAAGTTTACAAACTCATGTGCACCCTCCAAGATGTTCTCATTGGTGACGCAGTGTTATTAAGCTTTAAAAATAGGAGTACTCACTCAATTGTTGAGTTGACATGAAAGTCCTGCTTGCAATCATGTGGCTGGAGGGTGTTAAGATGAGAGCTGTGTCGCTAGTGATGGAGGAATGCACACTTCTGTGAGTTGGGGGGGCAGGGGAGCAGCAACAGGGGGAGGAAGAGAGCCCTCGTGTGCAGAGCCAGGGAACGCTCCAGCTGGCAGCGTTCCTGCGTGCCTGAATTGAAGATGGATGGCGGCAGTGAAAAGAAGAGTGTGACATCACACAGTATGGTGTCACAAAGGAGCAAAAAGGAAACCAATGTGTTTTGGGGAACAGTGCATTCCCCTTCATCAGAGTAATTGCTCCAGGCTACACATAGGGAGCCTTATCTAATCTGGGATGATCCGCCTTCTCTTTCAGAGAATTCCGTAACCCCTTGAGTGCTACTTTTTGTTTTTGATAACCTGTTGTATTTTGAGCACTATGTGCTTCTATATTAGAACTGTTTAATATGTTACTCATCTATATAAAGGTGCACAGCTTCTATATATGAAAGTGTGTGATAAATATAACATTCTTAGAAGGCAAGTTTATTATAATTAGCATTAAAAAGACAGTAATAAAAGTAGATCAATGTACATATATATATATATATATATATATATATTCCTACATACACATATTATGGTTAGAAAATATAAAAACTTTTCAAAAAGGTTTCAAGTTTCTTGTTTATAAAACCAACTGTATGGTAAAAAGCATTCTGTCATTTAAAAACCTGAGAAGAGCAGAGGGAGAAGATAAAGATTTTTATGAATATAAATATATGTTAGAAAGCATATAACTCAGTTTCAAAATTGAGGCCTTTTTGGTGCCAGGCTATCAAGAAGGAAGAACTATTTGGACTCTGCTCTTGACATGCGGCCTATATGATTGCCCACTCTCCAATGCGTGGGAATAATTTGGATACTAAAATATTCTAGCCCTTTATATGATTGATTATGTATATCCCTAAAATGTTTTGACAATGGGTGTTCTTCAAATCCCTTTTTGATGTACATTTATCCTTTGTGACAATTTCCTTTTTGTGCAACCTACAAACATTTTATGGCATGGGCAAGCCAGGCTATCAAGAAGGAAGAACGACTTGGATTCTGCTCTTGACATGAAAACTATATGATTGCCCACTCTCCAATGGGTGGGATTAATTTGTATACCAAAATATTCTATCCCCTTATATGATTGATTATGTATATCCCTAAAATCCCAGAAAACCTACAGCCTGCAATGACCCCACTACCTCCTTCTCTCTCACCACTACCAGTGATATCACCTCAACCAACACCGGAACTGCTGCAACCCACCAACCTACTGTCTCCTTCCCCACCATCCTGTAGCATGTAAGCCCGAAAGGGCAGGGTCCTCTCCCCACTCTGTATCAGTCTGTCATTGTTAGTTTGTTTACTGTAAGTGATATCTGTAATTTGTATGTAACCCCTTCTCATCCTCACAAGGTAGGGGATGGAGGTACCGGGCCAGGCTTCGGGAATATGCCTCTTCACCCTCATCCTGGGCAGCCCTGGACAGGTAATTGAGGACACCTGTGTCTACATGCATCCAGGTATCAGAGGCAGTGTTGTCTCTTCTTCGTCTCCCACGGTTGCCTACGGCTGCAGGCTGGGGGGACCCCTCAAGATGGCCAGTAGGGCTGCTGCTGTTGCCGGGGTCTTCTACGTTGCTGGGTGCTGGGGGCTCTGCTGGTTCTGGACCAGGTCCAGAACCTCATGCTGGTCCTGGTGGTGGTGGAGCTTGGGGGTTGCAAAAGCTCAGGTGAGATCATGGGCCAGCCACCTCTTCACATCCCCCGTCCAGGTCTATAATGGGCTCAGTATCCGACCCTGTCTCCCTCTCTGTGAGGTTGGACTGAGTTCTGTCAGGAAATGTAATAAAAAAAATGTAGCTCTGACCCTAAACAGCATATGTGTCATGTGGTGTGATGTCTGTACTTACGGTCTGAGATCCATAACGGGTGCCAAAAATGACAAGTAGTCAAAATATATGTATTTCCACTTGGTTGGTGCTGCTGCGCCACTCCTGGGCCATTGCTGTCTTTTCCGCCGGTACTGGTCGCGGATGCTGTGCCAGTGTCTCATCATATCCTCAACTGCAATGTGAAGGGAAAATGTACTTTAATCTTTGGGAAATGTGCCAAGCAATATTCCTAACATTTCACATAGTCATGTGGCCTGGTAGGGGCTGCTTTTTAGCTAAATTTTTCATTAGCAAACACGGATACCTACATACAAAGTATAGGATTGTAGGGGCTACTTTTCAAAAAGCTCTCTTCTGGTCTTTTAGATGATTGGTAAAAAAGGCAATTACTTACGAATTTGGTGTTGTTCCTCACGTGGCCGTTGGGCAAAGTCTGGAAACATCTGCACACAGATGCGCCTCCATGCCACCTCTTTTCTGGCCCTGTTGGAATAATGGGCATCTCATTGGTCCCAAAGTTCAGGCCTTTCTTGGACCAGCACAATTAAGAGTTCCACATTAATGTGGGAAGACATGCTGCTGTACTTCGTGGAGGCATACTTCCTGGATGTCTGGAGCGCTTTTTGAGCTAATTTGCATGTCTAAGCCTCCTGATGATGGATTGGCCCATTTCCTGTCACCAGTAGAAGTCTTTGGTATTTCTCGCAAGTCACATGTGTTCCGTGTGCAATGTGATTTTTTTTGCGCACCCATAGACTTGCATTGGCGTACTACGGTCATAGTACGCTGACAATCGCAGCAGGCTCAGCCTGTAAAAAATAAGCCTCAAAAATGCGGCTGATGTGAGCTACCCCATAGAGAATTATTGGTCCGTGTGCAATGCATATTTTTAACACCTCTCACTCATCTGTATTCCTCTCTATTGTGACGCTGGCCTAACAGTTGTCTACAAATATCTTTAAGGATGTAACAGTGTAGAGGGAACATCCTTATTCTCATTTGCACATGGAAACACAAGAAGCAGTGGAATGAAACTGAAAGAGAGAAGATACAGATTAGATATTAGAAAAAAACTTTTTGACAGTTAGGATGATCAATGAGTGGAAGAGGCTGCTACGAGAGGTGGTGAGTTCTCCTTCAATGGAAGTCTTCAAACAGAGGCTGGACAGACATCTGTCAGAGATGGTTTAGTGAATTCTGCATTGAGCAGGGGATTGGACATGATTACCCTGGAGGTCCCTTCCAACTCTAGCATACTATGATTGTATGATTCTATGGCAGATAGAAGAAGACTGGACAGCTAGCAGAGAGCGTTGATCCATGGAGCATCCAGAAAGGTGAGCCATGAGTTAATTATTAGTATTATTTTTATGTTTTTACATTGTACATTTACTTTGCTTTAAGCTTCAAACTTAGACCCCTTAATCACAGCAATAATACTGTGCATTAAGGGATTAAAAGTGGAAAAAACTAAGGAAAATTTCAACTTTACATTTATTGATACTATAGAGTATAGCTGTAATTAATAAATTTCTGCATTATCTTAGGTGAACGCACAAATGACTTCAGCAAAGATACTTAGTGTGGATGTGACACTTGAAAAGGTGTGAGTTATAATATTTTGGCCTCTGAATTTTAAGTCTTATTCTATTACATTAATTCCATTAGGCACTGGATTATAAATGTACAGTAATCCATAATTCTTGTATTAATTTTTGCAGAAAAAAAGGATTCATAGTTAAAATATTCACCTTGAAGGTTTAAAAGACTTTAGTTATAGAATGACCAGCTGCCATACGCAACAATATAATCTAAACCAAAAATATGCTACTACATATTTCTTCAAATTAGAGGATCCATTGTAATCAGTATAACGGCACCAACGTGACACTGTCTGAAGGTTACTCAGCACAATCCTGCTGAAAGGTTCACTGTAAGGAAAGCTAGTATGCAGGATAGGTGTCATGATCCATGCTGGATCAGGACTGAGATAAAGCACAGGTAACCTTTTTTTCTGTGCTTAGGTTTGGTTTTTGCCCCGGTGGCCACAAGTGTTATTGCACTTGATGTTTTCTTTGCTTAGAGATAGTTTTGCCCCCGGTGGCCAGTATGGTCATTGCACTGGTGTTTTTAGTTCTAGTTTGCCCCCGATGGTGGTTAGTGTAATTGCACGGGAATCACTAACAGGTGTGTTTACTCAATAAAGGTGTGTCAGTTGTGCTCAATGATGATGGTGATGTTATTAGTGTTCATTCCAACCATCCGGGGTGAAGGATGGAGCTGAAAGAGAGTCCAGGGCAGCTCAGTCAGAGTCCTGGAGTGGCAGCTATGGTGTCAGCGAGGAGTTCGTGTAAAGCATGGAGGAGTGGCAACTATGGTGTCAGTGAAGAATTCTTGCAAAGCTTGGTGGAGTGGCAGCTATGCTGTAGAGCTGCACTCAGTTTGCTGGACTCTGCTACTGGAAAGCTGCACTCAGGTGCTGGACTCTGTTGTTGGACAGTTGCACTCAGTTGCTGGACACTGTTGCTGGACAGCTGCACTCAGGTGCTGGACTCTGTTGCTCCAAGGCGGCACTCGGGTGCTGGATGCTGTTGCTGTAAAGCTGCACCCAGGTGTTGGACACGGTTGGAGGAAGATGCACTCAGGTGTTGGACTCTGTTGCCAGGAGCAAGTGCATCAGAGCAAAGCTAAGTGTTTCCCTGTTTGTCACTTTTCCTCATGTTGGTGTTAGTGCAGCAGTGGGGCCAGTGCCTGCGCCACTCAGCTCCCTAGCAAGGGATAGGTGTAGGGTGTGCCAGGGCTACAGGTTCCTGAGCGGCGCCCGGTGCAGAACCAGCATAGGGAACATTAAGAGCGTTAGGGACACTGACTCAAGGGAGTGCAGGAGCTCTCCACGTTCCCTTTCCCTATCGCAGGGCCCACCATTGTAACTGTTTCCCTTTTCCCGGTGTCTTGCTGTATTAGTTACCGGCCTGAGGGCCGTGTAATACTGGACAATTACACGTGCCGTGTCCTGTTGTATTAGTTACCGGCCTGCTGGCCGTGTCACACAGGACTGGGCACGTGACAATAGGTACAGTCATGGCCAAAAGTATTGACACCCCTGCAATTCTGTCAGATAATATTCAGTTTCTTCCTGAAAATGATTGCAAACACAAATTCTTTGGTATTATTATCTTCATTTAATTTGTCTTAAATGAAAAAACACAAAAGAGAATGAAGCAAAAAGCAAAACATTGATCATTTTACACAAAACTCCAAAAATGGGCTGGACAAAAGTATTGGCACCCTCAGCCTAATACTTGGTTGCACAACCTTTAGCCAAAATAACTGCGACCAACCGCTTCCGGTAACCATCAATGAGTTTCTTACAATGCTCTGCTGGAATTTTAGACCATTCTTCTTTGGCAAACTACTCCAGGTCCCTGATATTTGAAGGGTGCCTTCTCCAAACTGCCATTTTTAGATGTCTCCACAGGTGTTCTATGGGATTCAGGTCTGGACTCATTGCTGGCCACCTTAGAAGTCTCCAGTGCTTTCTCTCAAACCATTTTCTAGTGCTTTTTGAAGTGTGTTTTGGGTTATTGTCCTGCTGGAAGACCCATGACCTCTGAGGGAGACCCAGCTTTCTCACACTGGGCCCTAAATTATGCTGCATAATTTGTTGGTAGTCTTCTGACTTCATAATGCCATGCACACGGTCAAGCAGTCCAGTGCCAGAGGCAGCAAAGCAACCCCAAAACATCAGGGAACCTCCGCCATGTTTGACTGTAGGGACCGTGTACTTTTCTTTGAATGCCTCTTTTTTCTCCTGTAAACTCTATGTTGATGCTTTTGCCCTAAAAGCTCTACTTTTGTCTCATCTGACCAGAGAACATTCTTCCAAAATGTTTTAGGCTTTTTCAGGTAAGTTTTGGCAAACTCCAGCCTGGCTTTTTTATGTCTCGGGGTAAGAAGTGGAGTCTTCCTGGGTCTCCTATCATACAGTCCCTTTTCATTCAGATGCCGACGGATAGTACGGGTTGACACCGTTGTACCCTCGGACTGCAGGGCAGCTTGAACTTGTTTGGATGTTAGTGGAGGTTCTTTATCCAACATCCACACAATCTTGCGTTGAAATCTCTTGTCAATTTTTCTTTTCCGGCCACATCTAGGGAGGTTAGCCACAGTGCCATGGGTTTTAAACTTCTTGATGACATTGCACACGGTAGACACAGGAACATTCAGGTCTTTGGAGATGGACTTGTAGCCTTGAGATTGCTCATGCTTCCTCACAATTTGGTTTCTCAAGTCCTCAGACAGTTCTTTGGTCTTCTTTCTTTTCTCCATGCTCAATGTGGTACACACAAGGACACAGGACAGATGTTGAGTCAACTTTAATCCATGTCAACTGGCTGCAAGTGTGATTTAGTTATTGCCAAAACCTTTTAGGTGCCACAGGTAAGTTATAGGTGCTGTTAATTACACAAATTAGAGAAGCATCACATGATTTTTCGAACAGTGCCAATACTTTTATCCACCCTCTTTGTTATGTTTGGTGTGGAATTATATCCAATTTGGCTTTAGGACAATTCTTTTTGTGTTTTTTCATTTAAGACAAATTAAATGAAGATAATAATACCAAAGAATTTGTGTTTGCAATCATTTTCAGGAAGAAACTGAGTATTATCTGACAGAATTGCAGGGGTGTCAATACTTTTGGCCATGACTGTATGTTGCATGTCACCATGTCCACTTAGTAAAGCAAAAATGCTAAAAGGCTCAATGTACAAAATGGAATAGTTTTTCAATGAACATATAATTGCAGTGAGCAATATAATGAATCATAGAGCAAGTCATTGGGATGTAACAACAAGAATGTGCTACCTTTTAAGTAAATAACATAATAAAAAACAACAAAAAATTATACAATCTACCACTTAGCCCATCCAATAACACCGGATCACTCTTACATAATTTTTAATTTTTTTGGGGGGAGGGATGAATGTTGCTATAGCTCTGAGAACTTAATAATTGTTGAAAAGTACACATTTTAGAATGCCATTATTAGGATAAGGTGATGTATTGATGACTTATTGTTAATATGGAATAAGAATCGACACTAACCCTCTTTTATATGAATCGATTTATAGCAATTATCTAAATTTTAGATTTACAAGAACAACCTCATTTGACTCTGTCTATTTGAGACCTTACCTTCTTGGGTAGGTAAGTTCAATCAGGGTGGAGACTCATTCATATAATAAACCTCAAGCAACTAATGTAATTTTACATCTTAAAAACGGTAAACCTGCGCAAACAGTCAGATCCATTCCCACAAGTGCATTAATAAGAGGTAAATAAGCGTATTTTGATCACTCAGGCAATGTGATGAAATTAGGATGGATATTGCTATGGGGTTGTTTTTATGTGTTTGGCTAGGCCCTTAGTTCCCACTAAGGAAAGTAATAATGCTTTAGCATACCAAGACATTTTGGAGTGTTATACTTATGCAACTTTTCTTGAACACTTTGTTGAAAGACATTATCTATTACAGCATGCCCATGTCTTAGCTCACATAGCAACATCCATAAAGGTGTGATTAAGTGAGTCAGGTGGGACATGATTTAACTGGCTGCACAGAGCACTGACCTGAACACCAATTAATATTTATGGAAAGAACTGGAACAGAGATTGCAATCATCCAATATTAGGCCTTATTGGCAGACTTCAAAATCTTGTAGAAAGGGATGAAGTTCTTCATAATAATGTTGATGGATTTAGATAGGGATGTCCCACTGTTGTAATGTATGTATCAATACTTTTTGTCCATACATTTAATTTGAGTGTGATGCCACGCTACTTTATTGATGTGGATATGTGCCGTTAACCCCTTCCCGATGTGGCCAATTTCTGTTTTTACATTTTTGATTTTTTTTTCTTCTTCTTCCAAGACCCATAACTTTTTATTTTTCTGTCTCCATAGATGTATGAGAGCTTGTCTTTTGCAGGATGAGTTCTACTTTCAAATGACACCACATAGTGTAGTGGAGAATTGGAAAAAGAATTCCAAGTGGGGTGAAATTGTTAACAAAACCCACAATTCTGACCTTGTTTTTTTGGGAATTGTTTTTATGACAATATGATTTTACTCAGCGGTGCGAATATAGAAATACCAAAAATGTACAGTTTTTTTTATTTTAATGGTGAAAAAAATCAGAAGTTTTCTAAATTTTAATTTGCTGTAGTTTTGTGCTGGTGTGGCTCTGCTCTGTTAGGGCAATAGGGACCCACTTAGAGGTTTGCTGTGAAGTGGCAGTGGGCTTCATACAGTCTGATCAGGATGTTAAGCTGAGATCCTCATGTTCAGTTATATATATTTTTTGCCTAGTGGCATTATATCAATGTATGATTTTTGGAGGTGTGGTCCATTCTCCTTTTCAGCATATTGCATGATCTGACCTTTTTATCTTTAGATGTGCACTCCTCCCATTTGGCGCAAGTGATTTAAATTTTAGCAGGAGACTGCAAAGAAAGGGTTCCATCCCATTTCTGCTCTCACTGAAGAGCTTGAGGAAGGGTGCTATGTGGCAACCATTGTTGCTGTGGTTTTGTGCTGGTAGGGCAGCACGGTCTGGAATCATGGGGACTCAGTCTTGCAGCATGGGTGCTGTGAGGCACCAGGCTGTCCACACTACAGGTGCAGTGTCGCTGTGGCAGTAGTCGGTGCACAGCTCCGCTCCATTAGGGCGATACAGATCCACTAAGAGTTTTGCCGTGACACGGCAGTGGGAGTCATACAGTTTGATCAGAATGTTCAACTAAGAACCTCATGTTCATTTACTGTATATTGATTTTTGCCTAGTGGCATTAGATCAATGTATGATTTTTGGAGGTGCTGCCAATCTCTTTTTCAGCATGTTTTCATTTTTCGGTTGATGCAGCTGTGTGATGGCTTATTTTTTCTGATGTGAGACTATATTTTTATTGATACCATTTTGGGATAGATATAACATTTTGATTGCTTATTACAGCATCTTTTAGTGGTTCTGTAGTGACCATAAAGATTTAATTTTGGCATTGTTGATTTGTTATCTGATTACTTTGTTTACTGATCATGCGATACTACATATGTGTATTTTTCAATTTTTTGTTATTAGAATTTTTTAATAGGTGAAAAGAGGGGTGTTTGTGAAGTTTTATGTTTATTTTATATTTTTATTTGTGTCTCCTTAGAGAACTTGAACCTGTGATTGTCTTATTGCTTGTGCTATTCACAGCAATGCCACAGTAATGCTCTATATAGTAAAAATCAGCATCTTTTTTGAAGCCCAGCCACAGGATCATGTCACAGGCACATCAATGGAGCATAGAAAAATGTGTACTCATGTTATCTTGTTGTTAACGCAAATGACAAAGTTTGACAGTGTCATTTAACAGATTAACAATCACAGGCAGCGCATCACGGATCTGACATGAGTAGCAGTGGACTTCCGAAATGACTGTTCATTAGTTCATAAGTGCAGAAACTCCATTTTAGACCATTGCTGCAACTGCTATATTCCAGATTGAGACAATTTAAGGAGGGGGCTGAGTGTGCCTTGTGGTCAAATGGCCACATAGATATGTGATGTTGTTCCTGTAAACTGTTGTAAGATATGAGGTTGTTTCTGTAAATCTTAAATTTAGATTATTACTATAAATATATTCCTAAAAAAGAAATAAGCACTTTATCCTTAAAGAAGCACTTCCAGAATTTTTTATGCATTAAATGTGTTTTTTTTTTCACTTGAAAAAGATCCTGGTACACTGTTCAGATGCATTGTAAACAAAAAACCTTTTCCTCATCGTCATTTCTGAAGAACAAATTTCCTCCAGCAGTGTATCCACCTATGTGTTCATCCAACTGGATCTAATATTTCTTGAAGGATTTGTCCACCAGCCATGGGGCAGCAGCAGCTGTTTTTCTCCATGCCTACATAGGAGATGAGCTTGTAACAACTCCATCAGGTGAGCCTAACCATCAATCTCCTACTCTCCCTCCATAGGGTATCACCTTACTGTGCTCTCTGTTTCCCACTTCTAGATAAAAGGGCCTTTTACACATAGCGATATCGCTAGCGATGTCGCTAAAGCGTCACCGATAATGTGACGCAACAGCGATATCGCTAGCGATTTCGCTTTGTGTGACATGTACATGCGACCGGCTCCCCGCTGGATATCGCTGATTGTGCTCGAATGTCCTGGGCCATTTTTTCCTCGTTGGCATCCCGCTGGTGCTGACTAGCAAAGCATGGACGCAGGCGGAAGTCGTTATCATCGCTGCGGTGTGACAGGTAAGAGCGACCGCCGATGGATCGCATATCGCTGCTGGTGAGATCTGCCTGTGTGGCAGCTCACTAGAGACCATTTAGCGATGCACCAGCAATCCTGACCGGGTCGTATTGTTGTCGGGATCGCTGGTGCATCGCTAAATGTAACGGGACCCTAACACAAGAGACTGTTTCTGTTGATGTTGTGAAACCACCAAACTCTGCCTCAAGTCTAATGTGTAACTGTCAAGCTCTGCGCCTTCATTTTGTTTTGTAACTGGAACTGGGCTCATAATAGTCTTCACTTTGTATAGTAAACAAATGTTTTTTCACACCAAATTTATCAAAGCATTTGTCCAGAGGGGCGCAGTCACAATGAATTAGAAAAGTTCTTTGTCCAAACTGTGGTTGCAAAATTGAATATATACACTTGTATAGAGTGTTCCAGATAACACATTTCCAATTCTCCAGACTCCAGTCGGTACATGCTTTACACCACTTCAGCCAATGCTTAGCTTTGCACAGTGTGATTTTAGACTTGGGTACAATTGCAAGATAAGAGAATTCATTTTGTGAAGATCATAATAGAAAATTCTCTTGTAGCCAATCACTTCCATAGCCAAATTATAGGGTGTGTTGCAGGTTAAGTTAGGTGATTTTTACAGACATTGTAAAAGAAAAATGTTAAAAAATATAGCATTTTTCTTTTAGAATTTTGCCACAACTCTTTACAAGTTATTTGTGGTATTGGAGTTCTGACCCATTTAAATCAATGGCTAGCTAGATAAAAAAAAACTGTCTATCAACTCCTATTAGCATAAAATAAAGGTGAAAAAGTGCAAGCTGCTATCTCTTTTAATGGCTAACTGAAAAGATAGTAGCAAATTGCAAGATTTTGAGACTCTCAGGTCTCTTGATCAGGCACAGAAAAATACAAAATCCTAAGAGTCACATTTCTATACACAACAGGGCACAATAATAATTAAATAGATAAGACAAGTGACGTGAGGCAGAACTATCATTTTGGGATAAACAGTTGTGGCCGCATATGTTGGAACAGTTCATAGATAAGGAGAGTGAAAGTTTTATTGTCCTGTGATTGAGGTCTGGTTGGGTTGTAATGCCCTCAACAAGGGCTGAGAAGACATAAATCCATACTATACATTCATTGCCACATGCAAATGAGAAAAAATGGAACTGCACTAGAGTGTAACCCTGTTTACAACTATAGATGTAAGCCCCTTAATTTTACTGAAATATAGCAGACAAATTCAACAGGTAAAATGGTGCTCAGCTTGAAAAATAACATGGAGTCAGTATAGCCCAAACGGAAGAAAAAAGCTGCACTCACCAAGCTGAAAACAAATGTTCAATCTTTTAAATACACCATTTGCAGTGTGTGCAATAACAAGTGGACGTGCAGGATCAAAGAGGTAGGCGGAAGGGACAGGTGGACTATGGTAATTTCGTGAGTGATTGCTTCAACGGGTTCAGGTGACCTCAATGGGAGGCAAAATCAAAAGCATAGACAACACCTTTAGGGGGGGTGAAAAGCTGGCCAAAAAGCTCAAATTAGATACAGATACAGGGAAAAGTGGCATCAATTGACCCACAGTAGAAATTTTACAATGGCACATCAGCAGTCAGCCATGGGCCATACATGAGGTATCAGAGTCTGAGCCAGCATTTAGAGCTTTGAATTGAAGTTTAAATTAAGATGAAATGGATGAGGGACGTGCTGTGCTGGGATCCCTGATACCTCATGCAACAGATTAAATGTGATTTTTGATTATAAACATACAGGTGGCACAAATATCAGCCTGGTATAAAACAAATGTTTGCTAAAAAAATTATGGATAGTAACACAGGTAGCTAACTGAAAGTAATTGCTGGTCTGGGAACCCTACTGCAACAGGCAACATGCATGAAGGAGACCCAACTTGGAGTAAAAACATTTCCCAAAATTAGTGACAAACACCATTAAATTGTCATCAATTTACCAGTGTAGAAATATTATTATTGCCCAGTTTTTTGAAAACTTCAATTACTATACAGTCTACTTGACTCCCTTTCTTTGGCAGCTGCACAGCAGCATTATTATTATTTACTGTAATACAAAACAACACAGCACTCTTAAGACTATACATTGCAGGTGCTCCAGTAAGGTATACAGCCCTTCATATGTACAATATCAAGAAACACTTGGCACTCCAATGCTGAAGGAAATAAGTTCCATTTAATGTGCATCCAGACAATATGTCATTATAGAACGTTTTCGATCCACCTCCGGACATTCATCAGAATAGTCTTTTTTGGATTGAAAGCATGCATACAGAATATGGAAAGAACATGAAAAGAGAAAATATACATCAAACAATGTTCGAGTCAAATAATTGAAGCAGGGATGAAAAGCATGAAATCTATAATTAATATAAAGGATATAAGTGCTCCTCAGTGGTGATATCTGAGAAAGGAGGTCCATTGGCACCTGGTTCAGTAATGTGGAAATGCCAAAGATGCTTCAAAAGTAGCTAGCTTATAAGTGCCTAATGGTTTTCTTTCCCTGCTTCAATACCTCCTTACTGCTCTAGCACGTGTTTTATGTCAACCTTTTACACTCCAGACAACATGATGCTTTCTTACCGGGATATGTTTTCCGTGGCTATTACCATATATTGAATATCTATTTTTGACATTGTATATTTATCGTAAATTATTTGGCTCCTGCATTGTTTGACGTATATTTTCTCTTTTTATGTTCTTTCCATATTCTGTATGTATTCCTTCAATTCGAAAAAGTCTATTCTCTTGAAGGGCCAGTGGTGGGCCAAGAACGATCAATAATGACATATTGTCTGGAAGCACATTAACGAAACTTATTATCTTCAGCATTGGAGGGCCACGTTTTCTTGATATTATTATTATTTATTGTTATAGTGCCATTTATGTGGAAAGGGTAAACATAATAAAGACAAGTACAATAATATTATTCAATACAAGTCACCAACTGCTACTGGAGGAGAGAGGACCCTGCCTGTGGGGGATCACAGTCTACATAGGAAGGGTGAGGATAGAATAAGTGAGGGTAGAGCTGCTTGCACAGCAGTATGGTAGAGTGATGGTTAGTGTAGGTTGTAGTCTTGTCTGGAGTGGTATTTCTTCCAGTTGCTTTTAAAGTTTCTCCTGGTAGGCGAGAGTATGATATGTTGAGGAACACAGTTCCATAGTAGAGGGGATCTATGGGAGAAATCTACTATGCAATTGTGGGAAGAGGAGATAAAAGAGGAGTAGAGAAGGAGATCTTGAGATGATACGAGGTTGCGTGCAGCTAAGTATCAGGAGAGTAGGTCACAGATGTATGGAGGAGACAGGTTTTGTATTGCTTTGTATTCCAAACTTAGGGTTTTGAACAGGAGTTTCTGGGCAATGGGGAACCAGTGCAGAGATTGATAGAAGGGAGAAGCCAGGGAATAGCGGGGTAACAGGTAGATTAGTCAGGCAGCAGAGTGTTAAGGGCTAGCGGAACGCACCAAGTAATTATGATGGTAAGGGGTGCGTTCGCAGCCCTGGGTCCACCATGCAGAGATGGAACCTGCTGCTAGGTAATGGTGGATAATAGCACACTCGGGTTACCTCATCTGGAGTGTACAAGGCAAACCCTGTTACTTCACAGAGTTGCACTAATAAGATATGAGCGCAAGCGATGTGTTCACAGAACTCTGCCCAGAGGCATGGAGTTAGAGTCTTTCTTGACTCACTTGCGCACGGAGCCACTGCAGCGGCGCTAGAGAGTGACGCTAGCAGAATGCTGTGCCCTGTTCGCTTTCACAGGGTGCAGTGGATAGACTTGTACCGCCCAGAGGTTTGGGAGATATGGCGGCACTATGGGGCTAACCTTTGTGCTTTGACTGGACCACTGTGGTACATGCTTTGCCACCATGAGGAGCTGACTCTAGATAAACTAACTCTAACACATATACATATGTATCAAAGGGAGAGGTTATTTAATGAGTCAGGCACCAGTTCCATGCATCCATCATCACACACAAGTCTCAACAAAAGTCTATCTTAGCGCATGGCCGAGCGGCCATGCGACCCTTTTATATCAGCATCCTTCCGGGACATTCCTGATCGTCCAATCCGAGCTGGAAAAGGACCTGAACATGTGACCTCCGATCTCCAATGAGAGATCGTCCCACAGACATGCTCAGTGGACCGAAAGGAGGACTTAGTCCCTGGAGTAGCTCGCTGCTGACCAGCATGCATTACTATAGCTGGACCAGAGGTGGCAGCAGCAACCAAACCCACAGTGCTGGTCTGAGCAGAGCGCCAGGATCGACGAGTCTGCTGAGCAGCCTCGTCTGCGGCCGGAGACGAATGGGAGACCGCCAAATGCAAGGCTTTGGATTCCTGCTGTGCAGCGACAGGAACCCGACACCTAACACAGAGTTTAGGATACACTTGATGATGTAATATTGTTAGAAAAGAGGTCGCGGAGCAGGAGGTTGAAGTAGTCGAGGTGGGAGATGATGAGGGCATGCACTAGTGTTTTTCAGATTCATGGTTAAGGAATCCGCAGATTTGGGAGATATTTTTGAGCTGGAGTCAGCAGGAATCGGAAAGGACTTGGAACTCAGATTTGAAGGAGAGATCAGAGTTAATCCATTGATTTAGATGGATAGGTCAGTTGGTGGGGTTGAGTGAGATGGTGGAAAGCTGATGAATTCGGTTATATCCATGTTGAGTTTTAGAAATCTACCAGAAAAGAAAGATGAAATAGAGGACTGACATTGTTGGATTCCGGTAAGTAAGGAGGTGATATCAGGCTCAGAGAGGTAGACTTGTGTCTCATCAGTAGAGTTGAGCAAAACGGGTCGGTCAATTTCAAAAGTCGCCGACTTTTGCAAAAGTCGGGTTTCATGAAACGAAATCCGACCATAGCGTGAGGTCGGCCATGAGGTCATCGACCAGAGCGCCAAAGTCGCGTTTCAAAAGATGCTTCCAGCGCCCTTTTTCAGCCAATGATGGAGGAAGCACAGTGTGGGCAACACGATGACATAGGCAGCGGTCACCACCATCTTTGAGAAGGGCTTGCAAGTGATTGGCTTGCTTTGTGTGGCATCACAGGGGCTATAAAAGGGCGTGCGCGCCGACCGCCATCTTACTTCTGCTGATCTCAGAATAGGGAGAACTGCTGCTGCTGCTGATTCCGTAGGGAGAGCGTTAGGCAGGGAAGAAGATACAAAAAACTGCTTCTGCTGCTAGTAATTTTGCCTGTACAACACACCAGTTAGTGTGCAGTGCAAGGGGAGGCTATATTTTGGTGCATCAGCTCTGTTGGTTATTAGGCTGCCTTATAAGGCTCCCTGATAGCTGCATTGCTGTTTTCACACTGCTGTGCAAACTGCTTTTTTAAAAGCAAAAATACTTTTCATCCTCTTTTTTGCCCAGTTACCAAGCGTTCATTTTTCCACACTTTTGTGTGCAGCAGTCCTGCTTATTAGGCTGCCTGCTGCCATACTTGGGACTGAGAGCATCATTGTCAGCTTGCTAAAATCTCTATGGAGATTCAAATTCTCCCCAGTCCTATATAGACATTTTATACACCATCCAATTTCAGCCTGTTATATTGAGGTGTAATCTACTCTGGGCCTGAGATAATAGTTCAGTGTCCTCAAGTCTGTAGGGAGATTCAAATTCTCCCCAGTCCAATAAAGACATTTTATACACCATCCAATTTCAGCCTGTTATATTGAGGTGTAATCTACTCTGGGCCTGAGATAATAGTTCAGTGTCCTCAAGTCTGTAGGGAGATTCAAATTCTCCCCAGTCCAATAAAGACATTTTATACACCATCCAATTTCAGCCTGTTATATTGAGGTGTAATATACTCTGGGCCTGAGATAATAGTTCAGTGTCCTCAAGTCTGTAGGGAGATTCAAATTCTCCCCAGTCCTATTTAGACATTTTATATACCATCCAATTTCAGCCTGTTATATTGAGGTGTAATCTACACTGGGCCTGAGATAATAGTTCAGTGTCCTCAAGTCTGTAGGGAGATTCAAATTCTCCCCAGTCCTATATAGACATTTTATACACCATCCAATTTCAGCCTGTTATATTGAGGTGTAATCTACACTGGGCCTGAGAATAGTTCAGTGTCCTCAAGTCTGTAGGGAGATTCAATTTCTCACCAATACTATATACACCTTGTACCGTGTTTTACAGTACCATATTGCTGGTGGTATTTTGGGTACATTTTCCCAAAAATGAGGAAGTGTGTTGGAAGAGGTCGTGGAAGTGGACGGGGGTTGCCAGCTGGTAATGATGGTGTTGGTGGTGGATCTGCTGGTAGTGGCAAAAGCACAATAGCACCTAATTCAGGAGGTGTTGAGCCTGCGTCATCGTCTGGCTCCACAAGGCCTCGAAGGCTCCCTTTTCTGGGAGTAGGTAAACCACTTTTAAAGCCGGAGCTTCAGGAACAAGTTTTGGCTTACATTGCTGAAACAGCCTCCAGCTCTATCGCCTCCTCTTCTGAACTTTCAAAAAATAAAAGCATGAGTCGTCATTGGAGACTCATGGTCAGGAACCACACCTTTCCTTGTGTCCTTCACCCCTACCAAAAGTAAAGGATGAGGCAGGCCACTCTACAGATTACTCCATGGAGCTCTTTTCACATAGCATGCCTGGGTTATCAAGTCAAATCGTGAATTACCCAGTCCAAAAAGAATCTGACATGGAGTGCACTGATGCACAGCCACTGCTAGATTTATCTGCTGGTACATTCACTCAGAGCACTACATTGTCCTCGCAGTGTACTGAGCCAGAATCTGACCCTGATGAAACTCAGGTGCCCCTTCCCGCATACTATACCACCTTACATGGTGACACAGAGGAAGGTGCACATGACATTGAAGAGGAGGTGATGGATGACCCAGTTGTTGACCCAAATTGGCATCCATTGTGGGAAGAGGGTGCCACTGCCAATAGCTCAGAAGAGGAGGAGGAGCATCCGCAGCAGACATCGACATCGCAACAGCTGTTATCTGGCAGGCCCGGAGCAGTCCAAAAACGGGTTACAAAAACCAAAAGAGTTGCAGGACAGCTAGGCCAGATGCTCAAATTACCACAGGGTGCAAGGCCTCAAAATGACTTCCATAGTAGGAAGAGTGCAGTGTGGCACTTTTTTTAACGAAATCCTAATGATCAGACAAAGGTTATCTGTAAGAAGTGCGCAAAGACCTTTAGCCGAGGGAAAAATCTGAGAAATTTGAATACCAGTTGCATGCACAGACATTTAACCACCATGCACTTGCAAGCATGGATGGACTACCAAACCTCACGTACCACATTTGAAACTGCTCCCAATGAAGGTAGTCAGCAACGCTACATCGTTTCCCCCACTGTAAGCCCACCGATTAGCACACCACCAGCAGCAAATGTTGAGGTGTAGTCGCAAGGCCAAAGTAGTCAGGGAATCACAATATTATCGCTACAAAAGACTGAATCTAGGCCATCAGAAAGAACACCAAATCCATCACCATCATCAACCCTCTCTCAGTCCACCATGTCCACCGCTAGTTCCACCATATGCAGCTCTCAAGTCCAGCTCACCCTACCAGAGACTATGAGTAGGACAAGAAACTACTCATCCTCTCATCCGCGTACACTGGGTTTGAACACCCACATTGCCAAACTAATCTCGTTAGAGATAATGCCCTACCGGTTGGTTGAAAGCGAAGCTTTCCGCAAACTCATGGCATATGCAGTACCACGCTATGACCTACCCAGTCGGCACTTCTTTTCTCGCAAAGCCATCCCAGCCCTCCACCTTCAAGTGAAAGACCGCATTGTCCATGCACTCAAGCAATCAGTGAGTGGAAAGGTGCACCTCACAACAGATATATGGTCCAGTAAGCATGGCCAGGGCCGTTACGTGTCCATCACTGTGCACTGGGTTAATGTGGTGGATGCAGGGCCCACAGGGGACAGCGGCGGTGCTGCCTAGCCCATGGTATAGGAAACAGATGGGTGTAGGCATTCGACCCTCCTCCTCCAGAAGCGAAAGTTCGTCCACAGAGCGCAGTCGCATGGGCACTCCATCCGCAATTGCCAGTGTTGCACACTCGGTGTCCCACTATCGAACAGCTAGTGGTAAGTGGCAGCAGGCTGTGTTGAAGATGAAGTGTTTGGGAGACAACAGACACACCGCGGAGGTACTGGCCGACTACTTGCAGCGACAAACTGAGTCATGGCTGGGCAGTCTAGATCTTTAGGCAAAACACATGCTGCGGAGACACCATCACATGCTTCTCAACACAAGCAATGACTAGCCAGGTCTTTCCCCAGGAAGGAACAACCATGGGAAGGGCAGTCTCCAATGAAGGAAACCACCTATGCCAAAACATGGTATCCTTCCACAGACCGCTGTTTCAGGGTATTGCCTCTCTTCAGTGTGGAGTAGGAAATTGGCCAGTAGGAGCAATGCCTAGTAGAAGACTGTGAAAAATGAGGATGAATAAACTCATGGAGATCAACATCCAACACTGCGGAGACACCATCACATGTTTCTCAACGCATTGATTCTAGAGCAATGCCCCCATCCCTTATGGGAAATATGTAAAAATATGCAAAACACAAGCCGAGCTATGCCGCCTGTTTATGAAAGAACCAGTTTTTGACTACATTTACACCACTTAATACTTTGGGCCTAGTAACTGTGTATGCTACTCAGCAGAGTTGGCCACCCGTGAACCAAGCTATGCCGCCTGTTTATGTACGATCTGTGTGCTACTCAGCAGAGGAGCCAAGCTGTTAAGCAAGCTACAGCACCTGTGGTTTGGACACTTAATTTTTTCACATTCTTTCTGGAATGCCATTTAGGCCTAATTCCTGAATTACGGTTGACCTGCACTTACTGGGAAATGCTTGTTCGCGGGGAAGAATTGTAATCCCAGATCCCCATCACTAACGGGGTTCAGCGTGTTATCCGCACCTGTAAGCGATACACGCTGGTCCTTTCATTGTAGCACGCGCGCAGCCCCTGACATGTAAGGGCATGACAGACCTGTTATTGGCCTATCCCATGTGCCAGAGCCTCGCGTGTCCCTCTAGTAAGCTGGATGCGGACCGCAGGGGCATGCCTGAGTCTCGTTCGTTAACGGAATTAAGCTTGCAATCTGTGCAGTTTTTTTGTGGATGGCATGGTTGAAGTTGCCTGTGTTAAGTCCAATTAAGCTGCAGGCTCCACTCCTGGTGGTGCCCTTCTGGACATTCCTTTAAGGTTCAGCTTTGCAACCATACTGCCCCCGCAAACCAAACACTTTTCCTGACAGTGACATTCTGGTCAAAGAGCGCGATGACATCACGTCTGTACGCCCTCTGCCTGAACAGTCCAAGTGCAGAGAGATGGAAGATGGGGACGACGAGGAGTCCAGAGTACAGGGATTCCATAGCGAGGAGACTTATTTAATTGTTTTAAAGGTTGAGAGCAATTTTTGGGGCGCACGATACTCTGGAGAATGATATCTGGGGACCACCATACACTGGAGCATTCCAAAAGTGGACATCAGTCACTGAAGCAGCATTTACAGGGCCCATTATACACTGGAGCATTAGAAATGGGGCCCATTATATATGGAGCATTATTTGGGCCCATAAGACACTGGAACATCATCCATGGTGGACAACATATACTGTAGCATTATGTGGAGCTCATCATATACTGTATCGAACGTTATATGGGACCAATGATTCTGTATGGAGAACTATATGGGCCTCATTACTCTGTATGGCGCACTATGCGGTGGCCATAATACTGTATGGAGGAAAATACTGTCTGTTTTTGGAGCTATTGGAGAATTTAAAATGGATATCAGTCATGTGATGTAAGAATTGAAATATTTTTCATTGTACTGTACCGCTATTTCTCTGCCGTATCAAAGGATCATGACTTGTGGTATGTGTTAAAGGAGCCCAGTGACACTCTTTGGCCCTGAGCCCACGAAAATCTGGAACCAGCACTACCCCCCCACAACTTTAGCCAAATAACCCCCAGTTTTCAATGCCTAACTATTATTATAAAGTAAATTAAACTTGACAAGCTTAAGGAATAAGAATTGATGTTTTTGGCATTAAAATGGGCACTGTAGGTGTGTTTCCTGTCCTCCACTCAATGCCAACTTTTCTTCCCCATTGACTTACATTGGGTTTCGTGTTTCAGTCGGCCTTCGACTTTTCACGATAATCGGCCGATTTCGTTCGACCCGACTCTTGCGAAAGTCGGGTTTCACGACCCGAAAAAAGGCAAAATCGCTCATCTCTAGTCATCAGCATAGAGGTGAAAGAGCAGGGGTCCTAAAATTGAACCTTGAGAGACATTGACAGATGGGGGACGAGATGAGGAGGTGTTGTGTGAGTAGGAGACACTGAATGTCCTCCCAGTTAGGTATGAGGAGATCCAAGATAATGCCAAGTCTGTGATTATGTGATGCCAAGAGATGAGAGAGTCTGTAGTAAGTAATGGTCCACTGTGTCAAAGGCAAATGACAGGTCCACGAGGAGGAGGACAAAGTAGTGATGCTTGGATCTGTCAGATAGTAGGTCGTTGTTGACTTTAGTCAGGGCAGTTTCAGTGGAATGGTGCTGTCGGAAACCAGATTGTAAGCGGTCAAAGAAGAAGCAGGAAGATAAATTTGAGAAAAGTTCAAAATGGACGTGTTGTTCCATTAGCTTTGAGGCAAAGGGGAGAAGTTACATGGAGCGATAGCTATACACAAAGAATGAATAAAGGGAGGACTTTTTGAGGATAGGTGTGATCGAGGTACGACTGAAGCATGATGGGAAAACAACAGTTGTTAGTGGGTCAAGTTCACAGGTGGTAAAACGTGATTTGAAGAGTAGAGGAAAGTTGATCTACACTGGTCCTTTTTAGAGACCCCAAAAGATGACTCAACTCACTTTATATGCTTACTTTGTAAAAAAAACAATTGAGTAGAGGCAAAAGATCCAATAATTTGCCTGATACATTCATGAACTGGATCATGCGCGATCAGAATTTTTCAATCTGGGAATCTCACTGCCCTAAAATGCGGACTAGTGGGCATCGCCAACCACCGGCTGCTCCATTAAGCACATTTGCTGCTTCTGCTCCGTCAATGTGGCAAGTGTAGTGTTTTTGCACAGTTCTCCATCCTCAGAGCCTCCACTTGTCTACCCGCTACAGTCATGGTGAGTGAAAGCAAGTGAGCTGTTACGGAAGTGGACATGCCTGCTGATTTTGACCGATCTCAAACACTGAGCAAATCACATCTTTCTCAATCTACGAAAACATCCACACCTGTACCTTACTCACAGTCCAGCAGTTTGTCATCTTCGCCATACCCCACTCTCTGTCAGCACAGCAGCCAGCCATTGTTTGTGCAGTTGTGGTCATTTAAAAGATTGTTTCCTCCTACACATGGCAAAGCTAAGAGCTTAAACTTCATTATCTTCAATCTACTAATAATAATGTTTATTTATATAGTGCAAACACATTCCGCAGAGCTTTACATGTCAACATTTCAAATAAAATAGTCATAAGTTACAAAGTTAACGATAATGCAATATTAAAACAAAAATAATTATGACCCTGCTGGTAAGAACTTACAATCTACAATGAGGTTGGGGTGATACAAAGTACAAGTCCTTATTTACACACACGTGTCTTGCATGGCTCACATCCTCAACCTGGTGGTTCAACATTTTCTATGCCACTATCCCAGCAGCAATGATCCCTGGTAAAGTATGACATTTTTCATAGTCTGGCCCGACACATTACGAACGTGTAACAAAACAAGCTTATGTATTGTGTACAGATAAAGGACCTCTGAACCCTTTTGCACAGTTTTGAAATGGCTATTAAGATGGTTAGTGTTGATGTTGCCATCATCAGCATCATCATTTTGGCCATCTACATGCTGGAGCATATTATGAATAGTTTGCAGGAGGAGGTGGTGGTCACAGAGGAAGAGGAGGAAGTAGAGGAGAATGCGGAAGTGATAACAATATCAACAATGCCATGGGAGGGTGGATTATAGTGATTGAGCTGTGCTCAAGGTACCAGAAAAACTGTTAGCAAAGGTGCAGGAGATGAGGAGCAAATTGAGGACTAGGTAAAGGATGCACACCAATCAGGAGATGTAGAGGATAGTGATATGCTCTCTGTTTTCTGTGGTTGACAGGAGTGGATGGAGGAAGCAACCTTGAGTGTTACCCCACTACCAACACAGCATGGACTTGGACCTCATGGCAACGCCCCACATATAAGCGCCTTCTTGCTGTACTTTCTTCAACATGATGCCCATATTCTTAAGGTTAGAAATAGTGCTGACTACTGGGTTGCCATTCTGTTTGATCCATGGTACATGACTCCATTTTCTTAGCTGCTTTCCCCCCTGGAAAGGGATGCATGCATGCTGGCATATAGAAATACACTTCCCCAAGACAGCAGAGAAGCACACAGTGTGCATCCCAGTTCTAGATGTCCAGCCCTGGAGACATCAAGGGGTCACTGCAAAAATATAAGCAGCAGCAGTGTAGGTGGCACAAGCAATTTCTGTCGGCTATTTAACACCTTTTTTAGACCAGCCTTTGCACCAGCAGAACAGAGTATCTGGAGCTCAATATCAATGCCATCAGAGGGGTTTGGTGCTTTTACATTTTGTTCTTCAAAAATGGAAGAGTGACCTGAACTTGCCTGTCACGCCTTGGAGGTTTGTTATACCCGGCAGCCAGCGTTCTCTCAAAATGTATCTTCAGCGCTGCTGGCGGTATCTTGATGGATAAGTGCATCCGGCTGTCCCCTCAACGTGTAGACTACCTAACTTTCATTAAAATGAACAAGTCATGGATCTCTGATGACTTTTGCACCCCAGTCACAGGTATGTGCAGACCAGGCAATGGTATTGTTTTTAGCGTCATGTATTGTTCTCTCATTATTGCAGTCTGTGCCATCTTTGTGGTGTCTTCTGTGCCTGCTGTTACTGCTGCTGCTGATGTTACAAACAATTTTTTTGAAATGTGCAGATCAGAAGTTGGGTCTCCATCTGGCGGGTTGCCTGTGATAGAAGGTGTGTCAGAGGCCTATTATAAAATGTCTACTTTGTGGAAATTGATGCCACTTTAGTGATGTATGACAATTATTTTTTGAAATGCGGAGATTCCAAGTAGGATTTCCATCCGGTGGGTTGCCTGTGGTGGAAGGTGTGTCAGAGGCCTATAATACTGTTTCTATTCTGTGGAAATTGATGCTGCTTTAGTGCTGTGAGACGATTATGTTTTGAAATGTGCAGACGCCAAGTTAGGTCTCCATCTGGTGGGATTCCAGTGTAAGTAAGTCTCCCAGACAGGCAGGCTTGCACTTACTTTCAGTCATCTACCTGTGTTACTTTCTTTACATTTTTCTACCAATAATAGTCTATAAAACTGATATTTGTGCCATCTTAGTGTGACTGGAGAAAGAAAATAAAAATTGGAGGTGTTGCATGAGGTTGCCCAGCTAAGAAGGAGTACAACACTCCCTTAATCACTGAGTCATCAATAAAACTTCAATTTCAAGCTTTAAAAGCTGGGCCACACCCTGGTACCTCATGCATGGCCCGTGGCTGACTGCTTGTGTTGCATTACAACAGGTTCTAGTGTGGGTCAATTGATCAGTCAAGTACTTGTGTTACTATTCTTACATTTTTCTATCAATATTAGTCTATAAAACTGATGTTTGTGACATCTAAGTGTAGCTGGAATTAAAAAAAAATTGGAGGTGTTGCAAGAGGTGTTAAGTCTCCCAGCTAAGAAGTCTTATACCGCTCCCTTACCTCATTAAAACTTAAATTCCAAGCTGTAAATGCTGGGCCAGAGCCTGATACCTCACTCATGCATGGCCCATGGCTGACTGCTGCTGTGCCATTTGCAAATTTCTACTGTGGGTCAATTGATGCCACTTTTGCTGGTGTTTGCTCTTAATTTCAGCTCTTTGAGAAGCTTTTTGTCACCCCTTAAGGCATTGTCTATGCGCTTGGTTTTGCCTCTCACTGAATCTAATGGGGTTTGGTATGTTCGTCAAACCGTTCGACCAACTACTCAGCGAACAGAGATCCGTTCAGCTAATCCAAACTGGTCTGAACCTTGAAAGGTTTGCTTATCTCCAATGACGACTGTTGTGAACACTTTTGACCTGACTTCTGAGTTTGGGCTCCCTCTGGTGGTTGCTGCGGGTAATGGAGCTGGTCGGGTTGACAGAAGTCAATCACCTGAAGAGGATTATTGGAGGTCAGGTGATACAGACTGGGGAGATTTAAGTCAGCAAGATTCCGTCTGTTGTTGCTGGTGAATTGGTTTTCTTCCTGTGCATTTTGAAGTCCGCATGCCCCCTGCTTGGTCCTGCATCGTTCAGATAAGTTATTTGTTTGCTGGAATCTTTTTGCATTTGATCCAGTTTTTGCCTTTTTCTGCTTTCTGCTTTGCTGTGTGGGTTCAGCATTGTTCCCTGCTGGGACCAGTGCTGGAATCCGTTCCATATGCCACAGCCTATGTCAGTCTGTTCAGTATTGCTAGTCCCCTGTTATATCAGTATCTTTTGTTTGGCTTCCAGTTCACACCAGAATGCTGATCTAGTGGGGGAGAGGTCGTGTGGCCTCACTATTTTTGCATATCAGACGTGCTGGATTTTTCTTAGGGTTTTTTGCATGATTGCAGACAGTATCTTTCCTGTCCTTTTCTAGCTAGACAGTTTGGGCCCCATTATTTGCTTATTCTATTTTCTGCCTGTGTTTGTGCCTCATAATGTCTCACTGGCTATATATGTTTGGGGGCTATCTATTCCTTTGGGGTTCTACTCCAGGGCAGTTTAGCTTTCCCCTTTCTTGCTTTAGGCTTAGTTAACTCTTTGGCTGTGCCAAGGCGTCTAGGGCATTATAGGTACGTCCCACGGCTAATTCTAGTTGTGTTGTTAGTTTTAGGGGTCTGCAATCCGCTTAGTTACCAACCTTTCTGGTTTTCTGGTTGCCTAGCTTATTCCCCGACCATCCTCCTCGGTAACCTAATCATAACAGACGACCACCCGACAGTCCACCACTGGATCATAAACCAAACTATTTTAATTTAATATTTTTTCCCACAAGTAGAAGTTGGATGCTCCGAAACTAGTTAACACCAAATCATAAGTAACTAGGCAAGGCCTAAATCAAATTTAACAACCACAAGAAAAATAGACCCCAAAAAATTAACTTCCGGAACGATATGGGTGCTCCATGCTGCTCGTGGAGGAGGATAGTGCTGCATACTTGCGGGTAACTAAAGCCAGTCTGTTCACACCTGACCAAGCACCTGGATGGGGATTGGGATTCCCTATTTATAGGTGGGACAAACACCAGAATTCCATACATAGCACTGTCTGATCACATAGGGAAAGATTGGAGTCCCCATTTGTCTCCTGATGAACCCTGATAACGTAGGAGAAAACGCTTCGGAACTGTGAACAAGGGACTTCTAAGGATAAGTGATTATTTCCTTTTGATACCTTAATGATGGTGAAACTATGAATAAGGGACTTCTAATCATAAGTGTCTATATTTCTCTTATACTATTTTGATTTTTTTGAAGGGGTCAGAATGATATTTGCCCTATCAGAGTGGGACTTTGAACAAGGGACTTCTATGGAAAAGTGTTTATTTTTTCTGATACCATATTGATGTTTTTTTTTGCAGGGGTGAATAGGATATTTTCCCTATTAGAATTTATTGATTGGGGATAACTTTATTGTATTGTACTTTTTTCACTCACTCATATCCAGGATATTCAGGCACCTGGCATCTTTAGAGTTTTCCAGCAACCAGCATATTTTGCATATCCTCAACTTTCTAAGCCACAATGTTATGACATTGTGCAATGTGTGGCATGAAGTCAAGGCATAGTCAATGCCGGAGATGACAAGCACCATAAAGAAAAAATGAAGATGGGTCAGTGAAGGTACACTAATAACACGACTGATAAATGCTAGTATGGGCAGAGTTTGCATTATTTATTCATTTATTTTTAAATCCTTCTCAGTCCTTTAGAATTTAACAATATTTTTCTGAATTTGTGTACATTTATTTACAAAGATGTTGATTTTGGCAAATTCAATTTTTGCGACATGAAAGATAAATTTAATTTGTATCAATGTGATTCACATACTTTTTGTTATTGAAAAAAGGTTTTAAAAATTATTTAGCAATTACCAATTAACTAAAAAGGTTTCGCCAATTTAGGCTGAGTTCACACGTGGCGTTTTTTTCGCGGCAGTTTTAACCTCGCGATTTTGCCGCGAAAACGCGAAAAATAAGCATCCCATGCATTCCTATGGGATTCTGCAATGCTGTGCTAATGCTGCGGTTTTTACCGTGGCGGAATCGCTTCATGGTAAAAAACGCAGCATGCTCATTAATTTTGCGGAATCGCGGCGATCCCGCACCCACAGGAATGCATTGTTCCGCTTAATTCCTGCATGTGGCTGTGCACACCATGCGAAAAGTAAGCAGAACAATTGCGGATGGTACCCACGGTCTGGAGGAGGGGAGACTGTCCTCCAGGCTTTGGGTACCATATCCCTGCAAAAAATAGAATTTAAAATAAAAAATATTGTTATTCTCACCTTCCGACGTCCCGCGCAGCCTTCCCGCTTCTCTCCACGCTCCCAGTCCCAGTAAGCCTTTGCGAGCGATGACGTCCGTTCTCGCGGGATCGCGAAGTCTCGCGGTCATGCGCGCGACGTCATCGCAAATTACCATGAGACGTCGCGATCCCGAGAGAACGTACGTAATCGTGGGCATTTTCGCGAAGGATTACTGGGAACGAGAGCGTGGAGAGAGGCGGGAAGGCTGCGCGGGATGTCGGAAGGTAAGAATAACACCATTTTTAATTTTTTTATTATTTTTTACATTTTATCTTTTACTACTGATGCTGCATAGGCGGTCTCAGTAGTAAAAAGTTGGTCACACTTGTCAAACACTATGTTTGACGAGTGTGTGACCAACCTGTCAATCAGTTCTCCAAGCGATGCTACAGATCGCTTGGAAAACGCTAGCAATTCTGCAAGCTAATTACGCTTGCAAAATGCTAGTTTTTCCGCGGGAAAATCGCGGGAATTTAAAATGCGATTTTCCGGCGCAATGGAATTCCGGAACTCTCGCCGTAATTTCCGCGAGAGTTCCGCTACGTGTGAACCCAGCCTCATAGTAGATAAAGTAATATAAAAAAATAAATTAGTTTATTTATTACTATTGCTAAGTTCATTTGAAGTAGTCTTCTACTCCATTCACAGGAACTTGTCTTGTTGAATAATAAAGAAGGCAGATAGTTTCTCATACCTGTAGCATCACGGAGAAGTGATATCTAGGAGATTGTTTTCCACTTCTTTCAATTTTACAGATTCACATATCCAAGTTTCATTGTCCAAGTGTATAGCAAGTCTCTTTTGTCTCAAAATCAGCAGCTTCAGCCCTTTAGCCGGTCCAGATATCACAGCCTGTACACACTCGGATGAAAATTAAACATGTTAAACTGCCATTAAAAACATACAATTTTGGTTTTAATGTTTTTAATGAATAAACCCTTAGGGTTTTCAGGTGTTTTTGATGCCAATTTGGTATCCATAATAGTGAATGTAAGCATGAAACTAAAAGTGGGCTTGCAGGTAATAATTTACTACAATATATCTAAAATTTTTAACAAAGAGGCATTTGCAATAAGTTAACTACTTGTAGGTTGTAAACATTTAGAATCATTACTGCACATTTTTCATATCCTAACTGATAATATAGTAGGTAATAAATCAGTTATAATAAAAAAGTCACTTTTGACTGAACAGATTGGTTAGGTTTTCTTGGTAAAACATTGTAGTAATAATCAGTAATCAGTTTTAACAGGCAGATTATTACTTTTTATGGTCCATACAAATGTCAATGCATTGGACAGATTTGGGTGCCTTTTCTGACAACATTTATCCTTAAGAGTGCACTGAAAGTGATCACTAAATGTCTGCTGTGTCATTACCGGAGAACATGAAAAGAATGCTATTGATACAAGAATTGTTTAAATAGAATACTGTCAAGTACATTTTGCAAATTGATTTCAAAGTCTCAAGGCAGTCAGTCTATCTAGAGGTAAACAGTAGAAATTAATTTGGGAGTAAAAATTACAGAATATGAAAAAGATCATAAATGTCATAACTATGTATTCAGAGAATTTAATGTAACCCTTACAGTAAAAGTATCATTTTAATGAGCGGTCATGATGCTGTCCTATTTTATACTCATCATTTATTATAACAGAGGAATACTCATTTGTAATTGAAATGCATTCCTCATATTCCACAGATTGTATTCAGTAAAACCTTGGCTTTTCTTTTTATTGTTTTAACTTTGTTGAAAAAATACTATTTTAATTATATTTTTGATCAAAGTCAAATTCCTAAAATATTATTCATTCCAAAAGGAAAATACACATCTGAAAATGGATGAATAGAACAAACAGAATTGTAAAAGTCCAACTGCTTTTAATTTTGAATAAATGACATTGAATTGATTAAATTTTTTCAAAGACATTCAGAACAAAACTACGATTAAGTCCATATATATTTGGACAGAGACAACATTTTTCTAATTTTCGTTCTAGACATTATCACAAGGAATTTTAAACAAAACAATTCAGATGCAGCTGAAGTTCAGACTTTCAGCTTTCATTTGAGGGTATCCACATTAAAATTGGATGAAGGGTTTAGGAGTTTCAGCTCCTTAACTTGTGCCACCCTGTTTTTAAAGGGACCAAAAGGAATTGGACAGATTAAATAATTGTAAATAATATGTTCATTTCTAGTACTTCGTTGCAAACCCTTTGTTGGCAATAACTGCCTGAAGTCTTTAACTCATGGACATCACCAGACGCTGTGTTTCCTCCTTTTTGATGCTCTGCCAGGCCTTTACTGCAGTGGTTTTCAGTTGCTGTTTGTTTGTGGGCCTTTCTGTCTGAAGTTTAGTCTTTAACAAGTGAAATGCATGCTCAATTGGGTTGAGATCAGGTGACTGACTTGGCCATTCAAGAATATTCCATGTCATGCCACTTTGCACCAATTCCTGAAAATCACCTGAAGGGTTAATGAAGTACCTCACCCTTTCATGCCGCAGACCTTTTTATTTTTTGCATTTCTGTTTTTTGCTTTTCAGCTTCCCAGAGCCTTAACAGGCGATGATCAGATTGCCTGTGTGTAGCAGAAATGCTCATTTGCTATGAGTGCTAACCACTGGGCAGTGCTAATAGCATTCTGGCAATGACAACCACAAGGCAACAAAAATCCCATAGGTATAAGGTGATGAGGAGACAAGGGACAACCCAGCTCCAACACCCTAAGCGCAAGCTTAAAAACTAGTATTAGTAACAGGAGAAGCAAGAGAGCACGCAGTAAATTTCATATAGAAAAATACAAAATTTTTATTTAATATATAACAACAATCCAAAATGGGTAGCAAAAGAAGTGCTCATGAATAATGATGGACAATATGTCCCATGAACCAACCTCACACATTCCCCTAGATGGAATACCCAATAAGCAACAACCAGGGGACACAGATCGTATCTCAAATCAAGATGCCATATCAGCATCTAAGGGGTAAATCGCTATAACAGCGGTAACAAAGTATTATACGACCGATGCCTGCTAGCAATAAGGTAAAAGATACACCCAATGCTAATTAAAATCCAGGAACCGCAGGCAAAAATCCATGGGGCAACTTACCAGGGAGGGGAGAGGGAGGGGGTTCAGCAGTGAGGCCTCCGATGCGCGTTTCGCGACGTCCCCCGCCGCTTTATCAAGGAGGAGAGTGAATACAGAAGTCCCTGTAGGGCCTTCAAATAACCCTTGACACCGGTCACATGACCGGCGTCCACCAATGAAAATGGCACTAGCGGCGCATGCGACATGGTGTCTGCAGGTCCTAGGCTGCAGCACGGCGTCACACACACTGCGCACGTGCCGGGAAACCTGGAGCAGAGCACTCTGTGCTGGCAGACGCCGGCCACAGCATGGAGCCACATGCCAGACGGCGATGTGCACGGCCATACCATAGATCATAGGGAAAGATGTATATAGCCCCAAATCCAGGGATCTACTTTATAGGGGGCCAAAATGGTATAAAAATTCACCCCATGTCATAATGCAGTACTGCATACAATATAAATAGAGACAACCGTGCTATATGTAATATAGTGAATATTAATTAGTATAAATAGGACCACCTCGCAATAATATATATATAGCAGTAGAGTAAATGTAAATCAAGGTAGTAATTATATCAATTAAGTATATTAATCTCTACAAAAATGAGTACACTAGAATGTACAATCAACAGAGGGGAAGATGACCACATATACAAGTATACAGCATGTTGCCAGTTGACAGGTCTGAAGGGGCTTCCATAGATATACTTGATTGTAGAAGGTAAAACATCAGATCCACTGTATAGTGCTAATTCAAAACAGAACAGAGACATGTTGAATAATAGCTGAAAAAAGTAGAAAAAATTTTTTTTATGTTAAAAACAAGTGAATAAAATAAAAACAAGAAGAGGAATTAAAAAACTACCACTGCTGAACAGCATGGGAGATATGGAGTCATGCGGGCACAACAACCAGGAAAAACCATATCACACTTATTCCTTCAAAGCAAAATCTAGACGTAAAAGGATTATAGGAATGGGGTGAAACTTAGAGACTCATTCAGTCCTCTAGGGCTCATGGTGTCCAATCGGACAATCCATTTTACCTCCATTTGCCCGAGGACTTATTTGTAGTCCCCACTGCTTATACCCATATGTAACGCATCGATCCCCCTAATTTTTAACAACCCTACTTCACAATTATTATGTGCCCGAAAATGTCGGGAAATGGTTTTAAGTTCCGTAGGATCAGATGCGGTCCTGGCTGCACCAAAGTCCCGCACATGTTCACGTGTCCGCACCCTCAGCTCTCTCGTGGTAAGGCCCACATAAATTTTAGGGCACGGACAGGTGGCGTAGTAGATGACATTTGACGTGACACATGATATCCGTTGTTTGATTTTAAATTCCCTCGTACCATCCGAGGAGCTGAAGGTGGAACAATGCAGGACATTGGCGCAAGCCAGGCAATGTCCGCATGGAAAGAATCCACATACCGGACCACTCGACCCGAAAAATTTTTTAGGAGTAGGCACATAGTGGCTCCGAACCAAGAGGTCGCTCAAATTGCTAGAACGACGTGGCGTCATGGAAGGGGAGTGCCCCAGGGTGGCCCTCAGAGCTGGTTCTGTCCCCAGAATGGGCTAATGTTTTTGTAGAATGGCGCGCATATTGTGCCATTCATATACGTAGAAATAAAACGTATAGGTCCATCTCTGCCTTGTCTGCTGCTCCTCATAGTGGGTTGTAGGAGACCACTTCACGGGGTATTTCTTGCCCTATTGTAGCCCATCTTAATACACCTACGACTATAGCCCCTCTTTAAAAAGTGATCACTCAAATCATGGGCTTGTTTCTCGAATCGGTCATCGGTGGAGCAGATGCGTCGCATGCGAAGGAACTGTCCGATCGGGATGTCCCTCACAGTGGCCGGATCATGGGCCGAAGATGCATGTAGTAGAGAATTGACAGAGGTGGGTTTCCTGAAAACGTCCATCTGGATATGCCGATCAATGTCGATCTCCAGGCGGACGTCCAAGAAATCTACACCTCTGTCGTCATACTTATATGTCAAGCGGATGTTGCAATTATTATCATTAAGGGACCTCATGAAGTACCCGAGCTGGTCGACAGTACCATCCCACAAAAACAAAATATGATCTATAAAGCGGTACCAACACAGCACATGGGAAATGTCCTGCGGGCCCCCGTCACCAAACAAATTCCTCTCCCAAGCGCCCAGTAAGAGGTTGGCATACGAAGGCACACAGGCCGCCCCCATGGCTGTGCCCCGCTTCTGTAAATAAAATTGATCCTTAAAAACAAAAAAATTGTGGGTCCGTCGTGTCACGGATATAAGATGGCAGTGCTTCCACCAAGGGTTTTAAATAGAAATCTATAAAACGAAATACGGGCTCACATATACTGCCAATCCCTGACACGATAGGATACCCCGGGGGGTCGAGGGCATCCTTGTGGACCTTAGGTAGGAGGTAGAATGTGGGGGTTCTGGGGAATCTCACCACCAAGCCATCCAAGACCTTTTTAGTAATAAATCCACCTTCGAATGCTGCAGACCCCGGGTTGTTATATCAATCCATCGATTACCTGGGGTCACATTACACGGGCGACGATAGGCATCCCTATGATGCACATCCAGCGCGACCACATTAAATGCTGCTGTCAGAGATATTAAATGTCACTTCCTCTTCACATTGTATACAGCTGATGTTCAGTATAAATCAGTTCTTTGTCACCCCAAAAAATTCTCAGATGACTCAGTGATTGTAGGGGGCATTGTGGGGGCCTGGGGGGAGGAGGAATATAGAAGGGTGGTTTCTGACTTTGTGGATTGTGCCAGATTAACTGTTTAGAACTAAATGCCTACTTACTGACTGAAATCCCACAATGTCCTTCTGCTATCTCAGCCTTCTTTTCTTCTCGCTTTTTCAAACTGAACATGGACAAAACAGAATTCATCATCTTTCCCCCATCTCACTCTACCCCTCCACCAGACCTATCCATCAATGTCAATGGCTGCTCTCTTTCCCCAGTCTCGCACGCTAGGTGCCTTGGGGTGATCCTCGACTCTGCACTCTCTTTCAAACCACATATCCAAGCCCTCGCCTCCTCCTGCAGCCTCAAACTCAAAAATATTTCCCGAATCCGCTCATTCCTCAACCATAAGACCACAAAAACACTAGTGCATGCTCTTATCATCTCCCGCCTTGACTACTGCAACCTCCTACTCTCTGGCCTCCCCTCTAGCACTCTGGCACCACTCCAGTCCATCCTACACTCTGCTGCCCGACTAGTCAACCGGTCTCCCCGCTATTCCCCAGCCTCCCCCCTATGCTAGGCCCTTCACTAGCTTCCTAATGCCCAGAGGCTCCAATTCACAACCCTAACCATGACATATAAAGCTATCCACAACCTGTCTCCTCCATACATCTGTGACATGGTCTCCAGGTACCTACCTGCACGCAACCTTCGATCGTCTCAAGATCTCCTTCTCTACTCTCCACTTATCTCTTCTTCCCACAACCGCATACAAGACTTCTCCCATGCTTCCCCCATACTCTGGAACTCTCTGCCGCAACACATCAGACTCTCACCATCAATGGAAACCTTCAAGAATAACCTGAAGACCAACCTGTTCCGACAAGCCAACAGCCTGCAATGATCCTCGGTCTACTGAACCACCGCACGACCTACTCTATCCTCTCCTACTGTATCCTCACCCATCCCTGTAGACTGTGAGCCCTTGCGGGCAGGGTCCCCTCTCCTTATTTACTTGTGTGTCCCTTGTCTTACACATGTTTATTATACTTGTCTATATTTCCCCCTTTCACATGTAAAGCACCATGGAATAAATGGCACTATATAAATGCATAACAATAATAAATGTGAAGGAAACCAAGGAGCCCACATAAAAGGAAGAGACACGACATTTGCATAACATGTACGGCGCATGTTGTGAAGGGGTTACAGCAATTTTGAATACATAGAGGGATGCTGTTTTTAAAATAGCATCATATTTGGGGGTTTCCAATATGCAAACCCATCAACGTCACTTCAAAACTGAACAAGTCTCTATAAAAATAAGTTTTGCAAATTTTCTTGAAAAACAAAAAATGACCGCTACATTTTTAAACCTTCTAAAATGCAAAAAAAAAAAAAAAAACCAACATATTACAAATGGTGCTGATATAAAGATGACATGAGGGAAATGTTATTTATTAATGTTTTGTGTGATATGACTATCTGGATTAAAGGGATAATCATTAAAAATGTGAAAATTGCTAATTTTTTAAACTTTTTGTCAAATTTCTGATATTTTTATAAATTAAAGCAAAACATATAAACTTAAATTCCCCATTATCATAAAATATAATGTGTCACGGAAAAATAATTTAAAAATCAAAGGAATCCATTGAAGCATTTTAGAGTTATTCCTACATAAAGTGCAAATTGCCTCTTCAGAGAGAAAGAGAACTTAAACTGTATAGTGCCACCTGTTGTAAGTAGCAATCTTACAAGTAGCAATCAACCCTTTAAACGAGTCTTGCAATATGATTTACGATAAAAGCCAAATCGGAATCTCAATTTGCAGACACTATGTTTCAGACTATTGGCCCTGCTCAGTGCAACTCATGAGAACGGATTTGGCTAGGTGAGAGGCTCTGGACTGGGTTCTAAGGGGTAAGGTTTCTCCTTGTGGAGAGTAAAGCGGGAGTCCGCATAGCAATCTCGCTAGCGAGATCGTTGCTGAGTCACAACTTTTGTGACACAACAGCGATCTCACCAGCGAGATCGCTGTGTGTGACAGTGATCAGCGACCGGCCCCCCTGCCGGTATCGCTGATCGCTGCAAGAAACCTCTGGACATATTTTTCGTCGCTGGTCTCCCGCTGGCCAGCACGCATGGCTGCGTGTGACAGGCGGGAGACCAGTGATCAGCTGTAAAAGATAATAAAAAAAATAAAATATATTGCTATTCCCACCTTCTGACATCCCGCGCAGCCATCCTGCCTCTGTCCACGCTCCCGGTCCCAGTGATCCTTTGCGCGAATGACCGCGAGACGTCGCGCTGCAGCGAGACCGTGACATTCTCACGGTCATTCTCACAAAGGATTACTTGGACCGGAGCATGGAGAGAGGCGGGAATGCTGCGTGGGACGTCGGAAGGTGAGAATAACAATATTTTGTATTTATTTCTATTTTTTTACAGGGATATGGCATTAGCGCTAACGAACACAGTGATGCTGGGTGCTCGGCATCGCTGTGCTGATCGCTGGTGAAGCTGTCTGTTTGACAGCTCACCAGCGATCACATAGCGACTTACCAGCGATCCTGACAAGTTGATATCGTTGTCGGGATTGCTGGTAAGTCGCTATGTGTGATTCCATCTTTACATACCAGCTCTGCTGGAGGCTTATTCGCCATGCAATGCTCCTCTGGGAAATTTAATAGAGGCAATTTGCGTATTAAATTTCCCAGAGGAACATTGCATGGTGAATAATCCTCATTACCTTGGCAACCCAGAGCTGGTATGTCACGCTCTACTACAAAAAGTGACGCTGGTCAGGTTTAAAAAAATTTGCCTAGTCACTAAGGGGTTAAATAAGTAAAAATGAAACAAATTAAGATAAATACTAATAACATGTTCACACTGCATTCATCACGCAATGGACTGCATAAATGTAATTCTGTCATTATCATCTTCAGTACTTTGCATTTTTCCTAGACCAATATCTTCTAGGCTAGATGATGTTTTTGTAGTACACGACTTCACACAATCCTGATACTTGTCCAATGCAATATAAAGCTGATAATCTAACTGATAATAGAATAAAATAACTAACCTTTGTTAGCAGCTCAATTTCTTTACATGTTTTGTTCAGTCATTGTGATTCACATTCCAGTCCCAGATGCTTTTGACCTTAGGAGAATGACTTTATTTCTCTCTGTTTGAGGCATTAAAATGATAATACATGCACCTTGCTGCAGTCAGAAAGTGAGCCTTAAATACGCACACTTGTACAGTGGGGAAAAAAAGTATTTTTGTCAGTCAGCAATAGTGCAAGTTCCACCACTTAAAAAGATGAGAGGCGTCTGTAATTTACATCATAGGTAGACCTCAACTATGGGAGACAAACTGAGAAAAAAAAATCCAGAAAATCACATTGTCTGTTTTTTTTTCATTTTATTTGCATATTATGGTGGAAAATAACTATTTGGTCAGAAACAAGCAATCAAGATTTCTGGCTCTCACAGACCTGTAACTTCTTCTTTAAGAGTCTCCTCTTTCCTCCACTCATTACCTGTAGTAATGGCACCTGTTTAAACTTGTTATCAGTATAAAAAGACACCTGTGCACACCCTCAAACAGTCTGACTCCAAACTCCACTATGGTGAAGACCAAAGAGCTGTCAAAGGACACCAGAAACAAAATTGTAGCCCTGCACCAGGCTGGGAAGACTGAATCTGCAATAGCCAACCAGCTTGGAGTGAAGAAATCAACTGTGGGAGCAATAATTAGAAAATGGAAGACATACAAGACCACTGATAATCTCCCTCGATCTGGTGCTCCACGCAAAATCCCACCCCGTGGGGTCAGAATGATCACAAGAACGGTGAGCAAAAATCCCAGAACCACGCGGGGGGGACCTAGTGAATGAACTGCAGAGAGCTGGGACCAATGTAACAAGGCCTACCATAAGTAACACACTACGCCACCATGGACTCAGATCCTGCAGTGCCAGACGTGTCCCACTGCTTAAGCCTGTACATGTCCGTACAGGCTTAAGTACAGGCTTAAGTCTGTACATGTACACGGGCCGTCTGAAGTTTGCTAGAGAGCATTTGGATGATCCAGAGGAGTTTTGGGAGAATGTCCTATGGTCTGATGAAACCAAACTGGAACTGTTTGGTAGAAACACAACTTGTCATGTTTGGAGGAAAAAGAATACTGAGTTGCATCCATCAAACACCATACCTACTGTAAAGCATGGTGGTGGAAACATCATGCTTTGGGGCTGTTTCTCTGCAAAGGGGCCAGGACGACTGATCCGGGTACATGAAAGAATGAATGGGGCCATGTATCGTGAGATTTTGAGTGCAAACCTCCTTCCATCAGCAAGGGCATTGAAGATGAAACGTGGCTGGGTCTTTCAACATGACAATGATCCAAAGCACACCGCCAGGGCAACGAAGGAGTGGCTTCGTAAGAAGCATTTCAAGGTCCTGGAGTGGCCTAGCCAGTCTCCTGATCTCAACCCTATAGAAAACCTTTGGAGGGAGTTGAAAGTCCGTGTTGCCAAGCGAAAAGCCAAAAACATCACTGCTCTAGAGGAGATCTGCATGGAGGAATGGGCCAACATACCAACAACAGTGTGTGGCAACCTTGTGAAGACTTACAGAAAACGTTTGACCTCTGTCATTGCCAACAAAGGACATATCACAAAGTATTGAGATGAAATTTTGTTTCTGACCAAATACTTATTCTCCACCATAATATGCAAATAAAATGAAAGAAAAACAGACACTGTGATTTTCTGGATTTTTTTTTCTCAGTTTGTCTCCCATAGTTGAGGTCTACCTATGGTGTAAATTACAGACGCCTCTCATCTTTTTAAGTGGTGGAACTTGCACTATTGCTGACTGACTAAATACTTTTTTTCCCCACTGTATATATCAGACATGTCAGCAAGAAAAATAAATAGCACACATACCAGACATATAATAGCAATGAATCTTGCAGTTTTCTTTCTGTTATAAAGATTTTAGTAAGATATTATCATTATTAGAAAAACATATTGCTCAATGCTGGAGGCATGCAATTTAATAGCCTTCAATTACAGTCCTGATTTACATTGTTAACTAAGTTAGATAGTGCCACTGACGGGATATTTTCAGTATGGGACTTTCTACCCTACTGACATTCATTGTATTCTGCTGACAGTGAATAGTTTCAGCAACATTGAATTAGATCTAAAAATAGATCTATCTTTCTTGTAGGTAACAGCAGCTAAAAAGACTCAATTACATTAGAACAATTCACTGGAAACCATCCTAGCAATTAAACTAAAACCCTTGACTTTTTCTAAAACATGCTATCAGACTATTCTGTATAGAAGCCCAGGCTTACAAATACATTCTTTATAAAGTAACAAATAACAACACAAAATGACAAGGAGGAAAGGTCGTATGATGACTGCTCCAAAATCTGATAGTGTGTTTTCAGTTAGGAGTTAGGGTACCGTTACACTTAGCGATGCAGCAGTGATCCTGACAACGATATGGATCGCTGGTGCATCGCTAAGTGGTCGCTAGTGAGCTGCCACACAGGCAGATCTCACCAGCGACATCGCAGGGGTCGGGGGTCGCTACTTACCTGTCAGACGCGGCGATCCTGACATCCTCCCGCACGCGTCCACGCGCTGCTCGTCGGCTCCACAGGAAGCGTAGCAGGAAGTGGCCAACGAGGAATGGTCCAGGGAGTTCTCGCGTGACCAACGATGAGCAGCGGGGGAGCGGGTCGGAGGTAAGTATCACATGCAGCGATATCGCTAGCAATATCGCTGCAACGTCACAAAATCGGTGACTTTACAGCGACATTGCTAGCGATAACGCTATGTGTAACGGGGGCTTTAAACAAACTATGTGAAGTAATCTATGGAACTCCTATAATAATGCAACATTAGTCTTTAATCACCTCAAAATTCTGGAAACGTGATCAACTTCATTTTTCATTAAAAGGACGGCTGACCATATTTTTCATGTCGAACTGGACACACAACAAAATAGTGTCTCCAGAGCAGAATAAAATGTACTTGAAATTTTTTTTTAATTTTACCTCTCTGTTGTGGAGATATTAGCAATCATAGTATTTGACATCTGAGTTGACTAATTAGTCCAAGTGAGTGCTATAATATAATTTCCTTCTCCTGGTACGATGCAGAGCAATCATAAGCAGGCAGCAGGATCCTAAAGAAAGAACAAGCCTCCACAATTGCTAAAATCATTGGATGGGGTGGTGATTTTCCACCTTGCCCTGACCTCCTCCTATATCTCCTGTCAGTTCTAGAATCTGCACCAGAGAAAGGTGGAGGGGCACCTGGACTGCACTCCTGGGTCAGGGACTACTTGAACATATAAAAAACAGACTGCACTAATCATTTTAGCACTGTGCTGTCTGTTCAGACTCGTTAATTGATGCAAAATGCTAGTTACGGTTATACAAAACCAAGCCTTTCAATATTGCTTTTTCTTTGCCCATTAAAGGAAATCTGTCACTATGAAAATACAGTCCAATCTGCAGGCATCATGACGTAGTTCAGGGGGAACTAAGCAGATTGATATCTAGTTTGGTAAAGAAAGATTCAGTATAACCTGTTCACTCATTGAAACTTCTGGAATTTACAGTCCAGTGGGCAGTCCTATCTGTGATTGACAGCTATTTCATTACGCACAATTATTGAAAGAAAGGTGTTAATCACTGAGAGGACCACCCAAGAAAGCTGTCAATCACTGATAGGACCACCCACTGGACTGAAAATCCCAGAAACGGCCGAAGATTAAATGCTTAAAACACACGTTATACTGAATCTTTAGTCACAAAGCTATATATCAATTAATTCTGCTTTGCCTGTGCCCTATAATATTTTGTGTGAATATTAGAATGCATTGTTCCCTTTAAAGAGTAACTATTGCTTTCATTCGATTTTTTCAGCTACATTCAATCAAATCAAAATAAACTGCAATAGCAGGCATGGCAAATTGCAAAATATATGGATCGCTGCTCTGTAACTGATAATGAAAACGTAGTACTTGAAGGATTTCCACAAACTCTTTAATCAGCTAATGAGTGAGGGAATCATAAGTTGAGCCCTTAATGTCTATGTATTTAAGTTTTATTTGAAGAATTGGACATTAGTATCAAATTCTCATTAAACCACTTTAAAATGATAAACCAAATAAAGACATATTATCACAAAAAGTATAATACAATTTTGGACCTTTAGTGTGATTCATTACACTTGCAGTACTTTTTGTCATGATCCAGGACAGGGTTTCGCTTTGGCCCGTCCAGGTCAGACAGGGGGTTAATTGTTTCTGCCTCTCTCTGGCAGAGGGTGGCTATTTAATGCTCACTAGACCTAGGTCCGGTGTCAGTTATACTTCTGCCCTCGGCTGAGTTAGTTGACCTCTGGTGTACGTGTGCCTTGTGCCTGATTACTTGTTGCTTGTTTGGTTTTGATCCGGTTCTGTCCCTGTTGCGAGTTCTGCCTGTCCCTTTTGTACCACACCGCTCTCTCGTGTATGACTCTCTGCTTGTGACTTGGCTATTCTCTGCTCGTCCCTCTGTACCTCGCTTGCCCGTACTGTGTATGACCTCAGGCTTTGTCTGACCTCCCATCTGTATATCCCTCCTGTACCTCGTTTGCCCGTACTGTGTATGACCTCCGTTTTGCCTGACTCTGAGTTGTTGTATGGTGTCCTGCCATCTCTGAAAGCAGGACGCTAAGCCCTGCCCCCTTACAGTCACATGATCGTAGGTCCTGAGCCAGCTTGCTAACTTCAGCATCCACAGGTCCTGTGCATCTTTACTTTCCGGCGCTGACAGGATCCTGACACTGATAGTTTGAAGCACGCATTGTCACCGCCGCTGCCCTGCTCCACAGGTATCTTTGAGCACTGTTTTAGTACTCAGGACATGGGCACTGGCTCAGTGAGCGAGTGTAGTGCGGTGTTCCTGACATTATAACTGACTATTACCATTTTTTTTCTCTGCTCCCTTTCTCCTGTGTGTGTGATGGATCCTATGCACGCCCTTTCTGAGCAGGTAAAGCACCTGACTCAGATGTTTCAGAGAATCCTGGGGGAACAACTAGCCCTGGCTCAGTCTCAGCAGCTGATCGCTGACACTGTGCAGGGGGTTTTATCATCAGGGGCTCAGGAGGTTACAGTAATTTCCCCTGAATCTCTGGTTCAGTTACTGGATACTTTCTCTGGAGATAGAAGGGAATTCAAAGTGTTCAAGGAGGGCTGTAAGCTTTTTTTTTCCTTGAGACCACACTCCTTGGGGAATGAAAGTCAGAGAGTAGGGGTCATTATGTCTCCATTAAGGGGAGATCCCCAGGCTTGGGCTTTCTCCCTTCCTACCACTGCCCCTGAGCGTATGACTGTGGAGACATTTTTTGAAGCCTTGGGGCATATTTATGATGCATATGGCTGAGGACAGGGTGATGAGTGTGTGTCAGGGGAAGCACTCAGCCGAGTGGTTCTGTTCAGAGTTCAGACGCTGGGCTGCTGAGGTCTGCTGGAATGATGCCGCCCTCCAGGGTTTGTTCCGTAGAGGCCTGTCTGAACATCTGAAAGATGCCTTGGCTCTCCACCCTCCGCCTGATTCCCTGGAGGAGGCTATGACACAAGCTGTCCGAATGGATCGCAGGCTACGGGCCAGGGGAGTGGTGCAGGTAGAAACTCCATTATTTTCTCAAGGAAGGGGAGCCAGTCTTACATTGGAAACCTTGGAGATGGGAACCGTCGACTTCAAGGAGAAAGGAAAGAGACAACGGCGTTTGGGAAAATGCTGTTTTTTCTGTGGAGATTATGGACATTGGAAAAAGAATTGACCTTCTTGTCCACCAACTTACAAGCGACTGAGCCTGGGTGATTGTCGTGGAGGTCACCCAGGCTCTCAGGTACCCTTTTCTTCATTTTCCAAAATGATGTTACAAGTGGAACTTTGTTGTGGGAATGTCTCCACAACCACTTCTACTTTTGTGGATTGTGGATCGTCGTTAAACTTTATTGACTCTGACTTGGTGTCCAGGTGTAAGTTAGGGACAGTTAGGTTGGAGTCTCCTATTCACGTTGTTGCCATTGACAAAACACCACTGGCAAAAAATGATGTAATATTTCGTACAGAAGAGTTTCTCCTTAAAGTGAGTTCCTTACACCAGGAACATATTTCATGTTTTATTATGGACAACCAGCCTGCGGGACAGGTGTTGGAGTTCCCCTGTTTGCAATTACATAATCCGGTGATCAATTGGGAATCTCGGGACATTGCTAAATGGGGTCCCTATTGTTCCAAAAAATGTCTGGTTACTGTATCTGTGTCGTCCATGAGTCTAGAAGGTATTCCGGAGTGCCTAAAAGACTATATGGACATTTTCTCCGAAAAAGAGGCTGAGGTTTTACCACCACAACGCCCTTTTGATTGTGCCATTGACCTGGTTCCAGGTGCTAAATTGCCCAAGGCCCGCTTGTATAACCTTTCGGGTCCAGAACGGGCTGCGATGAAAGAATACATTTCCGAGAGACTCCGTAAGGGACACATTCGTCCTTCTGTTTCTCCCATGGCGGCGGGGTACTTTTTTGTAAAGAAAAAAGATGGTAGTTTACGCCCATGCCTCGATTTTTGTGAGTTAAATAAGATAACTGTGAGGAATACGTATCCCCTCCCACTTATTCCTGATTTATACAACCAGTTGTCCGGAGCTAAGTGGTTTTCGAAATTAGATCTACGGGGAGCGTGTAACCTCATCCGAGTCCGGGATGGAGATGAGTGGAAAATGGCTTTTCTCACTTCTGAAGGGTTGTTTGAAAATTTGGTCATGCCTTTCGGTTTGACCAATGCTCCAGCGGTCTTCCAAAATTTCATAAATCACGTGTTTTCCAATTTTATTGGACAGTTTATGGTGGTGTATTTGGATGACATATTGAGACCTGATAAACAGGCTCACATTGGCCATATTCGGGCAGTTCTCCAAAGGCTTCGGGAGAACTGTCTCTTTGCTACACTGGAGAAATGTTTATTTTTTGTTCAGGAGCTGTCTTTTCTGGGATTCATTGCGTCTGCTGAGGGGTATCGCATGGATCCTAATAAGGTGCAGGCCATTGTCGATTGGGTTCTACCTTGTGATTTAAAGGCTCTGCAGCGTTTCCTAGGATTCGCCAATTACTATCGCAAGTTTATAAGGGGGTTCTCACAGGTGGTTAAACACAGACATGACTCAAAAGGGGGCCGATATCAAGAATTGGTCAGCCGCAGCGATAGCGGCGCTTCAGTTTTTGATAAAATGTTTCATGTCTGCTCCGGTTTTTATTCAACCGGACCCGTCTGAACCATTTATCGTTGAGGTAGACGCCTCAGAGGTGGGGGTGGGGGCGGTATTGTCCCAGGGACCCACCACTTTGACCAATTTGAGACCTTGCGCCTTTTTCTCGAAGAAATTCTCTTCCGCGGAGAGAAACTATGATGTTGGGAATCGAGAACTTCTGGCCGTAAAGTTGGCCTTTGAAGAATGGAGGCATTTTTTGGAGGGGGCTGTCCATCCTATAACTGTAATTACGGATCACAAAAACCTAGCTTACATTGAGTCAGCTAAAAGGTTGACTCCCAGACAGGCTAGATGGTCACTTTTTTTTCCCGATTCAACTTCTCGATCACTTTTCGGCCAGGGTCCAAAAATGTCAGAGCTGATGCCTTTTCACACAGTCTTGATCTGGTGTCCCCCCCAAACCTCCATCCTCCATTCTTCAGCCTGGGGTGGTGGTGGCAGGTGTCTCTAATATGTTGGAACGGGAGATTCGGGAAGCCCAGTCTCTTGCACCTCCAGCTAAGCCAGTGGATAAACTTTTTGTGCCAGCTCAGTTTTGTCTCAAGGTCCTCCGGGAGTTCCATGACTCAGTTCTGGGTGGACATCCAGGGATCTCGGCTACCCGGAAGGCCATTGCTAGAGTATTCTGGTAGTCTTCTTTAGCCTCTGATGTTGGGGAATATGTGTCTGCATGTGATGTTTGTGCCCGTGCAAAAGCCCCCCATAACTAGGCGGCCAGGGAATTGGTACCACTGCCAATTCCTGAGAGACCATGGACGCATTTGTCCATGCATTTTATCGCCAACCTTCCCCTCTCCAAGGGTAATACCATCGTTTGAGTTGTGGTAGACAGGTTTAGTAAGCATGCACATTTTGTACCATTGGCAGCTCTACCTAATGCGGAAACATTGTCCAGATTGTTTGTTGAGCATGTGGTGCGGTTGCATGGGGTACCCTTGAATGTGGTGTCTGATAGAGGAGTGCAATTTGTTTCCAGATTTTGGAGGGCTTTTTGTAAGAGGTTGGGTATTGGTCTGTCCTTTTCATCCGCTTATCATCCAAAGACTACTGGGCAGACCTAGCGGACCAATCAGTCTCTGGAGCAAATTCTGTGTTGCTTGACCTCAGCCCGGCAGGATGATTGGTGATCTGTGTTTTACCGTTGGCCGAGTTTGCGTTTAACAACCGCTTTAACCAGTCTACGGGTACATCTCCCTTTTTCTGCAACTATGGGTTTCATCCTCATTTTGGAGAATTTTCCCGTTTGAACTCTAGGTGTCCTGGGGCGGATGAGCATATCCAGCGGTTGGGGGAGGTATGGCGGGAGGTCCAGAGTAACATTACGAAGGCCCAGGATAAATTTAAATTTTTTGCAGACAAAAAATGATCCGTGGGACCGGTGTTTGAGATTGGGGATAAGGTATGGTTATCTACCAAGAATATAAGGCTCAAGGTCCCCTCTGCGAAGCTTGGACCTAAATTTATTGGTCTCTATGAAATTATAGAAGCGGTTAACCCGGTGGCTTTTCGGTTGCATATCCCGACATCTCTATGGATCCCCAATGTTTTCCATAGGGCCCTTTTGAAACCTGTGAGGTCCTGTGGGGAGTGATCATCAGCCTCCCCGCCACCAGTTTTGGTAGACGTGCAGTCTGAGTACGAGGTGGAACGAATTGTCGACTCTAGATTGGTCCGTCATGCCCTTCAGTTTCTGTTACATTGGAAAGGCTACGGTCCTGAAGAGCGGTCGTGGGTTCCTGCTCAATCGGTTCATGCGGATCGGTTGGTCCGGGCCTTTCACGTCAAGTATCCTGAGAGATGAGAGACCTGGGGGTCCAGTGGCCCCCCATTGAGAGGAGGGTACTGTCATGATCCAGGACGGGGTTTCGCTTTGGCCCAGCCTGGTCAGACAGGGGGTTAATTGTTTCTGCCTCTCTCTGGCAGAGGGTGGCTATTTAATGCTCACTAGACCTAGGTCCGGTGTCAGTTATACTTCTGCCCTCGGCTGAGTTAGTTGACCTCTGGTGTATGTGTGCCTTGTGCCTGATTACTTGTTGCTTGTTTGGTTTTGATCTGGTTCTGTCCCTGTTACAAGTTCTGCCTGTCCCTTTTGTACCGCACCGCTCTCTCGTGTATGACTCTCTGCTTGTGACTTGACTATTCTCTGCTCGTCCAGCTGTACCATGCTTGCCCGTACTGTGTATGACCTTTGGCTTTGCCTGACCTCCCATCTGTATATCCCTCCTGTACCTCGTTTGCCCGTACTGTGTATGACCTCCATTTTGCCTGACTCTGAGTAGTTGTATGGTGTCCTGCCGTCTCTGAAAACAGGACGCTAAGCCCCGCCCCTTGCAGTCACATGACCGCAGGTCCTGTGCCAGCTTGCTAACTTCAGCGTCCACAGGTCCTGTGCTTCTTTACTTTCCAGCGCTGACAGGATCCTGACACTGATAGTTTGAAGCACGCATTGTCACCGCTGCTGAGTACTGTTTTTGTACTCAGGACATGCGCACTGACTCAGTGAGCGAGTGTAGTGCGGTGTTCCTGACACTTTTCATTTGTTATAACTTAATGAGCAATTATTGAGCTACAGGTGCTTCTGTAGATCCATACACATCATGTTGGCTTTGGACATTGCTGTGGTACATGTTCATTGTGGTATTCCTGAGTGAGGGAGATAAGTCATACTATTCTATTGGAACCATGCTATAATTTCATTCGAACTAGAATTTAGTACACTGATGATTAGAATACCTCAATTTAGCAAAAAATTCAGAATTGCTCTAATTAAATGTGATGCTACATTTAAATCCATTAAGAGTATGTTTAACCATATTAGCGTAAATTTTTTTGTCATATCATGATAATATTGAATCTAGTTTCTCTTCCACAGGCATGAAGATACGCCAAGAGAAATAGATGTTGGAACAAAATTGCTGGGTTTGTTGAATTATTACACAGCAAATAGAATAGTAAAGGAAAAAGCTCATTTTATTGCATTTTAAAAGGGGTTGTCTGGTTGGACAACCACGTCTCAATTTCAATATTCCCTCTCATAGAATGAAAACAACTTATACAAACTTATGGTGCTGGCATTGTTCCAGCTACGTCATTTTGAGTACCCCGAGACTCTTATGATATTGTTTTTAATCAGCAGCTATTTCACTTTCTTATTGGATGCAAGGGTCATGTAATATAATGTCATGCCAACCCTGAAAGACCCAGCATAAATGCAACTGTAATGGCACCAGCACTGTAGGTAAGTATAAGTTGTTTTTATTCTATGTGGGAGAATATTGTAATTAAGAGATTGTCCAAGATAAAGAACTGGATGACAGATAGAGATTAGGCATAGCTTGTAATTAATACCTTTGTAAGAAAGACAGGTGGATAACAATGAGCCATGGAAAGCCTCCCCCAATGCATTAAAAAATAAAAATCATATAGCAAACTCTCCCAATTCGACAGTCTAAGGTCTCAAAGAGTTTTTACAGACTTTCCATTTTTGACTTCCCAACCTCTTTGAAGAAGACCTGTCACCAAGAAAACAGTGTGAAGTTTTAGTTACAATTTTATTCCCTATACTCCCCTGATTATTCTGCTTTTTATTTTTAATTCTGGTTCTGAAGAGGCTTGGGAGGCTTCTGAATGTGCTCATGCAAGGTCACAGTAGAGACATCATGATTACGGATTGCCACATGTATCAACATGTTAGGGCAGGTTAGGATAGGATATGGGTTGAACTAGATGGACTTAAAGTCTTCCTTCAACCTTAATAACTATGTTACTATGATGTCATGACCTTGCATGTGCTTGTTTAGAACTCTAAAGGGTCTCCTCAGAGCTGAACGCTCCAGCTCAGTGTGAGAAGCCAGGAGATTTCAGGGCAATCAGCGAGGACTAAAAGATGTGACATGGAAGGTTGATGATGAGGAGCTGGTAAGGTGGCAGTAAGGAGGTCTAAGGATTTTTTGAAATTGTTACGAATTATATTAAGTTTTGAGGTTTAGAGAGGTCCCAGAGCATAATAAATGAGAATGAATCCAGTGAAAATCCATGTGAATAGGCAATTTCAATTTGTTCTTCATCTGCTCAATGCTAATGCTAACCATTGACCAACCACAATACCAAAAAATATCTTAACTCACTTAACTTCCTTCCATCATCACTCTGTCTTTGCATATTAAATAAAATCAGCCATTTTCATTAAGGAATGAAAAGGAGGTTTGCTGGTTCTTTCATGATAGTGGTACAGGTAAATATGATTTTTCCCTCAGCTTATTGTCATTCATACATACAAATTGGTGGGAAATAAATTAGGTAGGTGTACAGGTGTGACCGGATTTTACAGATTATTATTGCCATATCTTTGAAAATCAAAAGTCAAACTTTTTAAAAACAATGTAATTTAGTATGCACTATATGCAATAATAGTTATAATAAAGATTGTTTAACTGTTGACATTTTAACTTTGTTTTTATCCTGACGAGATCTGTAGGAAGTTCTAATACTACTGTACAAACTATCAGCTTTTTCTCTTACACATTTTATTTGCAAACTTATTTGCTACACATCAGATTTTCAACATGAACAAGCAAAAAATCCTCAAAGTAAATCGACCAAAAAGTTCCAGACAATAGGATTGCACAGTTCCTTGACATAAGTTTTCTACTGAGGCAACCAGAATCCCAAAAGAAAGACAATAAATGTACCATGTTTAAGTGCAACTTGATTCCATTAGTTAAAAGCTCTTGCTAATCCTCGAAAATATACAAACGCAGGAGAGATCTCTTCTGTATTAATTTTGGTATTGTGTTTGACTACTTTTCTGGTATTATGATTCTGTGCACCAATACCGTGATCTTCTATACTACCAAAGTCAGGGTGAAAAGTACCCAGAAAAAAGCCACTCAGAAGAGTATAAAATGTAATATACAGTATATATATTTTTTTTTATAAAGGATTAAATGTAAAAAAAAACATGAACCAGAGAGTAAATGAGACATCTTAGAGGATTCAAAATTAAATGAAATCAAGTAGATAAAAGTGGGAGGGGGTTTTCACAAAAAGTAAAGGGTAGCAAGGTAGTCTATATCAGTCAAAGCAGGGAATAATAATGAACTTCCATGATTCATGTAACAATTTGCATGTAAGGCATGATAGCGCAAATTATAGTATAGACCAGGGGTGAGGAATCTTTTTTCTGCCAAGGGCCATTTGGATATTTATACCATCCTTCGGGGGCCGTACAAACTCCACCCACAAAGTACATCCTGACTCTGGCACTGGTTTCATGACTTAATCTTTCATTGCATGCCCTTCAATGTTCAGTAGTGAACACTGCGTGTCTGTGCTAACAGAGCAAGAAGAAATTAATGAGCTTGTGGCAAACAAAATACAGCTCCTTGCCCAAGAATGCGGTCCCTGAGAATCTGCTCGGGGGCCTGATAAAAGGTCATCGAGGGCCGTAAATATCCCTGGGGCCTGAGGTTTCCCACCCCTGGTATAGACTATTAAGACAGTATATTGACAAAAATAATCAGTCTGTCTATATGTACTGTATATCATGCAGTATAATATTGCAAGAAAAGTAAAAAAAAGAAAAAGCTTTATCAGTCCATATCTAATATAAAGGTAGTATAGAGCTTACCCATATTGAAGTGTAGGGACCCCACATACAACCACCAGTGCCCCCACTGATGGACTGATCATTTTTGTCACTATACTGTCTTAATAATCTGTACTATGATTTATAATAATAATAATCTTTATATAGTGCTAACATATTCCGCAGCGCTTTACAGTTTGCACACATTATCATCACTGTCCCCGATGGGGCTCACAATCTAAATTCCCTATCAGTATGTCTTTGGAATGTGGGAGGAAACCGGAGTACCCAGAGAAAACCCTCGCAAACACGGAGAGAACATACAAACTCCTTGCAGATGTTGTCCTTGGTGGGATTCGAACCCAGGACTTCAGCGCTGCAGTGCTATCCACTGAGCCACCATGCTGATTTATGGTATTATGCCTTACATGCAAATTCATACATGAATCATGGAAGTTCATTAGGATTCCCTGCTTTGTCTATTACAGACTACCTTGCTACCCTTTCCTTTTTGTGAAAACTAGAGATGAGCGAATATTTCAATGTTCGGTTCGGATTACATTCGCCGAAATTGCAATATCTGCCAATTAATTGTCGAGTATTCACAGATCATAACCAAATGCCATTCAAGTTAATGGGATGCAAAAACAAACGCAAGCACAACACATTATAACAGCCTCAAATGCTGCCAAAACACATCAAATGAGGGACAGATACCAGAAAAGTGGCCACAATTCACCCAGAGTACAGACTTTAGCATGGCACTGCAGCAATCAGCCACTCATTAGGTATCAGGGTCTGGGACAGCATTTACAGCTTTCATTTGAACACCACAGTAAGATGAGGTGGGTGAAGGATCGGTGTAGGGCCCCTTTGTGAGGAGCCCTGATACCACTTGCAACACTTCTACCTGCTTTCCTGCTGAGCCACACTCAAGTGGCACAAATATCAGTTTTCTAGACTGCCATTGTCAGAAAAATTTAATGATAGTAACATGGGTAGTTGAGTTCAAGAAAGTGAAGGCCTGACAGACTCAGAAGCCTACAGCTACAGGCAACACGCATGAATAAGACCCAAAAAGGAGTGCTCACATTTCCAAAAATTATTGGCAGACACCACCAAAGTGGCATCAATTTCACCACAATATTAATAGAATAATAGGAACTGACACTTCTTCCATTACATCCAATACACCAGATGGACATCCAAAAAGTAGTGTTCACATTTAAAGAAATGAGGGCATTACACCACAGAACTGGCATCAATTTCATCACAGTAGAAATAGTATAATAGGGACCAACAGGTCTTTCACTACACCCAATCCATCAGATGGACATCCAATCAGGGGTGTTCACATTACCAAAAACAATTGGCAGACACTACAAAAGAGGCATCAATTTCACCACAGTAGAAATAGTATAATAGGGACCAACAGTTCTTCCACTACACTCATCAGGCCTCTATAACACACTAGATGCTACAAACTGTTTTAAAGTCAGGTCCCTTACTGTATGCCGAAAATAACAACATTTTTGTGGCCTATGGATCAGGCCCCTATAACACACTAGATGCTACAAACTTTTTTAAAGCCAGGTCATAAACTGTATGAAGTTAATAACAGAAGATTTTTTTGTGGTCTATGGATCAGACCTCTACAGCATAATTTCAACCCAACCAAATGTCAAAGCGTGATACGGCAGGTTGTCTAACTTTCTGCAACTGAAAAATTATATTTTATTTAATGTGCCTTAGGTCTGCAGACAGGTTGATATCACTTCCACAACATGACAACGTGGGATACAGCAGGCTGTTTCACATTTAGCAACAGAAAAATTATAACTTTTTTTATTGTGCCTTAGGTCTGCAGACAGTTCTACATCACCACAGCACTAAATGACAAGGTGGGATACAGCAGGCTGTTTAATATTTTTATACTAGCTACATGTGAATTAGAATGCTATACTCATGCATGGAGCACAATAGAAGCAGTGCACAACACATGCCCTGCTGGCTTTCTTTGTGGACCTCAGTAATGTCAAAAAAAGAACAAAAATGGAAGGTAAATTTAAGAATCACACCGTACAGTATCACGCCACACTATCTGCTTGATAAACAACCACCTATCTAACTAGCTAAAATGTGGATACAGCAGGTTTTTTTACATTTAACTAGTGAAAAAATATTAATTGGAATGCTATACTCTTGCAGGGAGCACAATAGAAGCAGTGCACAACACGTGCCCTGCTGGCTTTGTCTGTGGATCTCAGTAATAGCTCAAGAAAAAAAAATTTCAGAAGGTAAATTTAACAGCCATTCTGGATACTATCTAGCTTCACTATCTGACTGATATACAACCACCTAACTAAATAGCTAAAATCTTGCTGCTAACAGTGGCAGCCTCTCTGTGCTGTTACAGTGTCAAAATGGTGCTAAAACAAGATATCCACTAGAGTTGAGCGAAACGGGTCGGTCAAATTCAAAAACCCGACCATAGAGTGAGGTTGGCCATGCGGTCGCCGAACCGAGCGCCAAAGTCGCGTTTCCCATAATATTTCCAGATGCCTTTTCTCTGCCAATTGGCAAGGACGCTGACTGTGGGCAACGCGATGACATGGGCAGCGGCCACCATCATCTTAGAAAAGGGCATTGCAGTGATTGGCTTGCTTTGGGTGGCGTCACAGTGGCTATAAAAGCCCTGACCGCCGACCGCCATTTTACTTCTGCCGATCTTATCATAGGGAGAGGTTGCTGGCTGCCGCTGTTTCTCAATAGGGAGAGTGTTAGGCAGGAAAGAAAACAGATAGGCAGGGAAGAAAAAACATTCTGTGATTGTGCTGATAGCAATTGTGCTGTACAGTTAGTGTGCAGTTACAGCGGATGATTTTTTGTGTGCAGCAGCGCTGGTTATTAGGCTGCCTTATTAGGCTACCTGATAGCTGCATTGCTGTGCAGACTGCTTTTTACACAGCACTCCTACTTTTATTATTTTTACTGAACAGTTACCGAGTGTTCACTTTTTCCCACACCGTATTGGGGGTTGTACGCTCCTCACACACTACCGTGTACCGGCTGGTATCACGGACAAATACATGCTATCTGTGTGTGACTCAGGAAAAAATAGACGGAGATTTAAATTTTTCCATACATACACCGTATAGAGCTGTCCGCTTCAGATACAGTACCGTATATCTGCTCTTTGGATTACGGTCAAATCCATACTGAGACAGCGTGTGTGTGACTCTGGAAATAAATATACATAGATTTACATTTTTCCATACACCATATAGAGCTGTCCACTTCTGATACAGTACCGTACATCTGCTGTTTGGATTACGGTCAAATCCATACTGAGACAGCGTCTGTGTGTTACTCCGGAAATAAATATACATAGATTTACATTTTCCATACACCGTATAGAGCTGTCCGCTTCTGATACAGTACCGTATATCTGCTGTTTGGATTATGGTCAAATCCATACTGAGGCAGCGTGTGTGTGACTCCGGAAATAAATATACATAGATTTACTTTTTTCCATACACCGTATAGAGGTGTCCGCTTCTGATACAGTACCGTATATCTGCTGTATGGAATTACTGTCAAATCCATAATGAGACAGCGTCTGTGTGTGACTCCGGAAAAAATAGATGGAGATTTACATTTTTCCTTACGTACAGCGTATAGAGCTGTCCGCTTCTGATACAGTACCGTATATCTGCTGTTTGGATTATGGTGAAATCCATACTGATAGCGTGTGTATGTGACTCCAGAAATAAATATACATAGATAATCATTTTTCCATTCACCATATGGAGCTGTCCGCTTCTGATACAGTACCGTATATCTGCTGTTTGGATTATGGTCAAATCCATACTGAGACAGCGTGTGCGTTACTCCAGAAATAAATATACATAGATTTACATTTTTCCATACACCGTATAGAGCTGTCCACTTCTGATACAGTACCGTATATCTGCTGTTTGGAATTACGATCAAATACGTACTGGGAGAGCGTCTGTGACTAAGGAAATATATACGTAGATTTAAATTTTTCACTACACCTTATACAGCTGTACTCTCCTCATATAGTCATAGAATCATAGAATCATAGAATCATAGAATCGTAGAGTTGGAAGGGACCTCCTGGGCCATCTGGTCCAACCCCCTGCTCAAAGCAGGATTCGCTAAATCATCCCAGTCAGATGTCTGTCCAGCCTCTGTTTGAAGACTTCCATTGAAGGAGAACTCACCACTTCTCGTGGCAGCCTGTTCCACTCATTGATCACTCTAACTGTCAAAAAGTTTTTTCTAATATCTAATCTGTGTCTCCTCCATTCAGTTTCATCGCATTGCTTATAGTCTTTCCTTGTGCAAATGAGAATAAGGTTGATCCTTCTACAATGTGACAGCCCTTTAGATATTTTTAGACAGCTATTAAGTCTCCTCTCAGTCTTCTCTTTTGCAAACTAAACATTCCCAAATCCTGCAACCTTTCCTCATAAGACAGGGTTTGCAGACCGGTCACCATTCTGGTCGCTCTTTTCTGAACTTGCTCCAGTTTGTTGATGTCTTTTTTAAAATGTGGTGCCCAAAACTGGATACAATATTCCAGATGAGGTCTGACCAAAGAGGAGTAGAGGGCAATAATGACTTCACGTGATCTAGACTGTATGCTTCTGTTAATACATCCTAGAATTGCATTTGCCTTTTTGCTGCTGCATCACACTGTTGACTCATATTCAGTCTGTGATCTATTAGTATACCCAAGTCTTTTTCACATGTGCTGTCACTTAGCCCTATTCCTCCCATTCTGTATATGCTTTTTACATTTTTATTGCCCAGATGTAGTACTTTGCATTTCTGCCTGTTAAAAACCATTCTGTTAGTTGCTGCCCACTGCTCCAGTTTATTTATATCTTTTTGAATCCTCTTTCTCTCTTCTCTAGTATTAGCTATCCCTCCTAGCTTTGTGTCATCAGCAAATTTAATCAGTTTACCCTCAATTCCTTCATCTAAATCGTTGATAAAGATGTTGAACAATACAGGGCCCAGAAGAAGCCCTGTGGTACCCCACTTGAGACATTCTTCCAACTGGATGTGCAGCCATTTACAACCACTCTTTGGGTCCGATCACTAAGCCAGTTATGAATCCACCTAACAGTTGCCTTGTCCATTCCATACTTAGTCATTTTTTCAATAAGGATTGTATGAGAGACTTTGTCAAATGCTTTGCTGAAGTCAAGATATACTATATCTACAGCATTTCCTTGATCCACCCAATCAGTGATTCCGTCATAGAAGGAAATTAAGTTAGTCTGACATGACTTATTAGTTACAAACCCATGCTGACTCTGTTTAATCACTTCATTCTTATCCAGGTACTGACATACATGTTGTTTAATAATTTGTTCAAAGATCTTTCCTGGTATAGAAGTCAGACTCACCGGCCTATAGTTGCCTGGGTCCACCTTCTTCCCCTTTTTGAGGATAGGAACAACATTTGCTCTTCTCCAGTCATCTGGCACTTCTGTTCTCCAAGAATTTTCAAAGATTATGGAGAGGGGTTCAAAAATTTCTTCTGCTATCTCCTTCAGTACTCTGGGGTGTAATTCATCTGGACCTGGAGACTTGAATTCATTTAGGTTAGGTAAGTGCTTCCTCACCATCTTTCTGTTTATAGATATCCTGGATTCTTCTATTCCCTTAAAAGGACAGTGAAGAACAGTTGATTTTACATTTCCTTTCTGAGAGAAAACAGATGCAAAATAGGAATTTAAAATTTCAGCCTTCTCAACATCCTGTCTTACCATTTCATCATTTCCATCCTGTAAAAATCCTATAGCATCTTTGACTTTTCTTTTACTTTTGACATATCCCCAAAATCCTTTATTATTGCTTTTGACATCTCTTGCAAGCCTCAATTCATTTTCAGCTTTAGATAATATGATTTGTGCCCTGCAGGTTCTGCAGACAGCATTATAATCTTCTTTATATATCTGCTGGTATTTTTGGTACATTTTCCCAAACATGAGGAAGTATGGTGGAAGAGGCCGTGGATGTGGGCGGGGGGGCAGCTGGTACTAATGGTGGTGGTGGTACATCTGCTGGTTATGCTGGTTATTCCTAAAGCACAATAGCAGCTAAGGAAGGAGATGTTGAGCCAGCGTCATCTTCTGGCTAAAGAAGGCCTGTAAGGTTCCCTATTCTGGGAGTAGGTAAACCGCTTTTAAAGCCGGAGCATGAGGAACAGGTTTTGGCTTACATTGCCGAAACGGCCTCCAGCTCTATCGCCTCCTCTTCTGAAGTTTCAAAAATCTGCGAGCAATGAGTCGTCAGTGCAGGCTTCTGGTCAGGAACAACACCTTTCCTTGTGTCCTTCACCCCCACCTAAAGTGAAGGATGTGGCAGGCCACACTTCAGATTACTCCATGCAGCTCTTTTCACATACCATTCCTGGGTTATCAAGTCAAATCCTGAATTCCCCAGTCCAAGATGAATCTGACATGGAGTGCACTGATGCACAGCCACTGCTATATGATTCTGCTGGTACATTGACTCAGAGCACTACATTGCCCTCGCAGTCTACTGAGCTAGAATTTGACCCTGATGAAACTCAGTTGCCCCTTCCCGTACACTATACCACCTTACACAGTGACACAGAGGAAGGTGCAGATGAAATTGAGGAGGAGGTGATGGATGACCCAGTTGTTGACCCGGATTGGCATCTATTGGGGAAGAGGGTGTCGTTGGCAATAGGTCAGAAGAGAAGGATCCGCAGCAGGCATCGTCATCGCAGCAGCGGTTATCTGTCAGGCCCGTAGCTGTCCAAAAACGTGGTAAAAAAACATAAAGAGTTGCAGGACAGCTTGGCCAGACGGTCAAATTAGCACAGCGTGCAAGCCCTGAAAATTTATACCATAGTAGGAAGAGTGCAGTGTGACACTTTTTTGAACAAAATCCTATTGATGAGGCAAAGGTTATCTGTAAGAAGCTTAGAAGGACCTTTAGCTGAGGGAAAAATCTCTGAAATTTGAATACCAGTTGCATGCTTAGACATTTAACCACCATGCACTTGCAAGTGTGGATGGACTACAAAACCTCAGGTAGCACATGTGCACCTGCTCCAACTGAATGTAGCCAGCAATGCTCCATCACTTCCCCCACTGTAAGCCCACCAGTAAGCACACCAGCAGCAAGAAATGTTGAGGTGTCGTCGCAAGGTCAAAGCAGTCAGGGAATCACAATGTTTTTGCAACGGAAGACTGAATCTAGGCCATCACCAACCCCCTGTCAGTCCATCAGGTCCTCTGCTAGTTCCCCCATATGCAGTTCTCAAGTCCAGCTCACCCTACCAGACCCTCTGAGTAGGACAAGAAAGTACTCATCCTCTCATCTGCGTACACTGGCTTTGAACGCCTACATTCCCAAACTGATCTCATTAGAGATGATGCCCTTCCGTTTGGTTGAAAGTGAAGCATTCCGAGAGCTCATGGCCTACGCTGCCCCACGCTATGACCTACCCAGTCAGCACTTCTTTTCTTGAAAAGCAATCCCTGCCCTCCACCTGCATGTGAATGACCACATTGACCATGCACTCAAACAATCAGTGAGTTGAAAGGTGCACCTCACAACAGATGCATGGGCCAGTAGGCATGGCCAGGGCCATTACGTGTCCATCACTGAGCAATGGGTTAATGTGGTGGATGCAGGGTCCACAGGGGACAGCGCTGTCTAGACCACGGTACAGGAAACAGTTGGCTGTAGGCATTCGACCCTCCTCCTCCTCCAGAAGCGAAAGCTTGTCGACAGAGCACAATCGCACGAGCACTCCATCCGCAGCTGCCACTGTTGAACATGAGGTGTCCCACTATCGAACAGCTAATGGTAAGCATCACCAGGCTGTTTTAAAGATGATGTCTTTGGGCGACAACAAACACACCGCAGAGGTACTGGCCAACTACTTGCAGTGAGAAACTAAGTCATGGCTGGGCAGTCTAGATCTTGAGCCAGGCAGTAAGGCGTTGGATTCCTGCAGCTGCACAGCAGGAATCCAGAGCCATACATCCAGCGGTCTCCCATTCCTTTCCGACCGCTCAGGGACCTGCACAGTAATCTCGGCGATCCAGGCGCCCTGCTCAGACCAGCTCTCTGTGTCTGGATGTTGCTGCCTCCTCTGGACCAGCAATGGTAGTGCAACCTGCTTTGCAGGAAACCACTCCAGAGGCAAAGTCCTCTCGCCATGCTACTGGACATGCTCACGAGATGATCTCCCAGTGGAGATCAGGGGTCACGTGCTCAGGTCCTTGTCCTGATCTGATTGGCCCATCTCAGAGGTCTGGAAGGTCCCAGAAACGCATGGCTATGAAAGGCTAGTATAGACAATACGTGCTATGTGTGAATGGTGATGGATGTATGATTCTGGTGACTGACTCATTTGAAACCCCTTCCCTCTGAACGCATGTGGTTAGGGAATTAGTTTAGTAGTCAGCGCCAGTTAGTGGCAAGCCTTACGCCACGGTGCATACCGCACTGCTACACTAGCGTCCGATAGTGTTATGCCTCACGGCACTGTTGTACAGGGGCAGTAGTCACCGCCACGCTGCAGTTAGCAGCACTTACCAGGCGTCTGCGGTAGCAAAGCCGCATGCACGGTAGGTCAAGACGGGCACCGACCTCTGCCTTGGGCCATGTCCTGTAACCGTATACCATGTGTGCAAGCCAGCTGAGACCTGTGAAGCTAACAGGCTCGGCGTTTATGCTTTATTTATACTAAAGTGCCTCTGTGTGTTTAACAGAGTCCGCTCTGCGCACCTCGAGTGATGTTTTACCCGAGCGCAGTATACCGCCAAATAGCGAGTCTGTCATTACTCAGCAGCGGTTGTTACACCTACTGCACGGTGGACCCCAGGCGGCGAACGTACTTCCTATTATTTATATTTAGTGCGTTCCGCCATCCCTAACAAAGGCAAGGTAGTCAGTGATAACGGCCGTAATTTTGTAGTGGCCATAGCCCTTGCAAAACTCAGACAAATATCTTGCCTGGCTCACACCTTGAACCTGGTGGTGCAGTGCTTCCAAAATAATTATCCGGAGTTAACAGCCCTGCTCCATAAGGTGCAAAGATTGTGCTCACACATCCGTCGCTCGCCTGTAGACTCCAGTCGTATGCAGAGGCTGCAGCGATCACTTCACCTCCCCAAGCACTGCCTAATCATAGATGTTGCAACAAGGTGGAACTCCACCCTGCACTTGGTTGAGAGGCTATGCGAACAGAGGCAGGCTATGATGCATTTGTGGGAGGATACATGGGCAGGCAGTTTGAGGGCAGACATGGAGTTGTCGGGTGTGCAGTGGTCAAAGCTGAAAGACCTCTGTAAAGTCCTTCAGTGTTTTGAGGAATACACATGGCTGGTAAGCGCAGACGATGCCATCATAAGCATGAACATACCACTTATACGTCTGCTCATGCAAACTTTGACGCACATTAAGGATTAGGTGTCTGCAGCGGAGGACGAGGAGTAGGGAAGCCTTGATGACATTCAGCCATTGTCTGCTCAGGGAACTGTCCTGGATGAGGTGGCGGAAGAAGAGGAAGAAGAGGAGGAGGATGAGGGAGATGATTATTTTGGGTAGGAGGATGCTTCTCAGGGGGCAAGAGAAAATGTTGGCTTGCCAAGGTCAGGTACAGGGTTTGTGCATGACTGGAGGGATGTGGATTTGGCAGAAAGTGCTCCTCCACCCACCACTGTCAGTGCATCATTGACACCTGGAACATTGGCCCACATGTGTGATTATCTCTTGCGCATCCTAAAAAGGGACCCCGCATTGTTAAAATTATGAAGGATGACTACTGGTTGTCCAGCATCCTCGATCCACGCTATAAAGGCAAATTGCAGAACATCATGCCACAGGAGAACCTAGAGCTAATATTGGTGAACAAACAAACAACTCTGGTAAACCGTTTGTTAGAGGCATTCCCAGCACACAGCAGCGGTGCAAGTTCTACCACGAGCCGTACTGGGCCAAATGGAAGAGGTGTTCGTAGTGCACACAGCTGGACTGGCATTGGAGACAGGGGTTTCATGACCATGTTGTGGACTGATTTCTCGAGGACCGCTCACACGACTGATAATACTAAATCGATAGCAACAGACAGGAGACAGCAGTTGTCAACTATGGTTCAAAATTACCTCTCATCCCCTATCGATGTTCTCCCTACCAGTTCATTCCCCTTTGACTACTGAGCCTCTAAACTGGACACCTGGCCTGAATTGGCATAAAATGCCTTACAGGAGCTTGCCCTGCTGGTAGTGTGCTATCAGAAAGAGTCTTCAGTGCTGCTGGATCAATCCTGACAGAAATAAGGACCTGGCTGTCGACCAAAAAGTGTTGGTGATCTCACCTTCATTAAAATGAACCATGCCTTGCTTTCAAAGGATTTTGTACCACCTTCCCCTGATGACACATAGGTTGCCAGCAAAATGGCTTGCTTTGTCCTCCTCTTTCTCCGACTTCTGCAATTCCTCCATTTGCAGCTGCTGAACGTCCAGCCTACACCTCAACATATGCCAGTTTTTCCACCTCCCTAACTGGCCTGTACCCCACCAGGGCCAGCATCAGCACCTAGTGCACCCGGACAAGTGCCAGGGCCCTGAGCAGGTGGGGGGCCCACTCGTGGGCGACAGCACTGGCACAGGGCCCCTCACAGTATGCAAAAGTCTCTGATGGTGGGGGGCCCACTCGCTGTCAGAAACACCATCGTACTATGAGGGGCCTTGTGCCACTGCCGTTGCCCCAGAGTGGGCCCCCCTGCTTGCTCAGGGCACCAGCACTTGCAATACTTACCTCTCCCTGCTCCACCGCTGTGACCTCTTCCGTGTTTCCTAACAGTGACATTCAGATCAGAGAGCGTGATAACATCACGTCTGTACGCCCTCTGCCTGAACAGTCCAAGTGCAGAGAGCTGGAAGATGGCGATGCAGAGGAGTCTAGAGCAGAGTAGTACCCAGCGAGGAGAGGTATTTCATTTTTTTAATGTTTGGAGCAATATATGGGGAGCATTATACACTGGAGAATTATATATAGGGCCCATCATACACTTGAGCATCAAAGATAGGGCCCATTATGCACTGGAGCATCATATGGGGCCCATTATATATGGAGCATTATATGAGCCCATCATACATTGGAGCATTATAAATGGGGCCCATCATACACTTGAGCATCATAGATAGGGCCCATTATACACTGGAGCATCATATGGGGCCCATTATATATGGAGCATTATATGGGCCCATCAAGCACTGGAGCATTATAAATGGGGCCCATCATACACTGGAGCATCATCCATGGGGCCCATCATACACCTGCAAATTATAAATGGGGCCCATTATATGTGGAGCATTATACACTGTTTGCATAATTTTTTTTATATCAGGTAATTTTTTTATTAAACATTTTCAAAAATTGAAAAAACAGGTAGTCATATACAGGATATTTCCCAAATAGTGTATTACATAAACAAAATAGAATCCCACAAAAATCCCTCCCAACTCGCCCCCCACCTTCACCCGAAAAAACATCTCTCGTCTCTCCCGATGCATTTGGTTTCTCACAGCTACAATTTTTGGGTTATATCCTCCTCAACGGTCTCATCCATGTTAATCTAGGAGGCGTCAACCCAGGTGAGTCCAGCCATGGTGCCCACATATCTTCCCATTTCTTAGTTGTTCTTCTCTTTTGATACACATATTTTTCCATATCTATATTATTATTAACTGCATCGGTAACTTCCGTGATTGTGGGTACAGAAGATCCCTTCCAGTGAGCCGCCACCCTTTTATGAGCTTGATATAATATTCGTGAGACTGCCAGCTGGTGCACCTCCGAAAGGGGCAAAGTCTCCACCTGCCCCAGAAGAGCCATTTTGGGGTCTAGTACCATTTGAAATTGATAGACAGTATTAAGTAAATCATTCACACCTTCCCAAAACCTAACCGAGGAGAGTTCCAGGTCATGTGTATCAGATCCGCATTGGGAGTTCCACATTTCCAACAATCTGCCTCTCTAGCATAGCCCATTTTCAACAGCCGTATTTTCAACTTGATGAAGCAAATAAAGATGTGACACTCTCTGCACCTCACTAACCGAAACTTTCGTGACTTCTTGCAATGCATCCTCCCATTCATCATCTGTTAAATCACCTACATCAACTTGCCACTTATTCTTCAGCGTCTCCAAACTTGCCACTCTCTTTTCCAACATAGTTGCATATATCATGGATATAATACCTCTTGATCCTTCTCCCATCACTACTCTATCCAACAGCGGAGTTTTAGCTGGATTACCTAGTGGAGCGAGTCGCTGTTGTGCTTCACAAGCATGTCTCAGCTGGAGATATTGAAAAAATCTTTTATTAGGGATGGAAAATGTCTGTTTGAGATCCTCAAAAGATCGAAACTCCCCTTCCGAATAAAGCTGTGATACTAGTTTAAGCCCTCTCCTCTCCCATAGCTCAAAAACCTCTAATTTATTTAGCTCTGTACATGTCAAGTTTCTCCAGATCAGGGAATGCGCCATGACTCCCTGTATATCCAATATTTCTTTGGCCGTGTTCCATACCTTATCCATGCACTTCATTATCGGACTATTGATAGCTTGACCCTGACGGAACCGCCCTGAGTCTAGCGCTTGCACCAGTAAGTCCTTTCCCACTACGCATGTAAGCATACATCCCAAGGAACTTCGCATGAAGGAATCCTCCTCCCCCCATCCTTTGAAATGCTGCGTTGCAAGATAATACAGAAACCGGTCAGTAACCGCTAATCCCCCAGTTCTTTAGAAGTACGCAAAACCTCCAACCGAATTCTAGGAACATTCCTCTTCCAGATAAGCTCTCTAAATATTCTGTTTATCTGATAAAAGATTTGACCAGGAATCCAAATGGGCGCATTGTGGAGGGCATACAAAGCTTGTGTCATGAGAACCATTTTTACCAGGTTTGCCCTTCCCACCAGACTCAGTGGTAACTTGCACCAGTCTTTTATTTTTTGATGAAATTTAGCAAGTAGCGGGGTAATATTTAAACGCTCAAAATCTTGTATATTATACCCAATATGAATTCCCAAGTATTTATACTCTTTGACTACATTTAATTGTCCGGCCAATTCCAAGGTGTTCTCAGGAGCATCTCCAACCGGCATAATTGAAGATTTCTCCCAGTTAATACATAAACCAGAGATCACTGCAAAGGATCCAAAGACTTCCACTGCCACCCTCAGAGAAGACGGCCACTCTCCCAAAAACAAGAGCATGTCATCAGCATACAACGCTATTTTTTCTTTCAAAGACTCATACCCAAACCCCTTAATTTCAGGTGTCACCCGAGTTACTACTGCCAAGGGCTCAATTTCAAGAGCAAACAGTAGGGGAGACAGGGGGCACCCCTGTCTGGTCCCTCTATATAAGTTAATTGTATTTGAGATCTCCCCAATTAATTCTAATTTTGGCCTCTGGACTCGAATACAGCAGCTGTATCCAGGCAATAAAATTTTTACAGAAACCCATCTTGGCTAATATAGCCCACAGATATGGCCATTCGACGCTCTCAAGTGCTTCAGCAGCATCCAAAGATGCAACAGCCTTTGAAGGGATCTGTAAATTTAGATACAACCTCCGGATATTAATTGCAGTTGATTTCTCTGGCATAAAACCAGTATGATCTGGATGAATAATACTAGATATTACTCTAGACAGCCGCATCGCCAGAATCTATGCAAAAATCTTGACATCAACATTTAAAAGGGAAATAGGCCTGTATGAGTCTGGAAGACAAGGATCCTTATCAGCCTTGGGGATCACCACTATGATTGCTTCATTCAAGGACCGGGGCAAGTGCCCATCTTCTCTAGCCGCCTCAAACACCTTCAACAGCTGTGGAAGCATTACATTTGAGTACTGTTTATATACCTCCAGAGGCAGCCCATCAGACCCTGGAGTCTTATTCCCTGCCATAGAATCTAGAGCCTCCTCTAATTCCTCTAGACTAATTGGTGCCTCCAGCCCAACAGCTTCCGATTCAGATAGAGTAAGCAGACCAGCAGTCCCCAAAAAGCTACTGAGCAACTCGTCAGAGAACCCACCCTGCGAATTATATAATGTCTCAAAAAACTCGCTAAAAGTTGCTATAATTGCCCCAGAAGGTCTTTCTAGTTCCCCATTTTTGTTTTTTAACTCCGCTACCATTGCAGGGCCAGATTGAGTCTTGATCAGGGTAGCTAGTAGATGTCCAGTTCCCTCCCCCTCCCCGAAATAGACCTGCCACCGGAAGTATCGTTTATCTGCAGCTTTTAAAAGCTTATGTTGGGCTGATCATTTTTCCGCATCTTTTAATGCGTTAAAATGTATATCCGACGGAGTTTTCAAATATTGCAATTCTGCAGCGATAGCTTCCTTCTATAAAAGTTCCTTATATTCTCTAGACTTAGTTCTAGCTCTACTCACTTCCGAGATCAACAGTCCTCTCAGATAAGCTTTAGACGCATCCCATATTATTTCCCTGGAGGCTGTACCCTCATTAATAACAAAAAATTCTTTTAGCAAGTCAGGGATCCTAGCATCTGCTTGAATAATAGTTAACCAGAATGCGTTAAACGACCATGTTGCCCATTCCCCTCTCCCGCCATTTTCTCAATTAAATGTCACCATAACAGGGGAATGATCTGACAAGGCCCTAGGTTGATACTTGTTTGCATAATTATTACTAGGCAAGTTGTATTTGAGAGGATTATTTTTATTATTGAACAACAACTATGTTCTCAATCAACCAAAAAGACTCATAAATATCAAAGCTTAATATTTTTGGAAGTTGGAGTGGTGTTTTTTTAGATTTGGCTATCTTAGGGGGATATCTGTTTGTGCAGGTAACTATTACTGTGCAGAATTATTAGGCAACTTAATAAAAACCAAATATATACCCATCTCACTTGTTTATTTTAACCAGGTAAACCAATATAACAACACAAAATGTAGAAATAAACATTTCTGACATTCAAAACCAAAAAAGGACCAACATAGCCACCTTTCTTTATGATGACACTCAAGCCTTCCATTCCTACATTCTGTCAGTTGCTTGATCTGTTTACGATCAACATTGCGTGCAGCAGCCACCGCAGCCTCCCTGACACTGTTCCCAGAGGTGTAATGTTTTGACTCCCTGTAGATCTCACATTTTATGAGGGACCACAGGTTCTCTATGGGGTTCAGATCAGGTGAACAAGGGGGCCATGTCATTATTTTTTCTTCTTTTAGATCTTTACTGGCCAGCCACGCTGTGGAGTATTTGGATGCATGTGATGGAGCATTGGCCTGCATGAAAATCATGTTTTTCTTGAACAATACCAACTTCTTCCTGTACCACTGGTTGAAGAAGGTGTCTTCCAGAAACTGGCAGTAGGTCTGGGAGTTGAGCTTCACTCCATCCTCAACCCGAAAAGGTCCCACAAGTTCATCTTTGATGATACCAGCCCATACCAGTACCCCACCTCCACCTTGATGGCGTCTGAGTCAGAGTGGAGCTCTCTGGCCTTTACTGATCCAGCCTCGGGCCCATCCATCTGGCCCATCAAGAGTCACTCTCATTTCATCAGTCCATAAAACTTTACAAAAAACTGTCTTAACATATTTCTTGGCCCAGTCTTGACGTTTTATCTTATGTTTCTTGTTCAAAGGTGGTCATTTTCCAGCCTTCCTTACCTTGGCCATGTCTCTAAGTATGGCACACCTTGTGCTTTTTGATACTCCAGAAACATTGCAGCTCTGAAATATGGCAAAACTGGTGACAAATGGCATCTTGGCAGCTTCACGCTTGATTTTCCTCATTTCATGGACAGTTATTTTGAGCCTTTTTTATCAACACTCTTCTTGCGACCCTGTTGGCTATTTGCCATGAAATGCTTGATTGTTCAGTGATCACGCTTCAAAAGTTTGGCAATTTCAAGACTGCTGCATTCCTCTGCAAGACATCTCACAATTTTTGACTTTTCAGAGTCCGTCAAATCTCCCTTCTGACCCATTTTGCCAAAGGAAAGGAAGTTACCTAATAATTAAGCACACCTTATATAGGGTGTTAATGTCATTAGACCACACCCCTCCTCATTACAGAGATGCAAATCACCTGATTTACATAACTGGCAGTTGGCTTTCAAGCCTATACAGCTTGGAGTAAGACAACATGTATGAAAAGGATGATGTGATCAAAATACTCATTTGCCTTATAATTCTGCACACAGTGTATAGGCCCATCATACACTGGAGCATCATCCATGAGGCCCATCATATACTGGAGCATCATTTGGGGCCCATCATATACTAGAGCATCATATGGGGCCCATTATATATGGAGCATAATATAGGACCATCGTACAATGGAGCATGATCCATGGGGCCCATCATATACTGGAGCATCATATGGGGCCCATCATATACTGGAGCATCATATGGGGCCCATTATATATGGAGCATTATATAGGCCCATCATACAATGGAGCATCATCCATGGGGCCCATCATATACTGGAGCATCATATGGGGTTCATTATTTATGGGGCATCATATAGGGTATGGAGCATTATATTGTCATGTCGTACGCTATTCACACCACAGCGTCCGGCAGGCAGCGGTAGTTCCATCTCCGTCCACTATAGCCTCAGTGGCGCCGGCTTGATTTTACTCAGGCTATTGGGGGTTAATCTAGCTGGAAATCAGGTGGGATGTTGGGTCACGCCCACGGTCTTTAAATAGTCGTGCTGGCCTTTGGGCGTCGCCGATTATAGCTTGTGTTTTATGCCAAGTGGTTCCGGTCTGGAGAGGAGGTGTTGGAGAGAGAAATTCATAGCTGGTGGTGTATGATCCGTTGTTACCTTTTCGCCTTCCTATATTTGTGTTTTGTTTTGCCCTGTTCACATTACGGTATTGTCCTGTGTGTATGCGGCGCGGTGCGGTTTAAGTTCTCCCTGTCTGTCATTACTGTGTGGGCTTTGGTGGTTTGATGACTCACTGGGTGGAGGGTGGAAGGTTCAGCTTAGGGCTGAGCAGGAGATAAGGAAAAGTTGGAGGCTCAGGCATTTGCACCAATAGCAAAAACCCTGGGTTGAGGGTCAGACAGGGTTTTCCCTAGTTGGAGGGTCTCCGCAGGGGCCCCGGGTATTTCAGCCTTCTTTGACCTAAGCCCCGCGTAACATTATAATCGGCCCACAATATTTTGGTAGTCCGTGGATTCCATGACTTCCATAAACCGCCAGTTGGCGGCGCTGTCCTTACAGGTCACCGAGTTGAAGGGGGCAGTTCAGCAGCAGGGCACGGTTGTAGCTAATGTGCAAGCAGCTTCTGCAGGTGCAGGTGCAGAGCCAAAGATTCCGCTGCCTGAACGATTTGCTGGGGAATGCAGCAAATTTGTCATCTTTCGGGAGGCCTGCAAGTTATACTTTCGCATGCGCCCTGTCTCCTCAGGTAATGAGGCCCAGCGGGTGGGTCTGGTGTTTTCCTTACTGAGTGGGGACCCCCAAGCATGGGCAGCAGCTGACTCTGCTACGTTTCATTCGGTTGAGAATGTTTTTTCAGCACTCGCGCTCATTTATGATGATCCCGACAGATTGGCTCTAGCGGAATCTAAAATCCGCGCCCTCCGTCAGGGGGAACGTATGGCGGAAGACTATTGTTCAGAATTTCGCCGTTGGGCAGTAGACACACAGTGGAACAACCCAGCGCTGCGGAGTCAGTTTATTCATGGGGTTTCAGGAAGAGTTAAACAGGCCCTCCTGATGTATGAGACTCCTGCATCGTTAGAGTCTGCCATGAGTTTGGTTATTCGTATTGATCGCCGTTTGCATCAGGGGGCGCAGGAGACGCTGCCCCTGGGGGAAAGCAGGGGTGCAAGTGTGGTTGCTGCAGGTGAGCCCACGGAACCTATGCAAATCGCTGGGGTATCACATGTTAAGCATCGCGTTCCTGGGTTCAGGAAGCAAGGAGCATGTTTTTACTGTGGTAAAAGAGATCATTATGCAAATGCTTGTCCTGTGTCACCTAAGAAAGTCGCACCGGTGGAAAACTGGTAAGCTCAGAGGGTATGGAGGAGGCCCAACTGAGCGTATGCATATCCTCCATGATGGTATCTCAATGTATGCTCCCTGCCAGGGTTATTATTGCGGGCAGAGAGCTACCTATATCAGTGTTTGTGGATAGCGGTTCCACCACCAATCTCATGGATGAGGAGTTTGCACGCACGGCCGGTTTTAAGATCGAAAAACTCCCTCATCCTATTCGCGTGTTTACCATTAATGCCGCTCCCCTCCCACAGGGGGAGATTACTGAGTTTATAGCTGAGGTTAAACTCCACATTGGGGTCCTACATTCTGAGTGGGTTACATGTAGGGTACTCAATAATCTCCCAGCACAAATGGTCCTGGGTTTCCCATGGTTGTCCAAGCACAACCCGGTGATTGACTGGAGAACCCAGGACATAGTCCAGTGGAGTGGTTTCTGCCAGGAAAATTGCTTGGCCACATGTGTGTCCGCCGTGAAGTCCAGCCTTCCGGAGGCATTGCTGGTTTTGTGGACGTATTCTCTGAGAGGGGTTGCGCAGAACTACCTCCACATCGAACCTATGACTGTGTGATTAGGTTAAAACCCGGGGCCAAATTGCCAAAGGCTAGGATGTTTAGTATTTCTGGTCCGGAGAGACAAGCTCTTAAAGACTACATCGCGGAGAGTCTAAGTAAAGGGCACATCCGGCCTTCATCCTCGCCTGTAGGAGTGGGGTTTTTCTTCATTAAGAAGAAAGATGGGGGGTTATGCCCGTGTCTGGATTTCTGGGAGTTAAACCAGATTACGGTCCGTGATCCCTACCCGATGCCTCTGATCCCTGATTTGTTCAACCAGGTGGCTGGTGCGAAGTGGTTTTCCAAACTTGACCTCAGGGGGGCGTACAACCTCATAAGGGTCCGTCAGGGGGATGAGTGGAAGACGGCATTTAATACCCCTGAGGTTCATTTTGAAAGCCTAGTTATGCCATTTGGGTTGACAACCGCGCCTGCTGTTTTCCAACATTTCATAAATGATGTATTCGCTCACGTGCTGGGGAAATTTGTGATTGTGTACCTGGATGATATCCTCATTTATTTGAGCGACCGGGACACTCATTTAGAGCATGTCAGGCAAGTGTTACAGTTGCTCCGTGAGAATAAGCTCTATGCTAAGCTTGAAAAATGCGTATTTTTTGTTCAGGAGTTGCCTTTTTTGGGATATATTGTGTCCGTCGCAGGGTTCAAAATGGACGCCGCGAAGGTGCAAGCGGTGCTGCGATGGGAATGGCCTGATAATCTAAAAGCGCTCCAGCGGTTCCTTGGGTTTGCCAATTATTATAGGAAGTTTATTAAGAATTTTTCTACTATAGCCAAACTGCTCACGGACATGATGAGAAAAGGTACCAATCTCGCTATCTGGTCTGAGGTGGCGGTGCGTGCATTTGAGCTTCTGAAAAACCGTTTTGCTTCAGCCCCCATTCTGGTGCAACCGGACGTATCTAAACCTTTTACTGTGGAGGTCGATGCGTCTGAGGTGGGAGTGGGGGCAGTACTGTCACAGGGCTCGTCCTTGAGCAATATGCTTCCATGCGCCTACTTCTCCAAGAAGCTGTCGCCTGCCGAACGGAATTACGATATCGGCAACAGTGAGTTGTTGGCCATCAAATGGGCTTTTGAGGAATGGCCACACTTCTTGGAGGGGGCGGTCCACCAGGTCACAGTCATCACCGACCATAAAAACCTGCTCTATCTGGAGTCAGCCAAGCGTCTGTCTCCCAGGCAGCCTCGCTGGGCATTGTTTTTTACTCGATTTAACTTTCTGGTGACTTACCATCCTGGGGCTAAAAACACCAAGGCGGATGCCTTGTCCAGGTGTTTTCCGGGGAAAGAACCTCGGGAAGATCCGTTACCCATCCTCCAGGAAGGTGTAGTGGTTTCGGCTCTCACGACTGAGGTAGAGGCGGAGATTGCCGAGGCCCAGGAGGAGGTACCGCCAGGACTTCCCTCTAACAAGTCATTCGTACCCCTTCATCTTCATCTTAAGGTGTTGGGGGAACACCACGACTCTGTCCTGGCCAGTCATCCAGGGGTTAGGGGCACCTTGGAGCTGGTATCGCGCCGCTTCTGGTGGCCAAACATCCTGCAGGACTTGGTCTCATACGTGGCAGCTTGCATCACGTGCACCAGGGCCAAGTCACCCAGATCCCGTCCTGCTGGCACTCTACAGCCTCTGGGGGTACCTAGTAGGCCATGGACAGAAATCTCCATGCCACGGACATACATGCGGATCGGCTGGTCAGTTCGTTTCACCGCCGTCATCCAGACAAGCTGGGTCCTATGAGTCTTGAGGGCCCTGGGGTCCCTCATAGAAGACAGGGTACTGTCATGTCGGACGCTATTCACACCACAGCGTCCGGCAGGCAGCGGTAGTTCCATCTTCGTCCACTATAGCCTCAGTGGCGCCGGCTTGATTTTACTCAGGTTATTGGGGGTTAATCTAGCTGGAAATCAGGTGGGATGTTTGGTCACGCCCACGTTCTTTAAATAGTCGTGCTGGCCTTTGGGCGTCGCCGATTATAGCTTGTGTTTTATGCCAAGTGGTTCCGGTCTGGAGAGGAGGTGTTGGAGAGAGAAATTCGTAACTGGTGGCGTATGATCCGTTGTTACCTTTTCGCCTTCCTATATTTGTGTTTTGTTTTGCCCTGTTCACATTACGGTATTGTCCTGTGTGTATGCGGCGCGGTGCGGTTTAAGTTCTCCCTGTCTGTCATTACTGTGTGGGCTTTGGTGGTTTGACGACTCACTGGGTGGAGGTGGAGGGTTCAGCTTAGGGCTGCACCATTAGCAAAAACCCTGGGTTGAGGGTCAGACAGGGTTTTCCCTAGTTGGAGGGTCTCCGCAGGGGCCCCGGGTATTTCAGCCTTCTTTGACCTAAGCCCCACGTAACATATATGTAGCATATATGGGGCCTATTCTGTATGGAGCATTATATCGAGCCCATTCTGTATGGAGCAATATATGGGGTCCATCATATACTGTATGGAGCTTTATATGCGACTCATTATACTGTATGGAGCAATATGCGGAGCTCATTCTACTCTATGGGGACCATCCTATACTGTATGGCACATTATATGGGGACCATCATATACTGTAGCATTATGTGGAGCTCATCATATACTGTATAGAACATTATATGGGACCAATTATTCTGTATGGAGCAATATATGGGGTTCATTATTCTGTATGGTGCACTACGTGGTGGCCATAATACTGTATGGAGTAATATACTGTCCGGTTTTTGAGCTATTGTAGAATTTAAAATAGATATCAGTCATGTAATGTAAGAAGCGAAGTATTTGTCATTTCACTATACCAATATTTCTCTGCCGTATCGGAGCATCATGAATTGTGATATGTGTTAAAGGGGCCCACTGACATTCTTTTGCCCGGGGCACACGAAAACCTGGAGCCAGCCCTACCTCCCACAACTTTAGCCAAATAGCCCCCAGTTTTTAATGCGTAACTATTATTATAAAGTAAGTTAAGGTTGACAAGCTTAAGTAATAAGAATTGATGTCATTGGCATTGAAATGGGCACTGTAGGTGTGTTTACTGTCCTCCACTCCCTGATGACTTTGCTTCCCCATTGACTTGCAATGGGTTTCGTGTTTCAGTCGGCCTCCGACTTTTCCCGATAGTCAGACAATTTCGTTTGACTCGACTTTTGAGAAAGTTGGGTTTCATGAAACCCGACTCGACCCTAAAAAAGGCAAAGTTGCTCATCTCTAATATCCACTGTTTATATGGAGAGGGACATGTGATTTCCGTAGCTAACGACACAATCCGTTGTGTTAGGACATTGTGGGTGTTTCCTGCGCCCTGATTGGCTAGCCGCAATGTGCACACATAATGCTAGGAAAAAAAAGTGACTGCTTACAAGAACGCTGCGCCTCTGAGCTCTGCAAACCCTCTCCGCTTATCAAACATATGCCATGATACACCACCATTATTGTTGCTAAAGTGCTGGAAATATTTTTGTGACAATGCAAATATTTTCCCACACTTTTACCGAATGTCACTGATTTTATAAAATATTGAACTAAACTCAAAAACTTGGCGCTTGATTTGTGAAAATTAACAGCTCCTTTTTTTGTGCATCCAGACAAATAAGAAATTTTGAACGTTTTTCGTTTTCACAGGACCTTCACCAGCACATTCCTTAGTGAACACTAGAGGAGGAAGCCTGGAGCATATGTCCATCCATTAGTGGACTAGATCTCCAAGGAGGGTATTATATTGTGCTGGATGCGTTAGTGCGTTTGAGGTGGATAACTGTTAGGGATGGCGGAACACACTAAATATAAATAATAGGAAGTGCGTTCGCCGCCCAGGGTCCACCGCGCAGTAGGTGTAACAACCACTGCTGAGTAATGGCAGAGTCGCTATATGGTGGTATACTGCGCTCGGGTTAAACGTCACCCGAGATGCGCAGAGCGGACTCTGTTAAACTCACAGAGGAGCTTTAGTACAAATAAAGCATAAACGCCGAGCCTGTTAGCTTCACAGGTCTCAGCTGGCGTGCACACACGGCATACGGTCACAGGACACGGCCCAAGGCAGAGGTCGGTGTCCGTCTTGACCTACCGTGCGTGCGGCATTGCTACCGCGGACGCAAGTAAGTGCTGCTAACTGCAACGTGGCGGTAACTACTGCCGCTGTATGACAGTGCTGTGAGGCATCACACTATCGGACGCTAGTGTAGCAGTGCAGTATGCACTGTGGTGTATGGCTTGCCACTGACTGGCGCTAACTATAACTCTAATTCTCTATCCACATGTGTAATATCAGAGGGAAGGGGTTTCATAATGAGACAGTCACCAGAATCATACATCCATGACCATTCACACATAGCAAGTATAGTCTATACTAGCGCATGGGTGAGCGGCCATTCGGGCCTTTTATAGCCATGCACTTCCAGGACCTTCCAGACCTATGAGATGGGCCAATCAGATCAGGACAAGGACCTGAGCACGTGACCCCTGATCTCCACTGGGAGATCATCTTGTGGGCATGCCCAGTAGCGCGGAGAGAGGACTTAGCCTCTGGAGTGGTTTCCTGCAAAGCAGGTTGCGCTACCATTGCTGGTCCAGACGTGGCAGCAACATCCAGACCCAGAGAGCTGGTCTGAGCAGGGCGCCTGGATCAACAAGATTGCTGTGCAGGTCCCTGAGCGGTCGGAAAGGAGTGGGAGACTGCTGGATGTATGGCTCTGGATTCCCGCTGTGCAGCTGCAGGAATCCAACGCCTAACAATAACAATGCGTCTAACTGGATATAACCTGATGTGACGGGTAAGTGCTGGACACTGGGGGGCAAAGAGGATTGCAGAGGAATAGTCAGCGCGTCTGTCATAAGCAAAAGACTTGCAGTGGAATGGCGCTAGGTGCCTGGGTCCGTGGGTAGAGTGTGCAGCCGTTCTGGGAAAGAAACTTTGCTCAGGTTTCCAATAAAGAATCTGAATGTGCCATATTCATGCTGAATTTATGCTTGGTCATCATTTTCCAAACAAAATCGCTCCCTTCCACCTTTATCTACTTGTTTTTATCCCTTTTGAGTGGCATTTTCTGGGTACTTTGTACCCTGACTTTGGTTGTATATGTTTGTCGAACCCACCCGTTATTGATTTTTATATGATGGGAAAACCCCTAATAACTATGTTTATATGTTTTTTGGATATTTTTCCTGCGATCTTCTATGTAGTGTTGTTTTTATGATTATTTGTCATATTTTTTAAAACAGTATTGATATTTTATAGAAATACTTTTTTCAGAATGTTTTTTAAATTGATTACTTCCATAATTCTTTTAGGTTATACATACCTATTTGTTAATAAACAGTTTATTTTGTTAATTATATTAACTAAAGATTAGAGGATCTCTCGAAATTTGCACTCGCCATCTGCATCAAATTTTCAACAAAATGTTTATTCTCAACTGTTGTAGCAGTTTGATTTTGACCCAGAGTTAGACTATGGGATCACCACTGAGACTTATTTGAGGGAGGTAAGCATGATAATAGGAGAGCATTGGATGAATACAGCTGTCATACAGCTAGAGAGCAAAGCACTTCTGTTAATAAAGTAAGCAGGCTCCTTATTACAGACAAAGTGATACTTCATGCAAACTTCCCATGGGAAATTCCATCAAACCCCTCTTCTCAAGGGTTATTTCTCATAACAAACATTTTTTATCCCTTTACCAGCCTGCACCATATCTCAAAACCTTGCAAATTAGATAATTAAATGATAGAAAAAATACAAAAGACTTTAGCTCACTCTGATGCTTCAGCAGCATGGGACATGGTACAGGGCAAGTTTTTTTTTCTGCAAATCATGAAACAAATCTCAGAAACTGCTAATCGTTGGAATTTCAACTCAAACACACTTTTCCGCAGATCAATCCACTAAATAAAATTATTTTTTTATAGTTTTATATTACCTTTGCATAATTCATTACATTCACATACTTAATGAAATGCCCCACTTCTGGCATAATTGTCACCAGCTGTGTGTGACACCCTGCAGTGCTGCTGCGACCATCTTGTAATGGCACCGCATCTTCAAGCCTCTGCTCAGCAGGGACTTCCAGAACCTCCCTGCTGCATGCAGGATCTCACCAGAGACCCTCCTCTTTCCTCCAGGTTACCTGGTGGTCTGAAGACTCGTCACCAGGCTCCGGTGGAGAAACTGCAACATGCGAGGGAGGAACTCCAGACTCCTTCTATTCCAGGGAAGATGGTGGAGATGGTGCCCGGTCTGGTCTCTGTGCCCTGGTGAGGAAAGGCTCAATATCGCCCTGGGGGATGCAGAATGGGTGGAGGACTGGGTCCTTGTCTTTTTATTCCCTGATTTGCCCATGCTGAGGTACTGGAACTGATTGCTAGGTGGATGGTGGTTAGGAGCATCAGAAAGCATGTCTTCACTCGGCCATGTTCAGCCATGCCCCCAATTATTTTTATCTTTTGATAGATCGTACTTTTCTAAAAGAGGCTATACATAGTAACATAGTAGCATAGTTAGTAAGACCGAAAAAAGACATTAGTCCATCCAGTTCAGCCTATAAAATTATGTCAGAATAAATACCCAGATCTACATCCTTCTAAAGAACCTAACAATAACTGTAAGATACAATATTGCTACACTCTAGGAAGACATCCAGGCCTCTCTTGAACCCTTCGACTGAGTTCGCCATCACCACCTCCTCAGGCAGGGAATTCCAGATTCTCACTGCCCTAACTGTAAAGAATCCTCTTCTATGTTGGTGGAAAAACCTTTTCTCATCCAGACGCAGAGAATGCCCCCTTGTGACCGTCACCTTCCTTGGTATAAGCAGATCTTTGGAGAGATATTTGTATTGTCCCCTTATATACTTATACATGGTTATTAGATCGCCCCTCAGTCATCTTTTTTCTAGACTAAATAATCCTAATTTTGCTCTGGGTATTGTAGTTCCCCAATCCCCCTTATTAATTTTGTTGCCCTCCTTTGTACCCGCTCTAGTTCCATTATATCCTGCCTGAGCACTGGTGCCCAAAACTGTACACAGTACTCCATGTGCGGTCTAACCAGAGATTTGTACAGAGGCAGTATAATGCTCTCATCATGTGTATCCAGACCTCTTTTAATGCACCCCATGATCCTGTTTGCCTTGTCAGCCGCTGCCTGGCAATGGCTGCTTCAGTTAAGTTTATCATTAACTAGGATCCCCAAGTCCTACTCCATGTCCGATTTACCTAGTGGTTTACCGTTCAGTGTGTAATGGTGATATTGATTCCTTCTTCCCATGTGTACATTTATAATTGTTAAACTGCATCTGCCACCTTTCGGCCCAAGTTCCCAACTTATCCAGATCCATCTGTAGCAGAATACTGTCTTCTCTTGTATTGACTGCTTTACATAGTTTTGTATAACCTGCAAATATCGATATTTTACTGTGCAAATCTTCTACCAGATCGTTAATAAATATGTTGAAGAGAATAGGTCCCAACACCGACCCCTGTGGTACCCCTCTGGTCACAGCGATCCAGTTAGAGAATATACCATTTATAACCACCCTCTGCTTTCTATCACTAAGCCAGTTACTTACCCATTTACACACATTTTCCCCCAGACCCAGCATTCTCATTTTGTGTACCAACCTCTTGTGTGGCACGGTATCAAACGCTTTGGAAAAATCAAGATATACCACATCCAATGACTCACCTTGGTCTAGTCTATAGCTTACCTCTTCATAAAAACTGATTAGATTGGTTTAACAGGATCGATTCCTCATAAACCCATGCTGAAAATGGCGTTAAACAGTTATTCTTATTGAGATAATCCAGAACAACATCCCTCAGAAACCCTTCAAATATTTTACCAACAATAGAGGTTAGACTTCCTGGCCTATAATTTCCAGGTTCACTTTTAGAGCCCTTTTTGAATATTGGTACCACATTTGCTATGCGCCAGTCCTGTGGAACAGACCCCGTCGCTATAGAGTCTCTAAATTTAAGAAATAATGCCACATACAAGTGTTGCTCCCAAAGTTAGAATATTATCAAAAACTTAATTTATTTCAGCACTTCAATGCAAAAAGTGAAACTCATTACAAACATAGTGATCTATTTCAAGTGTTTTTCTGTTAATGTTGAAGATTATGGCTTACAGCCAATGAAAACTCAAAAGTCATTATCTCAGTAAATTAGAATAATTAACAAAAAACACAAGAAAAGGCTTCCTACGCATTCAAAAAGGTTGCTTAGTCTGTTTCAGTAGGCTCCACAATCATGGGGAAGACTGCTGACTTGACAGATTTCCATAAGCTGGCTGTTCACAGAGTGCTGTATGCAAGCATATTAATGGAAAGTTGAGTGGAAGGAAAAAATTGTCATAGAAAAAGGTGCACAAGCAACCGGGATAACCGCAGCCTTGAAAGGATTGTTAAGAAAAGGCCGTTCAAAAATTTGGGGGAGATTCACTAGGAGTGCACTGCTGCTGGAGACATTGCTTCAAGAGCAATTGAAATAGATTACTCTGTAATGACTCAATATAATATATGAGTTTGACTTTTTGTTTTGAAGAACTGAAATAAATTAACTTTTTGATGATATTAAAATTTTGTGAGAAGCATCTGTATTTATTTTTTTTATTATTTTATTATCTTTTTTAATAAGGGAACAAGGGGGTATTATGAATTTTTTTGTTTTATAATTTTTTCTTATTTTATAACACATTTTTTTCCCTTTTTACTGTTCTTATTAGTTCCCTTAGGGGACTTCAAGCTGCAATCGTCTAATCATTTGTGCCAAATACCGCAATCGCTGTGTCTTTTGAAGCCTGGGTAGAGACTGGGTTTCAAAAGAGCTCCATAATGGCAAGCACAGGGATCTTTAGAAGACTCTGGGCTGTGATAACAACCCATCGGCCATCCTTGATCACGACACGTGCCCGACAATGGCTACATGAAATCATGCGCCTCCATGCTGGTACATGTAAAATACCACTGTCAGAGTTTGACACAGAATTTAACAGGCTAACAATAGCTGGTGTTAGAGGCAGGTCCCAGCTGTAACCCACAGCCTTTACCTGCTGGGTATGGGGTGAGATCACCTCGTGAACCAGCCTCATACACCCGATTCCTATTTGAGCTGTACATGTACAGCGTGGGTATTGAAGTGGCTAAAGTTTGCTAAATTCTGACTCTTAAAACACAATTTATTTTGCTGTAAATATTAATTTGAAAAAAAATCCAAAACATTAGAAACTATGTTCAATTTATTTTGCACATTTCTTATACCTTGTCATAATCATACGACTATTTAAATGATGCCCAGCTATTGTGTTTCACAGAACCAAAAGATGCATGTCCACATAATATCTCCTGTCAGCACAGATCGGCTCTCATTTGATATGTAGATCCCAAGAGATTTGGAAATGTCTCTCTTGTCTTCTGTTCAGTTTTGTTCCGGTGAAGATATTATAATATTTCTCTGGTAAAAGGAGATGTCTGCAAGTGAATATTGCATACAGCTCATCTTCTCCTTCTTTAATATGCCATTCATAATTCGGTGACAACCCATATTCTCAGCTCACAGAAAGCTTGGAGGGTGTATTGTAATTTAATATTCTGAGCACCAAAGGAAAACATAATAAAACCAGCATTATCAGCATGAATTTAAGTGATCACGATAAGATTTATATACAATTTAGGAAAATTAGACAAATTAGCTCAATCCGTTTTACCACTTAGTACATGATAAGGATTTTCTTATCCAGCTGTGACATTTTAATATACTAGTTATACATTTTAATTGTGTTGTCTACAGGAGAAAGGTAATTAGGAATATGTAAAAGGTAGATCTAATACAACATTACCAAGCAATGGAGATTCTCATAAAAAAACAATTATGTCATGAAGTAAGCATGGCTGTATTTTAGGTGCTGCTAGTAACTATATTTCTGTATTTCCATTTCTCAAAATAGCACAATTGCTTTCGCTCTGTAAGCTAAATCATTCATTACAGAATGCCCCCAAGATATATTTTCTCTAAGCGAGCTTCACATTTCTCTGCAGCAAAGGAAATCAATTCAGAAATTGAGAGCAATGCTTTGCAACTAAACTTAAGTTGCATTGAAATGGCCTAGTTATTACAGTATTTATCAATATAATTCAAGTTTACATATCATTTGCACATATAATTATAGCCTCTGGTAAAGTAAGGACTACTGCTTGCTGAAGTAATGTGAAATATTAAACTTGTAATATTTATCACATACAGCGGGGATACTCTGACAATTTTTCAAGTTTTCCCACCTACAAAGAATGGAGAGGTGTGTAATTTTTATCATAGGCACACTTCAACTGTGAGAGGATTTGCATTTTATTGCATAAAATAAATATTTGATACAATAGAAAAAAATAATTTAATATTTGGCAATGAAACCTTTGCTTGCAATTAAAGATGTCAGACATTTCCTGTAGTTCTTGACCAAGTGTGCACACACTGCAGCAGGGATTTTGGCCCACTCCTCCATACAGATCTTCTCCAGATCTTTCAGGTTTCGTGGATGTTGATGTGCAACATTGAATTTCAACTCAATAATAAGATTTTCTATTGGGCTCAGGTCTGGAGATTTGCTAGGCCACCCCAGGACCTTGAAATGCTTCTAAAAGAGCCACTCCATAGTTGTCCTGGCTGTGTGTTTTGGGTCATTGTCATGACGGAACATCTTCAATGTTTTTACTAGGGTTGTTGACCAAAATCTCACGATTAGAGATGAGCGAGCGCTACAGTGCTTGGGAGCTCTTTGCTCTTTTCGAATGCTTGTTTTGAGTAATGAGTATACTGAGAGTGAATGGTAAATCTGATCTTTTTTCTGGCAGACCCGGCAAAGAGGTCTGGTGGTTAGTGAAAATGTTCAAATGTATGGGAAAAGTGTTAAATAGAAGGAGAACAGCATGGGGTAGACCCCTGGGAGCAATTCTGACTCCCAGATCGCTGCTAAGAACAATGATGTCACACTTTAATTCCATTTTATTAACTGACAATAAAACATTCTAATCTGATGAGAAATTGCATTTTACAGAAAAAAGTTAAGATTATTTTTTTCCTATATAATAACTTGTATACAAGGCCAAATTTAAAGAGGATTTTAAAAAATACAATTTAAGGAAACCAAAAATGTTTTTGTTTACTAAAAAACAGCAAATTTCAATATCATTTATGAAGGAAGCAAAAACTGACAAAAATTTGGGACTTAGATACACCTGTATTAGACATAAAGGAGGTCCTCAAACACATTCTGTTCAAATTGTCATGTATTGGTACACCTAGACTCAAAAGGCTATGCACTTTTCAGAGTTATATACAAAGGAAATGTACTCCAGACCACTGAATAGTCTATGGATGAGCAATATAATACCAATACATTTTTGAACAAGTTTTTTGAGGCTTATATAGTAACAAAATGTACCCAAGAATATGTAATACCCTATGGATATGCAAAATTATAACTATGAATTATAAACCAGATTTTTGAGGGTTACTTACCAATGAAATGTATTCCAGATCACAGAATAGTCTGTGGGTGACTAATATAATACCGATAAAGTTTTGTAAGAGTTTTTTGAGGCTTATATACCACTGAAATCTACCCAAGAATATGTAAGTCTATGGGTGAGCAATTTAATACTGGTACAGTCATGGCAAAAAGTTTAGAGAATTACACAAATATTAATTTTTACAAAGTCTACTGCTTCATTTTTTCTAATGGCAATTTGCATATACTCCAGAATGTTATAAAGAGTGATCAGCTTAACAGCAATTACTTGCAAAGTCAATATTTGCCATGAAAATTAACTTTATCCCCCAAAGCACATTTCAACATCATTGCAGCCCTGCCTTAAAAGGACCAGCTAACATCGTTTCAGTGATTGCTCCATTAACACAGGTGTGGGTGTTGATGAGGACAGGGCTGGAGATCAATCTGTCATGATTAAGTAAGAATGACACCACTGGACACTTTAAAAGGAGGCTGGTGCTTGGCATCATTGTTTCTCTTCTGTTAACCATGGTTATCTCTAAAGAAACACGTGCAGTCATTATTGCACTGCACAAAAATGGCCTAACAGGGAAGAGTATCGCAGCTAGAAAGATTGCACCTCAGTCAACAATCTATCGCATCATCAAGAACTTCAAGGAGAGAGGTTCCCTTGTTGCCAAAAAGGCTCCAGGGTACCCAAGAAAGACCAGCAAGCACCAGGACCGTCTCTTAAAAGTGTTTCAGCTGCGGGATCTGGCTACCAGCAGTGCAGAGCTTGCTCAGGAATGGCAGCAGGCAGGTGTGAGTGCATATGCACGCACTGTGAGGCAGAGACTCTTGGAGCAAGGCCTGGTCTCAAGGAGGGCAGCAAAGAAGCCACTTCTAGAAAAAACATCATGGACAGACTGATATTCTGCAAGAGGTACAGCGAGTGGACTGCTGAGGACTGGGGTAAAGTCATTTTCTCTGATGAATCCCCTTTTCGATTGTTTGGGACATCTGGCAAACGGCTTATTCGGAGAAGACCAGGTGAGCGCTACCACCAGTCTTGTCTCATGCCAACTGTCAAGCATCCTGAAACCATTCATGTGTGGGGTGGCTTCTCAGCCAAGGGAATGGGCTCTCTCTCAGTCTTACCTAAAAACACAGCCATGAATAAAGAATGGTACCAGAATGTCCTCCAATAGCAACTTCTCCCAACCGTCCAAGAGCAGTTTGGCGATCAACAATGCCCTTTTCAACATGATGGAGCACCTTACCATAAAGCATAGGTGATAACTAAATGGCTCAGGGAACAAAACATAGAGATTTTGGGACCATGGCCTGGAAACTCCCCAGATCTTAATCACATTGAGAACTTGTGGTCAATCATCAAGAGATGGGTGGACAAACAAAAACCTTCAAATTCAGACAAAATAAAAGCATTGATTTTGCAAGAATGGGCTGCAATCAGTAAGGATTTGATCCAGAAGTTGATTGAGAGCATGCCAGGGAGAATTGCTGAGGTCCTGAAGAAGAAGGGTCAACACTGCAAATATTGACTTGCTGCATTAACTCATTCTAACTGTCAATATAACCTTTTGTTACTCATAATATGATTGCAATTATATTTCTGTATGTGATAAAAACATCTGACAAGCACACATAAAAACCAGAGGGCAGCAGATCATGTGAAAATATAATATTTGTGTCATTCTCTCAACTTTTGGCCATGACTGTACATTTTTAACACTTTTTTGAGGTTTATATAGTAACAAAATGTACCCAAGAAGATTTTTAACTAGTTTTTTGAAGGTTATATACCATCAAAATAAACCCAAGATCACGTTATACTGTGTGGATGAGCAATTTAATAATGACCAAGGTTTGGTCAAGTTTTTGTAGGGTTATATTGCAACGAAATGTACTCCAGACCACGGAATAGTCTATGGGTGATCAATATAATACCAGTACATTTTTTAATAAGTTTTTGGTACTTATATACCAACAAAATCTACTCAAGAATATGTAAAATCAGCGACCAGTCAACATTTCAGCATACAAATTGTTTGTGCTAATTGTGTGTTCCAGCCACCAGTTCACATTTCAGCATTTAAAACTATTGTGCTAATTGTGTGATCCAGCCACCAGTCTACATTTCAGCATATAATTCCTTTGTGATAATTGTATGATCCAGCCACCAGTCCACATTTTCAGTATATAAATCCTTTGCACTAATTTTGTGGTCCAACCAACAATTCACAATGCAGCATATAAATCACATGTGCTAATTGCATGGTCCAGGCACCAGTCCACATATCAGCATATAAATCTTTTGTGCTAATTCTGTGGTCCAGCCACACTATCTTAGCAAATAAATACTGATTGTTAATTTGGTGACAGGTGGACAGTTCTGGGCCCAGAGTTGTGAAACAGCTGATTAAGAGGGGATGGGTACATCCAACATGAGTGGGAAAAAGCAAGTTTGTGGTGTAAGGGGGGATAGGCATGGTGTTCGAGATGCACATGGGGCAGGCGGTTATGATACTGAATGCTCTACTAAAAAAAACCTGCTCTTCCTGTCCAAAGACAACTGACAAATTCTGTTACTGGACAGGATTCCCAACTCCCTTTTTTTGGCAGTGGCTCAGCAGTACACCTTGTAGATTTTTTTGGAAATGTGGGGACTCTAAGTTGGTTTTTCATCAGGTGGGTTGCTGTAATCAAAGGGGTCTCAGAGCACTATTATACTATTTCTGCTCTGATGAAATTCAAGTCACTTTAATGATGTGAGCCAATAATTTTATAAAATGTGGAGACTCCAATTTGGGTCTCCATCTGATTAATTGCCTTTAATGGAAGTGGTTCTACTCTGGAGAAATCAATGCCACTTTAGTGCAGTAATTTTATGAAATGTGGAGACTCCCAGTTGGTTCTCCATCTGGTGGATTGCCTGTAGTCGAAGGGATCTAAGAGCACCATTATACTATTTCTACTTGGGGTAAATTGATGCCACTTTAGTGGTGTGTGACCATAATTTTTTGAAATGTAGAGATTCCAAGTTTGGTCTCCATCTGGTGAATTGCCTGTAGTGGAAGAGGTCTCAGAGCACCAGGCCTACACCTGTCACTCTTTCACCTCTTACTAATCAATTTGTAAGCTAGAAATGCTGAGCCAGACCAGGGGAGGAGTCTTAAGGAGATAATTTGCATATTCCCAGTGCATTCTGGGATAAGTGAAGAGTCTCCACAAGCTCAAAGAGCACTGTATTTTGGCATTTACAGCTGAAAGGAAGACATTGGTAAACCAGGGGAAGAGTCCTGAGGAGAGAATATGCATATTCCCAGTGCATTCTGGGATAAGTGAAGAGTCTCTGCGAGCTCAAAGAACTTTGGATTTTGGCCGCTGCAGCTGAAAAGAGGCAATCGGTAAACCAGGGAAGGGGTCCTGAGGATATTGCATATTCCCAGTGCATTCTGGGATAAATGAAGAGTCTTCGCGAGTTCAAATGCACAAAGCATGAGCAACAAACAAGGAGAATTGGAACTACTAATGCAGGAAAAGAATTTTGCTGTAATTGGAATCACTGAAACTTGGTGGGATGATACACATGATTGGAATACAAGCATAGAACAATACAACTTATTTGCAAGAAGCAGACTCTGGGATTATCCCCCTGCAAAGGGTAGATTTCAGGCCTTCTCTGCCTCAGCAGTCTCCTGTTCTTCTCCGGCCGCAGTGGAGGCTGCTCAGCAGAGACATCAGTCTCAGCGTCTTGCTCAGACTCGTGCTGTGCGCTTGGCTACTGATGGCTCTCCAGCCAAAGCTATAGTAGCTAATTACAGGCAGCGGCAAAGAGACATTTCAGAAGCTAAGTCCGGATTTCTCCCTACTGAGTATGCTTGTGAGGTGGCGTCCTCACATTGGTGGTTGGACGTCAGCTGCTCGGGTGATATGGCAGGTCCGGATTGGTCCCCGAGCAATGTCCTGTCTGACTGGACTTGAATGGAACTTATAAAAGGTTCCACAGAAGCCGGCGTCGGCGGGCTAAGGTCATTCCTATTTGGTGTGTTAGTGAATTCATCACCATCCTGTGAGTCACTATCCTAAGTCATATTACAAGACTCGTTAAAGCATTGATTGTGACTTGTAGGTTCGCTACTACCAACAGGTGGCGCTATAGAGTTCAAGTCCTCTCTTTCTCTGAAGAGGCAATTTGCACACCATCCTGTGTGCACTTGTGCCGCTACTAGCACTGCGAGTGTGTGTTTCAGCAGGCAGTGTAGGGTGGGAGCTCTTGTTTGGCTTAGCATCTGAACCTGGCATCCTAAATTACATGTGCGGATCGCACACCGTGTATCAGACCAAGCTCAACCACCACCTTAGATTTTCCTGGGGGGTAGTTATAGGGACCCCAATTAGTGCCTAGTATCACTATATCCCTGTGAAGCCTAACAGGATATAGGCTTGAGTGCTCTCTCTTATTGTACTGCTCTGTGGAACAACCAAGTACTTACTTTACACTCTTCTAACACGGTGTGACATTTAAATCCATGTGCTTAAGGTGCTTACACGCAGCATCGCTCCGCCATTGGTTACTAGCTGGGCTTCCTCTATCACCACACAGTGGACCCTGGGTTGCGATCGAACCTTTTCATACTTTATATTTCGTGCGATTGGCAAACCCTAATACAGACTTGATAAATGAGGAGGTGGTGTCGCATTGTATGTTACAAAAGCGTATATCTGGACAGACATTGAAGCTTCAGAGACTGGGAGTTCTGTGGAAACTGTTTGGGTAAGAATACAACAAGAGAACAACGGAATGGACACCATTGTAGGCATTTACTGCACACTGCCTGGGCAAGCTGGAGATATGAATGAACTCTTTATGCATCAAATGGCCAAGTTCTCCAAAAAATAAGACATAGTGGTCTGGGGAGATTTCAACTATCAAGATATTTGTTGGGAATCTGTCTCAGGCAAAACTAGCAGGTGAAGCAAATTGCAGTATTATTCTCTCTTGCTGACAACTTTAACTTCCAAAAAGTAGGGGAGAAATGAAGGAGATCTGCTATCTTGAATCTAATCCTTACAAACAGGATGGAAATAGTTGAGGAGGTAAGAGTGTCTGAGGCAATAGGAGGTAGCATCCATGCTATTTTAAAATTTGGATAACTAGAGGCGTAAGACCTGTGAAGACTCAGACTTCAAGGTTAGATTTCAGAAAGGCAGATTTTAAGGGACTCAGAAAGAGAATTGGAGGGATCCAATGGCTGGATATCCTTAAGGACAAAAATGTCCAGGAAGGATGGGAAATCTTGAAAAATTAGATTCTCAAAGCACAATCGTTAACAATTCCAAAAAGAGGAAAGAATACAAAACATTTAAGGAAACCAGGATGGATGAAAACAGAACTTAAATGCATGCTAAAAAGAAAGAAAGAAATCTTTATCAAATGGAAAGAGGTAGGCACACAATATCTAAAGAAGAATATAATGCTGTCTGCAGAATCTGCAGGGCGCGAATCAGATTATCTAAATCTGACAATGAATTATGGCTTGCAAGAGATGTCAAAAGCAATAAAAAAGGATTTTGGGGATAATTCAAAAGTAAAAGTCAAAGATGCTATAGGATTTTTACAGGATGAAAATGATGAAATGGTAAGAAAGGATGTTGAGAAGGCCAAACTTAAATTCCTATATTGCATCTGTTTTCTCTCAGAAAGGAAATGTAACATCAACTGATCTTCACTGTCCTATTAAAGGAAGAGAAGAATGCAGGCTATCTATAAACAGAAAGATAGTGAGGAAACACTTAACTAACATAAATGAATTCAAGTCTCCATGTCCACATGAATTGCACCCCAGAGTACTGAAGGAGATAGCAGAATACATTTTTGAACCACTCCCCATAAACTTTTTTTTTCTTTTTTTTTTTCTCCATAAACTTTGAAAACTCTTGGAAACAGGAGAAGTCCCAGAAGACTGGAGAAGAGCAAATGTTGTTACTATCTTCAAAAAGGGGAAGAAGGTAGACCCAGGGAATTATAGGCCGGTGAGTCTGACTTCTATTACAGGAAAGATCTTTGAGCAAATTATTAAACAACATATATGTCAGTACCTGGATAGGAATGAAGTGATTAACAAGAGACAGAATGGGTTTGTAACTAATAAGTCATGGCAGACTATCTTAATTTCCTTCTATGACAGAATCAATAGGTGGATCAGGGAAATGCTGTAGATTTATATCTTGGCTACAGCAAAGCATAAGACAAAGTGTCTCACACTATCATTATTGAAAAAAGTGGACAAGGCAACTGTTAGGTGGATTCACAACTGGCTAAGTGATTGGACCCAAAGATTGGTCGTAAATGGCTGCACATCCAGTTGGAAGAATGTCTCAAGTGGGGTACCACAGGGTTCTGTCCTGGGCCCTGTATTGTTCAACATTTTTATCATTGATTTAGATGAAGTAATTGAAGGTAAACTGATTAAATTTGTGGATGATACAAAGCTAGGAGGGATAGCTAATACTAGAGAAGAGAGAGAGGATTCAAAAAGATATAAATAAACTGGAGCAGTTTGCAGCAACTAACAGAATGGTTTTTAACAGAGAAAAACGCAAAGTACTACATCTGGGCAATAAAAATGAAAAAAGCATACACATAATGGGAGGAATAGGGCTAAGCAACAGCAAATGCGAAAAAGACTTGGGTATACTTATAGATCATAAACTAAACATGAGTCAACAGTGTGATGCAGCAGCAAAAAAGCAAATGCAATTCTGGAATGTATTAACAGAAGCATACAGTCTAGATCATGTGAAGTCATTATTGCTCTCTATTCCTCTTTGGTCAGACCTCATCTGGAATACTGTGCTCAGTTATGGGCACCGCATTTTAAAAAAAATCAACTAACTTGAGCAAGTTCAGAGAAGAACGACTAGAATGGTGACCAGTCTGCAAACCATGTAATATGAGTAACGGTTACAGGATTTGGGAATGTTTAGCTTGCAAAAAGGAAGACTGAGAGGAGACTTAATAACTGTCTACAAATATCTCAAGGGCTGTCACATTGTAGAAGGATCACCTTTATTCTCATTTACACATGGAAACTCGAGAAGCAATTGGATGAAAGTGAATGGGAGGAGACACAGCTTAGATATTAGAAAAAACTTTTTGACAGTGAGTGTGATCAATGAGTGGAACCATTCTATGATTCTATGACCCTGTCCCATCCATCCATGCTGCGCCATTCTAAAATTTCTACTGCAAGGCAACTTTTCCTCGTGTCTGCCCCTAATTTTTGGAAATGCTTTATCTCCAAGTTGGGTCTCCTTTATGTGTGTTGCCTAAATTTACCAGAGGTCGCAGAGCACCAAGCTTACACCTGTCACTCATCCACCTTTTACTGATCAATGTTTAAGCTAGAAATGTTGGTCCAAGCCATGTCCCAGGCTCTGTTCCATGCATCTATGCTGAGCTATTATACTATTTGTAGTCTAGGTCACTTGATGCCACTTTTCCCAATGTCTGTCATTAATCTAATTTGAGTTGTTTTGGTAGCTTTTATGCCCCCTGAAGGTGTGTTTGGTTTAGCCTCCCAATTCAATTAATTCAATGGGGTTCGGATAAGTTTGGCAAACATCGGGAAGTTCGCAGAGCCACGCAGAGCCAAACTGAACCTTAAAAAAAGATAATTCTCCCCAAAGTCCTATACCTTCTCCAAACCCTCCCAATAGACATTCCTCAACAATTTTTTTCAAACACTCAAAAATATAATTTCAAAATTTATATGGGCAGATAAAAGCCATAGGATAAACTATAAAACCTTGGTAAAATCAAGACGTAGAGGAGGTTTAGGTCTCCCTGATTTTGAAAGATATAGATTATCAACCCACATATCAAGAGTGATTTAGCTGCAATCCCCTTGTCCCACAAAACTTTAGGCTCCACTTGAGTTGAATGATCTTCATGATGATTTTGCACACTACCTATGGCCCACCCCATTTAATAGATTTAAATACAATAATATTGCGAACCCGTACACTATGACTACCCTCAGATTATGGCACAAAACAAATAAAAAAATAAATCTTATTCCAAATAAATGCAAAGCCACTCCTATCTTGCATTTGATCTCTAATAAATATAGATCTCTTAAGAGGAAAATCAGGCTCTCGATTCCCTTCAGAAACATGCCGATTTACTCTTTGGTTTACAAAAACAGATGTATGAGCAAGAAGAAGATCAGCTCACTCACTAAAAACCATCACTTGAAAGATGAGGAAATTCAAACTCTGCAGTAAGTAATAAATCTTTATCTCCCAGACATTTCTACATCAGCACCTGATCCGCCAAATCTTAAACTAATTTTGAACACAAAAGAAAAGGGAAAAATGAGAGCCAAAATAAACAAGAACCTTACCCAAACGCAGGAGATCCCAGGTTTCATTAAAAAATGGGAATTAGAACTAAACACATAATTTCTCCCAGAAGAAATTCATACAATCTTCAAAAACATACACTTCCTAACATCTTCAGTGAGATTCCAAGAACTTTATACAAAATTATATCAAGATGGTATTAAACACCTTACATATTGAATAAAATAGACAGCTCAATCTCCCCTCTTTGTTGGAGATGCACCAGAGGGAAGGGTTCTCCATCTCACATTTGGCTGGAATGCACAAAAATTAAAAGTTTCTGGGAGAGAGTTAGAGAACATATAAAGAAAACCTTAAACGTAGACATCCCATTAACGTCAAATTTCATTCTATTCAATCTGGATCCTTCAAATTTACACTTTAAAAAAGGCTCACCGATACCTCACCTGCTCAACGCTGCTAAAATAACTATCGCAAGACACTAGTAAGATGTAGAGACCCCTACCTGCAAAGAATGGATAAAAGAATCCAACCAAATCGGTATGTACGAGAAAATTAGACTTTCCGGATCTAAAAACTTAAAGACTCTAAACACATGGATAACCTGGCTGAATGCCTCAGAGGAACACCAAATAAGCACAACCAGTAATCCTTCATTTCTGTCCCTCTACGAATTTCTTTTGTTATTCATTTTTTCTTTACATATAGCTTGTTCTGTAATGTTCATGCCTTGATTTGAGCTTGATCTCCCAAAATTACTTACTTAACCTCTATATTTTAAGCAGGATTTTCTGACTCCTTACCCTCCCCTTTTTCTTCCCGTGACCCTCCCCATCACTACCCCTTGTTTTTTAAACTCTTCTTCCAACCCTTTTGGTTCGCAAATCCGCAGTCTTGTAGTGTTATCGTTGTGGTTTATTATGATTGTTTGTTTTTTTAATCTCATTCTTTCTTTTACTATTTCTGGAAAATAGAATTTTCCTTTCCTGTTATATTTTTGAAATTTTCTAAATAAAGAATATCTACAAAAAAAAAGTGTCAGCATCCAAATGGAAGATGGTGAAAAAAGTGGTCTTTATTCATCCATGTACTGTATGTGTGATGTTTTCACTCTTCAAATTGTGTGAGCCTTTCACAAGTCATGAACATTCACAGTGCATAAAAAGGTATATATACTGTCGTTTATACTTCATAAACAGTGATTAATCAATATTAGAGTTGAGCGATACCGTCCGATACTTCAAAGTATCGTATCGGATGGTATCGGCCGATCTTTAAAAAAAGTATCGGTATCGCCGATTCCGATACCGGAAGTCCCATTCAAGTCTATGGGACTTCCGGTATCGGAATAAGAAAAACCCTTTCCTGCCCTTGTACAGCCTCTCTGGGGTCTGTACGGGCCTTTCGGGGGGCTGTGCCGGCCTGCCAGGGGGTCTGTGCAGGCTCCGGTGGTCTGTGCCGGCCTGCCGGTGGTCTGTGCAGGCTCCGGGGGGCTGTGCCGGCCTGCCGGGGGGCTGTGCCGGCCTGCCGGGGGGCTGTGCCGGCCTGCCGGGGGGCTGTGCAGGCTCCGGGGGGCTGTGCCGGCCTGCCGGGGGGCTGTGCCGGCCTGCCGGTGGTCTGTGCAGGCTCCGGGGGTCTGTGCAGGCATCGTCCGATGGGACTACAAGTCCCATCGGGCGATGCCTGCTACCATGACAGTGATTGACACATTAGCCAATGATGGGACAGTAGTAGTCCCATCATCCGGCTAATGTGTTAAATGTAAAAAAAAAAAAAAAAAAAAAAAAATTACATGCTACATACATACAACATGCATACTACATACATGCTACATTCATACTACATACTACATACATGCTACATTCATACTACATAAATACTACATGCAACATACATACTACATATATACTACATGCATGCTACATACATACTGCATGCTACATACATACCACATATATACTACATACATACTACATGCATGCTACATGCTACATACATAACACATATATACTACATGCATGCTACATACATACTACATGCTACATACTACATATATACTACATGCATGCTACATACTACATGCTACATACATACTACATGCATGCTACATACATACTACATACATACTACATATATACTACATGCATGCTACATACATACTACATGCTACATACTACATGCATGCTACATACATACTACATGCTACATACTACATATATACTACATGCATGCTACATACATACTACATACATACTACATATATACTACATGCATGCTACATACTACATGCTACATACATACTACATATATACTACATTCATACTACATACTACATATATACTACATACATACTACATACATACTACATACATACTACATGCATGCTACATACATACTACATGCATGCTACATACATACCACATACATACTACATGCTACATACATACCACATATATACTACATACATACAATACATTCATACAATACATACATAGACATACAGTACATATAACATAGAGTAACATACTTACCAATACTTGTCACATTGTTCCCCGAAGCCATTGTCTATTCCGGGATAAATATTAACATAACAAACCACAAAAATACTCACCCACGATCCGAAGCAGTCCACGAGTGTGTCCCACGACGATCTTGGGTAGAGAACTGCAGCATCAGATGATGCTGCCGTTCTCTACGGGCTGCAGGAATCCAATGACGGAAGGTAGGTATCCTTCCGCACTGTATTCCTCCGCCACTTAAAAAAAAAAAAGTCCCTAGTCTCACTTTATGCCATTGCTGTGTGGGAAATTCCCACACAGCAATGGCATAAAGTGAGACTAGGGACTTTTTTTTTTTAAGTGGCGGAGGAATACAGTGCGGAAGGATACCTACCTTCCGTCATTGGATTCCTGCAGCCCGTAGAGAACGGCAGCATCATCTGATGCTGCAGTTCTCTACCCAAGATCGTCGTGGGACACACTCGTGGACTGCTTCGGATCGTGGGTGAGTATTTTTGTGGTTTGTTATGTTAATATTTATCCCGGAATAGACAATGGCTTCGGGGAACAATGTGACAAGTATTGGTAAGTATGTTACTCTATGTTATATGTACTGTATGTCTATGTATGTATTGTATGAATGTATTGTATGTATGTAGTATATATGTGGTATGTATGTAGCATGTAGTATGTATGTGGTATGTATGTAGCATGCATGTAGTATGTATGTAGCATGCATGTAGCATGCATGTAGCATGCATGTAGTATGTATGTAGTATGTATGTAGCATGTATGTAGTATGTATGTAGCATGTATGTAGCATGCAGTATGTATGTAGTATATATGTAGTATGTATGTAGTATATATGTAGTATGTAGTATGTATGTAGCATGCATGTAGTATATATGTAGTATGTATGTAGCATGCATGTAGTATGTATGTAGCATGTAGTATATATGTAGCATGCAGCATGTATGTAGTATGTATGTAGTATATATGTAGTATGCATGTAGTATGTATGTAGTATGTATGTAGCATGCAGTATGTATGTAGCATGTATGTAGTATGTATGTAGTATATATGTAGTATGTATGTAGCATGCATGTAGTATGTATGTAGTATGTATGTAGCATGCAGTATGTAGCATGTATGTAGTATGTATGTAGTATGTATGTATGTAGTATGTATGTAGCATGCAGTATGTATGTAGCATGTATGTAGTATGTATGTAGTATATATGTAGTATGTATGTAGTATGTATGTAGTATGTATGTAGTATGTATGTAGCATGCAGTATGTATGTAGCATGTATGTAGTATGTATGTAGTATATATGTAGCATGCATGTAGTATGTATGTAGCATGCATGTAGTATTTTTTTTTTTTTTTTTTTTTTTTTTTAACATTTAACACATTAGCCGGATGATGGGACTACTACTGTCCCATCATTGGCTAATGTGTCAATCACTGTCATGGTAGCAGGCATCGCCCGATGGGACTTGTAGTCCCATCGGACGATGCTTGCACAGACCCCCGGACATCAGCACAGCCCCCCGGCAGGCCGGCACAGCCCCCCGGCAGGCCGGTACAGACCCCCACAGGGTGCACAGACCACCGGCAGGCCGGCACAGCCCCCCGGCAGGCCGGTACAGACCCCCACAGGGTGCACAGACCACCGGCAGGCCGGCACAGCCCCCCGGCAGGCCGGTACAGACCCCGGGCAGTCCACACAGCCCCCCGGCAGGCCGGCACAGCCCCCCGGCAGGCCGGCAGAGACCCCCGGAAGGCCCGAAATGACGGCGCATCATGATGCGCACACACCGCGCATCATGATGACGTCAGGCCGTCAATCAACTGAACTTCCGATTCCGATGCCGAATTCCGATATTGAAAAAATATCGGAAGTCGGTATCGGAATTCCGATACAGCAAGTATCGGCCGATACCCGATACTTGCGGTATCGGAATGCTCAACACTAATCAATATACATCAGAAAAGTACAGTGCATAAATTTTACAGTGCAATAATATCAATCTCCTTATGTGTCAGTAAACATAGCCATAATTAATTTTTGTTCTGTTCTAGATCAAATGTATTGTGAATATCATATTAAAAAACCTTGAATGCATCATAATGATTATGTGACAACACATGTGTTATAATTACCCCAACTGCTGATTCCAGCAATGTACATAATATGGCATCCCAGGGATGGCCTTACATGTGCTATTGGTTCGTCTGTGATGTCTGGGATCTCAGCTGCTCATTGCACTGACTAATTTGCATTTGTTCTGTTCTCTGCATCAAGCTGCATGGTCCCATATTGCATTTCGGAACTGCCCTCAAAATCTGTGCATGTCTATTGCACTCTCAGTTATATTATACTGCCATATACGAGATGGGAATGTCCAAACTATGACCAGGCAGTATAAGCATGTAAAAAATTTGAAGTTTGCTCTGGTTTCTTAATACTAAAATATAGACAAAATAAGAATTACGATAGAATCAAGGGGACGAGAGACACATACTGTATTTTTTGGATTAAAAGACACACTTTTTCCCCCTAAATTTGGGGGGAAAATGTGGGTGTGTCTTGTAATGCGGATATACTCTACTGGTACTGTTGCTGCAGGCTGCAGATGGGATGAGGGGGTGTCCGGCGGTGCATTCAGGTGCCCAGAGGTGCTGCGGGGGTGTCATGCAGTGCTGTAAGTATCTCCAGTGCTGCTGCAACTGTCTCCTGCTGCCGCCAGTGTCTTGGGTGTTGCAGTGGCTCTGCCGAAACGGTTTCCTATGCGTGGACCCCGGGAAAATGGCGGTGGATGCGCAGATGGAAATCTCGGCACCAATAAATCGAGAGATAAGATTTCAGCGCTGCGATCTCATCTCCCGCAGCAGCACCGGACACCTGCTATGGCACGATGCACATCGGAACCCCCCTCATCCCAGCCTGGAGCCTACAGCATCACTCAATTCGTTCCTCCTCCAGCAGCGACCCTGGGACCCTGCTTCACCGCATTCACCACCCCCGGTTAGTAATAAGACACGGATTATAAGAAGCAACACCATTTTATTAAAAAAAATGTTTTACATTTTTCTCCTCAAAATTTGGATGCATCTTATAATCCGAAAAATATGAGATGGGTGTCTGCCAATTTAGCAGATGGCACTAAGTTGTAATACATACAGTGGGGGAAATAAGTATTAAATCCCTTGCTGATTTTGTAAGTTTGCCCACTGACAAAGACATGAACAGTCTATAATTTTAAGGGTAGGTTAATTTTAACATTGAGAGATCGAATATCTATTATATAAAGCTCAAGTGTGTGTATGTATGTATGTATGTATGTGTGTATGCCCGGGATTGGCATCCGCACCGTCGCAGCTACAGCCACAAAATTTGGCACAGTCACACGTCTGGACCCCGAGAGCATCGTAAGCTATGTTGTGAGGCGAAATTTTAACCCCGCGCGTTCCAATTCACCAAACAATTTTGCCCCTATCTACATACTGGAGATGTCACAATGGTTGCCATGGCGACGCTGATGTCATCATAGGTTGCAAGCCCTGCCACTCATTTTGATGTCATAATGGTTGACTATGGGATGGAGGATGTGTGATGGGTATAAGGGCACTGGACTATGGGATGGAGGATATGTATGACGGGTATATGGGCACGGGACTATGGGATGGCGGATATGTATGATGGGTATATGGGCACGGGACTATGGGATGGAGGATATGTATGATGGGTATATGGGCATTGGACTATGAGATGAAGGATGTGTGATGGGTATATGGGCACTTGACTATGGGATGACAAATATGTGTGATGGGTATATGGGCATGGGACTATGGGATGGAGAATATGTATGATGGGTATATGGGCATGGGACTATGGGATGGAGGATGTGTGATGGGTATATGGGCACTCGACTATGGGATGGAGGATATGTATGATGGGTATATGGGCACGGGCCTATGGGATCGTGGATATGTATGATGGGTATATGGGCATGGGACGATAGGATGGAGGATAATTATAATTTGCTATAGCTAACCACAGTTAGTTACTATGCCCGGGAAGCGCCGGGCTCTTCAGCTAGTCAAAAATAAAATTTAGAAAATCACATCGTATAAATTATATAAATTTATTTGCATTTTGCAGTGAGAAATAAACAAACAAGACCTAAAACTTGGTGGCAAAACCCTTATTGGCAAGCACAGCAGTTAGACTATTGTAGTTGATGATGAAGTTTGCGCACATGTCAGGAGAAATTTTGGTCCACTCCTTTTTGCAGATCATTTCTAAATCATTAAGCTTTTGAGCCTGTCACTTGGCAACTCGGAACTTCAACCACCTCCATAAATTTTCCATGCGATTAAGATCTGGAGACTGGCTAGGCCACTCCATGACCTTAATGTGCTTCTTTTTTAGCCACTCCTTTGATGCCTTGACTGTATATTTTGGGTCATTGTCTAGGGGAAGACCCAGCCACAACCCATTTTTAATGTCCTGACAGAGGGAAGGAGGTTGTCATGCAGAATTTTATAGTACATGGCTCCATCCATTCTACCATTGATGTAATGAACTAGTCCTGTGCCCTTAGCAGAGAACCATCCCCAAAACATAATGTTTCCCTCTCCATAGGCAGCATTTCTCTTCCTCCAAACACAGCACGTTGAGTTAATGCCAAAGACCTCATTTTTTGTCTCATCTGACCACGGCACCTTCTCCGAATCACTCACAGAATCATCCAGGTGTTCATTGGCAAACTTCAGATGGCCCTGCACATGTGCCTTCTTGAGCAGGGGTACCTTGAGAACACTGCAGGATTTAAAACCTTTATGGCATAATGTGTTACCAATGGTTTCCCTGATGACTGCGGTCCCAGCTGCCTTGAGATCATTAACAAGTTCCCCAGTGTAGTTTTAGGCTGATATCTCACCTTTCTCATAATCAAGGATACCCCTCAAGGTGAGATTTTGCATGGTGCCCCAGATTGATGAAGATTGACAGTCATTTTGTATTTCTTCCATTTTCTTACTATTGCACCAACAGTTGTCTCCTACTCAGCCAGCATCTTACATGGTTTTGTAGTCCATTCCAGCTTTGTGCGGGTCTATGATCTTGTCACTGACATCCTTATAAAGCTCTTTGGTCTTGCCCATATTGTGGAGGTTAGAGTCTGACTGATTAATTGAGTCTGTGGACAGGAGTTTTTTTATACAGGCGATTGTGTAAGATAGCTGTCTTTAATGCAGGTAAACACATTTGAAAGGTGGACTCACCAAACCCTGAATAATGCACTAGCAGAATGCAGCAGACCTCCACTGATAAAGACTGGGGCAGCACAGGTGCAAACCACTGATGAAAACAGCCAGTAACCCAAGAGGGTCTGGCTGCCTAGTTGAAAAAATGCACACAAATAAGGCTTGCATAGGACATTAGCCACACAGATATGTGTGGTGCAGAGTGTCTGAATAGCCTATTAATAATGCCCATAGTTTTAGCAGGTGGGCTGCTCAGCACTATATGTATGCATCACACACAGTAAAAACCAAGCCAACATAAAAAGGCCTAGCTGCATCCTGCAAAAATGATACAAAGTGTAAAAAGATAGCCAGGGTTTGGTGAGTCCATCTTTCAAATGTGTTTTTTTTAATTTTTGGGAATTGTTTCTTATATTCGTATGTGCGCTGTCCAGATTTAGTGTTAGGGACCCACAAAATTTGGGGACCCTTGACATTGGGTTGTGAGCTCATCTGCTTTGGCCAAAATAGTAACTAATACCCCATATCTTTTTATCTTTTTGCACTTTTTATCATTTTTGCAGGATGCAGCTAGGCCTCTTTATGTTGTATAAATAGAAAGAGGTGTCACTCGTGGCTGACCAGTGGTCTTTTATGTCTTCCATTTTCTTATTATTGCTCTCACAGTTGATTTCATCACACCAAGCTGCTTGCCTATTGCAGATTCAGTCTTCCCAGCCTGGTGCAGGGCTACAATTTTATTTCTGGTTTCCTTCAACAGCTCTTTTATAGTGGAGTTTGGAGTATTACTGTTAAGGTTGTGGACAGGTGCAATAGCATCGGGCATGGCTGGAGACCGTGATCCGACCCCCCCACGACTCACGGGGCCGATCGGCCCCCGATACCGACTGACAGCGGCAATGTGCCGCTGCCGTCATCATCTGCTCCCCTCCCCTTCTCTCCGCTCCCCCCACCTTCCTCCCCCCCTCACTCCCCCGGTATCTCCGATGTCCCGCTCTGGCTCCCGGTGTCCCGCCGTCCTGTTCCATGGGCGCCGCCATCTTGGAAAATGGCGGGCGCATGCTTAGTGCGCCTGCCGGCTGCAGATTCCATTCATTCATTGTGATCACTGTGATAAACGCTCACAGTGGTCAAAATAGAATGAAAAGTAAATAAACCGCCCGTTTATCACCCCCCATATACAGGAACAAATAATAAAATAAAGAAATTATTTTTATTTTTCCATTAGGGTTAGGGTTTGGGTTGGAAATAGGGGTAGGGTTAAGGTTAGGGCTAGGGTAAGGGTTAGAAATAGGGTTAGGGTTGGAAATAGGGTTAGGGTTGGAATTAGGTTTATTGTTAGGGTTGGAATTAGGGCTAGAGTTAGAGTGGAATTAGGGTTAGGGATGGATTTAGGGTTAGAATTAGGTTTAGTGTTGGAATTAGGGTTAGGGTTGGAATTAGTGTTAAGATTAGGGTTAGGGATGTGTTGCTGTTAGGGTTGGGATTAAGGTTAGGCTTGTGGTTAGCGTTATGGTTAGGGTTGGGATTAGGGTTAGGGGTGTAGTAGGGTTAGGGTTCTGGTAAGGGTTGGGATTAGGGTTAGGGATGTTTTGGGGTTAGGGCTGTGGTTAGGGGTGTGTTGGGGTTAGGGTTGGAGTTAGAATTGAGAGCTTTTCACTGTTTAGGCACATCAGGGGGTCCCCAAATGCGACATGGTACAACCATTGGTTCCAGCCAATTTTGCGTTCAAAAAGTAAAACAGTGCTCCCTCCCTTCCAAGCCCCGACGTGTGCCCAAACAGTGGTTTACCCCAACATATGGGGTATCAGCGTACTCAGAAAAAATTGCACAACTTTGGGGGTCTAATTTCTCCTGTTACCCTTGGGAAAATAAAAAATTGGGGGCTAAAAAATTATTTTTGTGGAAAAAAAATGATTTTTTTATTTTCACGTCTCTGCATTACAAACTTCTGTGAAGCACTTGGGGGTTCAAAGTGCTCACCAGACATCTAGATAAGTTCCTTGGAAGGTCTTGTTTCCAAAATGAGGTCACTTGTGGGGGTTTCTACTGTTTAGGCACATCAGGGGCTCTGCAAATGTAACAATGACCGCAGACTTTTCCATCAAAGTCTGCATTTCAAAACGTCACTACTTCCATTCCGAGCCCTTACGTGTGCCCAAACATTGGTTCCCCCCATATATGGGGTACCAGCGTACTCAGGACAAACTGGACAACAACTTTTGGGGTCCAATTTCTCCTGTTACCCTTGTGAAAATAAACTTAGCGAGCTAAAAAATCATTTTTGAGGAAAAAAATGATTTTTTATTTTCACAGCTTTGCGTTATAAACTTCTGTGAAGCACTTGTGGGTTCAAAGTGCTCACCACACATCTAGATAAGTTCCTTGGGGGGTATAGTTTCCAAAATGGGGTCACTTGTGGGGGTTTCCACAGTTTAGGTACATTAGGGGCTCTGCAAATGTAACATAACGCCCGCAGACCATTCCATCAAAGTCAGCATTTCATAATGTCACTACTTCCCTTCTGAGCCCGGATGCGTGCACAAACAGTGGTCCCCCCAACATATGGGGTACCAGCGTACTCAGAACAAACTGGACAACAACTTTTGGGGTCCAATTTATCCTGTTACCCTTGTGAAAAAAAATTTCTGGCTAAAAATACTTTTTTTTTAAGAAAAAAATGATTTTTTGTTTTCACGGCTCTGCATTATAAACTTCTGTGAAGCACTTGGGGGTTCAAAGTGCTCACCACACATCTAGATAAGTTCCTTGGGGAGTCTAGTTTCCAAAATGGGGTCACTTGTGGGGGTTTCCACAGTTTAGGTACATCAGGGGCTCTGCTAATGTAACATGATGCCCGCAGACCATTCCATCAAAGTCAGCATTTCAAAATGTCACTACTTCCCTTCCGAGCCCCGCCGTGTGCCCAAACAGTGGTCCTCCCCACATATGGGGTACCAGCGTACTCAGGACAAACTGGACAACAACTTTTGTGGTCCAATTTCTCCTGGTACCCTTGTGAAATTATAAAATTGCGCACTAAAATATAATTTTTTGAGGAAAAAAAATATTTTTTATTTTCATGGCTCTGCGTTATAAACTTTTGTGAAGCACTTGGGGGTTCAAAGTGCTCACTATGCATCTAGATAAGTTCCTTAGGGGGTCTAGTTTCCAAAATGGGGTCATTTGTGGGGGAGTTCCAATGTTTAGGCACACAAGGGCTCTCCAAACACGATATGGTGTGTCCACTAACGATTAGAGGTCATTTTCATTTCAAAAAGTCAAATGGCACTCCTTCCCTTCTGAGCCCTGCCGTGCACCCAAACAGTGGTTCCTCCCACATATGGGGTACCAGCGTACGCAGGACAAACTGGACAACAACTTTTGTTGTCCAATTTCTCCTGTTAGCCATGTGAAAATAAAAAATAGCGTGCTAAAAAATCATTTTTGAGGAAAAAAAATGATTTTTTATTTTCACGGCTCCGCGTTATAAACTTTTGTGAAGCACTTGGGGGTTCAAAGTGCTCACCACAAATCTAGATAAGTTCCATAAGGGGTCTAGTTTCCAAAATGGGGTCACTTGTGGGGGGATTTCACTGTTTAGGCACACAGGGGCTCTCCAAACACGACATGGTGTCAGATAACGGTTGGAGCTAATTTTCCTTTAAAAAAGTCAAATAGAGCTCCTTCCCTTCCGGACCCTGCCGTGCACCCAAACAATGATTTATGTTCACATATGAGGTATCAGTGTACTCAGGAGAAATTGCCCAACAAATTTTGGGATCCATTTTATCCTGTTGCCCATGTGAAAATGAAAAAACTGAGGCTAAAAGAAAATTTTTGTGAAAAAAAAGTACTTTGTTTAAGGATCAATATGTGAAGCACCTGGGGGTTCAAAGTGATCACTATGCATCTAGATAAGTTCCTTGGGGGGTATAGTTTCCAAAATGGGGTCATTTGTGGGGGAGCTCCAATGTTTAGGCACATAGGGACTCTCCAAACACGACATGGCAACCGCTTAATATTCCAGCATATTTTCCATTCAAAAAGTCAAATGGCGCTCCTTCCCTTCTGAGCCCTGCCATGCACCCATGGTTTATGACCACATATGAGATATTGGTGTACTCAGGAGAGATTGCCGAACAAATTTTAGGATCCATTTTATTCTCTTGCCCATGTGACAATGAAAAAATTGATGCTAAAAGAAAATTTTTAAAAATGTCTATTTTTTCCTTCCACGTTGCTTTAGTTCCTGTGAAACACCTGAAGGGTTAATAATCTTCTTTAATGTAGTTTTGAGTAGCTTGAGGGGTCCAGTTTTTAGAATGGTGTCACTTTTGGGTATTTTCTGCCATATAGACCCCTCAAAGTCACTTCAAATGTGAGGTGGTCCCTAAAAAAATGGTTTTGTAAATTTTGTTGTAAAAATGAGAAATCGCTGGTCAACTTTTAACCCTTATAACGTCCTAACAAAAAACATTTTGCTTCCAAAATTGTGCTGATGCAAAGTAGACATGTGAGAAATGTTATTTAGTAACTATTTGTGTCACATAACTCTCTGGTTTAACAGAATAAAATTAAAAATTTGAAAATTGCGAAATTTTATACATTTTCGCCAAATTTCTGTTTTTTCACAAATAAACGCAATTATCGACCTAAATTTACCACTAACATGAAGCCCAATATGTCATGAAAAAATAATCTCAGAATCGATAGGATGCGTTGAAGCATTCCAGAGTTATTACCTCATAATTGGACACTGGTCAGAATTGCAAAAATAGCTTGGTCATTAAGGTCAAAATAGGCTTGGTCATGAAGGGGTTAAAGAAGAAGTTACAGGTCTGGGAGAGCGAGAAATTTTGCATGCTTTTAGGTGACCAATAGTTATTTTCCACCATAAGTTGCAAAATAAATCTTGCCAAATCAGACAAGGTGATTTTCTGGATTTGTTTTCTCATTTTGACTCTCATAGTTGTGGTCTACCTATGATGTCAATTACAGGCCTCTCTCATCTTTTTAAGAGGGAGAACTTGCACAATTGGTGGCTGACTAAATATTTTTTCCCCACTGTATATGATTGTCAAGTATTTCTACATCACATTTCCATACAAAGACAACTGAGTTAAGTCATGGATAACCTGCTAATTATTGGAAACTAAATCAGGGTACCAAGGAGGTGACATCATCATATGGGGAGGGTGATGAAGAAAACATTAAAGAGCAGATCCCATATCCTGACAAAAGATCTTCTAGGGGAAGATCTGCTTCTTCTTTCTTCATCAGCGGGAGCAGCTGATGTCATGACTGATTTTGTCATTGAAGGCTAAACAGTGCCAGGAAACTCTGTTATTTGTCGAGATCGGGGTAATTCCTATGTGTGGGCATCCTAGGTATAAGAATTATTTTTTAAAGCGGGAAAAAAAACAGTATATTGCAATGTACAGGCTGTGCTGTTTGAAAATAAGATACAGCTCTGGCAAAAATTAAGAGACCACTTTCAAATATTCAGCTTGTCTGATTTTTCTCTTTGTAGGTATATTTTGAGTAAAATGTAAATTGTTCATTTAGTCTGCAACTTCTGACAACATGCCTCTGGATTTCTATGTAATACATTTTGTATTTTTTTTCTGGAAAGGAAAAATGGTCAAAATTAAAAAAAACAAACACAGTGCTTTCAAACCTCAAATAATGCAAAGAAATAAGTTCATAATCATTTAGAAACAACAATACTAGTGCTTTAACTTGTTGATTTCTGCCGCACTAGGGTGTGGTCCGTCTTAATTGTCTGTGGCCAAATTGGATCTTTGGTAGAGATTGTACGTGCACGTAGAAAAGAATACACAGATGTGTCCTGTAAAAAAGAAAAGACTACATACTTCTTCAGCAAGTAGATCAATGTCCCTGATCACTCTTCTGATTGCATCGGGACCCACCAGGAATTTGAGAGGAGTATCCTCAACCTCTGTCTGGGTGAGAGATGTTGTTTCTCTATTGTATTTTTGTGGGGGGGGGTCTGCAAGAGTATACATACTTTCATGGGTTGTGGAATCAGTATGCCAATACCCTATTAAAATCTGGAGCTTGATGTTGGTGGGTGTCAAGCTTCTTCCAACTGGGAACTAATTTGCATTTCAAATCTGAGATCCAGAAACTTTTTGTTACATTGGTGGAAGAAATTATCCACAGGTTCTCCTTTTCCCTGCATATTTCCAGGAGTCCTTGTGTGGAGTAGATTGTGTACAAAAGAATGAGCTTTGAGGCTTAAAAAATGATGATGATAATTATGTCCCCTCACCATATAACGATAAATACTGTAGATTATCAGTCTGAGCTATTTATTTCCTGTCTCCTCCGGTTCTGTTTACTTATATACCTCCATGTCATATTCATCTTTTTCTTCATTATTCTTTTCATAAACTACATTAATTAATAAAACTATAATGGATGCTGGACAGGATGTAGCATAAGACGTGCCGTCTATATAAATAGTTGGAAAGAAGGTACGGCTCCTTGGGTTGCTCATCTGACAGTCAGAACAAGTTTCACGATGTTCTGCATTCTGCGTTTGACAGCTGGCACACGTCCAGTCATCGGGAATGTATATAAGAAGTATGAATGAATGTAATGCAGATATTGCAACTGACATCTTCCTGTGTAAATATTTGTTTTGCACAAAATTCAGCAATCTTGTTATATTCCTCTCCTCATCCCTTTTTTCCTAACTTCCTCTGCCTTCTTATAAAATGCTTCAGGGTCCTGTAACACCTCATAATACCTGAGGCTGGGACGCTGCTCTCCACTCATTAACACATTCTTCTATCCCTTCTTATCTAATGCTCCTCCCCTCGTGATCGGAGGGTTTCTTTCAAACGTGGTCAGTTTAAGGGTTCAGAGAGACAGCCAACTATCTCCTCCCAGCCGGACGTGAATACAGAAGGGTAGGTAAGATGATATATTTTCTCACCAGGTCTCGAGCTGCAGTCTCGTCCCGCTGGAAAGACATCCGTCCTGGGGGGAGATTTTGTTGCGGCTGTGATCGTCTGGTATCGTCCTGAGCCCCACTGTTTGAGCGCCAACTGTTGATTTCTGCCGCACTAGGGTGTGGCCCGTCTTAATTGTCTGTGGCCAAATTGGATCTTTGGTAGAGATTGTACGTGCACGTAGAAAGGAATACACAAGACAAGATGTATCGTGTCAGTATCATTCTTCTCTGTCTTTAATCCAAAAATGAACAGCTTTTATACAGAGTTTGTGTTATTACATCATGGGTACATTTCTAAGTTATTATTTACCGTTCCCATGCCGCTACATATCACTATGTACGTTTCTGAGTTACTGTTTACTATTCTCATATGCTACATAATCACCGTGTACATAAGTATTGTTCTTTAGCCCGATCCACCCGATCCACCCAGTATTGCGGTATTACATGAAGCCTAGGTGGGTCCTACACAGAAATGATTCAGCAGAAAATCAGAAATATCTTAAAGCAACATGATCCTAAAAGCGTCTATATAGTGGTACAGTTTTGATTCTTGTATATATTCATGTGCCATATATTCTCCCCTTAACAAACTGAGGAATTGTTCAGAAATCAATATTTTGTGGAATAACCATATTTAAAAACAGCTTTCATGCATCTTGGCATGCCTACCACAAGTCTTTCACACTGCTTCTGGAGCAAAAATGTAAGTAGTTCTTCTTTGTTTGATAAGCCATCAAACAAAGGCACAAGCCGTGCCTATCCATCATCCTCCTGATAACATTCCAGAGGTTTTCAATGGGGTTCAGGTCTGGAGAATGGGCTGCCCATGACAGGGTTTTGTTGTGATGGTCTCTTAATTTTTCCAAGAGCTGTATGTACATCCTGGCTGATATCTACTAGAAGCAACCTCACTGAGTCACCACATAAAGTTTCATCATCAGCTCATCTGGGGGAAAGCAAACTGACCAGGAAAATGTGCAAAGTTCAAACTGCTCTTAGAGTTGAGCGAAACGGGTCGGTCAATTTCAAAAGTTGCCGACTTTCGCAAAAGTTGGGTTTCATGAAACGAAACCCGATCATAGTGTGAGGTCGGCCACGAGGTTGGCGACCATGGCGCCAAAGACGCGTTTCAAATGATGCTTCAGCGCCCTTTTTCAGCCAATGATGGAGGACGCACACTGTGGGCAACGCGATGACATAGGAAGCGGTCACCACCATCTTTGAGAAGGGAATGCAAGTGATTGGCTTGCTTTGTGCGGCATCACAGGGGCTATAAAAGGGCGTGCACGACGAATGCCATCTTACTTCTGCTGATCTCAGAATAGGGAGAGCTGCTGCTGCTGCTGATTCTGTGGGAGAGCATTAGGCAGGGAAAAAGATACAAAAAACTGCTTCTGCTGCTAGCGATTTTGCCTGTACAACACACCAGTTAGTGTGCAGTGCAAGGGGAGGCTATATTTTGGTGCATCAGCTCTGTTGGTTATTAGGCAGCCTTATAAGGCTCCCTGATAGCTGCATTGCTGTTTTCACACTGCTGTGCAAACTGCTTTTTTAAAAGCAAAAATACATTTCATCCTCTTTTTTGCCCAGTTACCAAGCGTTCATTTTTCCACACTTTTGTGTGCAGCAGTCCTGCTTATTAGGCTGCCTGCTGCCATACTTGGGACTGAGAGCATCATTGTCAGCTTGCTAAAATCTCTAGGGAGATTCAAATTCTCCCCAGTCCTATATAGACATTTTATACACCATCCAATTTCAGCCTGTTATATTGAGGTGTAATCTACACTTGGCCTGATATAATAGTTCAGTGTCCTCAAGTCTGTAGGGAGATTCAAATTCTCCCCAGTCCTATATAGACATTTTATACACCACCCAATTTCAGCCTGTTATATTGAGGTGTAATCTACACTTGGCCTGATATAATAGTTCAGTGTCCTCAAGTCTGTAAGGAGATTCAAATTCTCCCCAGTCCTACATAGACATTTTATACACCATCCAATTTCAGCCTGTTATATTGAGGTGTAATCTACACTGGGCCTGAGATAATAGTTCAGTGTCCTCAAGTCTGCAGGGAGATTCAAATTCTCCCCAGTCCTATATATACACCATCCAAATTCAGTCTGTTATATTGAGGTGTAATCTACACTGGGCCTGAGATAATAGTTCAGTGTCCTCAAGTCTGTAGGGAGATTCAAATTCTCCCCAGTCCTATATAGACTTTTTATACACCATCCAATTTCATCCTGTTATAATTAGGTGTAATCTGCACTGGGCCTGAGATAATAGTTCAGTGTCCTCAAGTCTGTAGGGAGATTCAAATTCTCCCCAATACTATAAACACCTTGTACCTTGTTTTACAGTACCATATTGCTGGTGGTATTTTGGGTACATTTTCCCAAAAATGAGGAAGTGTGTTGGAAGAGGCCATGGAAGTGGGTGGGGGTTTCCAGCTGGTAATGATGGTGTTGGTGGTGGTGGTGGATCTGCTGGTAGTGGCAAAAGCACAATAGCACCTAATACAGGAGGTGTTGAGCCTGCATCATCATCTGGCTTCACAAGGCCTCAAAGGCTCCCTATTCTGGGAGTAGGTAAACCGCTTTTAAATCCGGAGCTTCAGGAACAAGTTTTGGCTTACATTGCTGACAGCCTCCAGCTCTATTGCCTCCTCTTCTGAACTTTCAAAAAATGAAAGCACTGAGTCATCATTGGAGGCTCATGGTCAGGAACCACACCTTTCCTTGTGTCCTTCACCCCTACCAAAAGTAAAGGATGCGGCAGACCACACTACAGATTACTCCATGGAGCTCTTTTCACATACCATGCCTGGGTTATCAAGTCAAATCGTGAATTACCCAGTCCAAGAAGAATCTGACATGGAGTGCACTGATGCACAGCCACTGCTAGATTTATCTGCTGGTACATTCACTCAGAGCACTACATTGTCCTCGCAGTGTATTGAGCCAGAATCTGACCCTGATGAAGCTCAGGTCCCCCTTCCCGCATACCATACCACCTTAGATGGTGACACAGAGGAAGGTGCACATGACATTGAAGAGGAGGTGATGGATGACCCAGTTGTTGACCCAGATTTTCATCCATTGGGGGAAGAGGGTGCCGCTGCCAATAGCTCAGAAGAGGAGGAGGAGCATCCGCAGCAGGCATCGACATCGCAACAGCTGTTATCTGGCAGGCCCGGAGCAGTCCAAAAACAGGTTACAAATACCAAAAGAGTTGCAGGACAGCTAGGCCAGACGGTCAAATTAGCACAGCGTGCAAGGCCTCAAAATGTCTTCCACAGTAGGAAGAGTGCAGTGTGGCACTTTTTTGAACAAAATCCTAATGATCAGACAAAGGTTATCTGTAGAAGTGCGCAAAGACCTTTAGCCGAGGGAAAAATGTGAGAAATTTGAATACCAGTTGCATGCTTAGACATTTAACCACCATGCACTTGCAATCGTGGACGGACTACCAAACCTTACGTACCACATGTGCAACTGCTCCCAATGAAGGTAGTCAGCAACGCTACATCGTTTCCCCCACTGTAAGCCCACCGGTTAGCACACCACCAGCAGCAAATGTTGAGGTGTCGTCGCAAGGCCAAAGCAGTCAGGGAATCACAATTTTATTGCTACAAAAGACTGAATCTAGGCCATCAGAAAGAACAACAACTCCATCACCATCATCAACCCTCTCTCAGTCCGCCATGTCCACCGCTAGTTCCACCATATGCAGCGCTCAAATCCAGCTCACCCTACCAGAGACTATGAGTAAGACAAGAAAGTACTCAGCCTCTCATCCTCGTACACTGGGTTTGAACACCCACATTGCCAAACTAATCTCGTCAGAGATGATGCCCTACCGGTTGGTTGGTTGGTGGCCTACGCAGTACCACACTATAACCTAGCCAGTTGGCTCTTTTCTTCTCGCAAAGCCATCCCAGCCCTCCACCTACATGTGAAAGACCGCATTGTCCATGCACTCAAGCAATCAGTGAGTGGAAAGGTGCACCTCACCACAGATGCATGGTACAGTAGGCATGGCCAGGGCCATTACGTGTCCATCACTGCGCACTGGGTTAATGTGGTGGATGCAGGGTCCACAGGGGACAGCGGCGGTGGAGTGCTGCCTAGCCCATGGTATAGGAAACAATTGGCTGTAGGCTTTCGACCTTCCTCCTCCAGAAGCGAAAGCTCATCCACAGAGTGCAGTCGCACGAGCACTCCATCCGCAGCTGCCAGTATTGCACACTCGGTGTCCCACTATCGAACAGCTAGTGGTAAGTGGCAGCAAGCTGTGTTGAAAATGATGTGTTTGGGCGACAGAAACACCGCAGAGGTACTGGCCGACTACTTGCAGCGACAAACTGAGTCATGGCTGGGCAGTCTATGTCTTGAGGCAGACAAGGTAGTTAGTGATAACGGCCGTAATTTTGTGGCAGCCATAGCCCTTTCAAAACTCCGACACATACCTTGCCTGGCTCACACCTTGAACTTGGTGGTGCAGTGTTTCCTCAATAATTATCTGGAGTTAACAGGCCTGCTCCCGAAGGTCCGAAAACTGTACTCGCACATCCGCCTGTTGCCCGTACACTCCAGTCGTATGCAGAAGCTGCAGCGATTGCTCCAACTTCCCAAGCACCGCCTAATTATCGACGTTGCAACAAGGTGGAACTCCACCCTGCACCTTGTTGAGAGGCTGTGCGAACAGAGGCAGGCTGTAATGCATTTGTGGAAGGATACATGACCAGGCACTTTGAGGGCAAACATGGAGTTGTCGGGTGTGCAGTGGTCGAAGCTGAAAGACCTCTGTAAAGTCCTTCAGTGTTTTGAGAAATGCACACGACTGGTAAGCGCAGACGACGCCATCATAAGCATAAGCATCCCACTTATGCATCTGCTCATACAAACTTTGCCGCACATTAAGGAGCAGGCGTCTGCAGCCGAGGAGGATGAGGAAGAGGAGGAGGGAAGCCTTTATGACAGTCAGCCATTGTCTGCTCCGGGACCTCTCCTGGACAAGGTTGAGGAAGAGGAGGAGGAGGATGATGATGGGGATGATTATTTAGGGGAGGAGGATGCTTCTCGTGGGGCAAGAGAAAATGTTGGCATGGCAAGGTCTGGTACAGGGTTTGTGCGTGACTGGAGGGATGTGGATTTGCCAGAAAGTGCTCCTCCACCCAGCACTCGCAGTGCATCATTGACACCTGGAACATTGGCCCACATGTCAGATTATGCCTTGCAGATCCCAAAATGGGACCTCCGCATTGCCAAAATGATGAACGATGATGACTACTGGTTGGCCAGCATCCTGGATCCACGCTATAAAGGCAAATTCCAAAACATCATGCCACAGGAGAACCTTGACCTAATATTGGCTATCAAACAAGCAACTCTGGTAAACCGTTTTTTTGAGGCATTCCCAGCACACAGCAGCGGTGATGGTTCTCCAATGAGCCGTAGGGGGCAACATGCAAGAGGTGTTCGTGGTGCACACATCAGAAGTGGCGTTGGAGACAGGGGTTTCATGACCATGTTGTGGACTGATTTTTCAAGTCTCGCTTACACGACTGGTAATACTACATTGATTGAAAGTGACAGGAGACAGCAGTTGTCAACTATGGTTACAAACTTCTTCTCGTCTCGTATCGATGTTCTGCCTCACAGGTCATTCCCCTTTGACTATTGGACCTCTAAACTGGACGCCTGGCCTGAATTGGCACAATATGACTTACAGGAGCTCGCTTGCCCTGCTGCTAGTGTGCTATCGGAAAGAGTCTTCAGTGCTGCTTGCTCAATCTTGACAGAAAAAAGGACCCGTCTGTTGACCCAAAATGTTGATGATCTAGCCTTCATTAAAATGAACCATGCATGGGTTTTGTCCCACCTTCCCCTGATGACACATAGGTTGCCAGAAAAATGGCTCGCTTTTGTCCTTCTCTTCCTCGGACTTCTCCAATTCCTCCATTTGCAGCTGCTGAATGTCCAACATCAACTTATGCCATTTTTTAAACCTCCCTAATTGAGCTGCCCCCCCATGGCCGGGGTCACCACCTAGCGCACGCAACCGTGCAATTGCCATTGCCCTGGACAGGTGGGTGGGCCGACTCTTGGGCGCCGGCACTGGCACAGGGTCCCTCATAGTGCAATCAAGTGTCTCTGATGGTGGGGGTGCACACCCGCCGTCACACACACCAGCGTACTATGAGGGGCCCAGTGTCAGTACTGATGCCCACAAGTCGGCCCCCCTTGCTTGAGCAGGGCCCCAACATTTGCAATATTTACCTCTCCCTGCTCCTCCGCTGTGTAGTCTGGGCTGTCAAATCCTTCCCTGGGACTGCCACTACAAATTTGGTGAACTGATAGATGATGGTTAAGACGTAGCTATGCCCTGTCCTGCTGGCCGGGCTCTAGCTTCAGATGATCAATGGCTTCCATTTCTTATGGACGTCGACTCACAATGAGATGCAGTGGTGGTTTATAATCAGCTTTCGCAGTTTTCCTACTCACAGACGTGTGACATTCCTGCCCACATTTTTAAATGTGCCCTCTCATGCCAATCCAATAGAATCGCCTACAGCCTGTGGCTTCTGTCTTTTGCACTCCAAAGTTACCTGACAGATCATGATAGGCAGTGAGGACCATGTCTACATCTCTCCCTGTGATCAAAATTTGATGGAGATGAGTAACGGTGATGGGATCAACGGTACTGCGATACAGCAACCCTTTCTTCACAAAGAACTGTTTTCGCTGTCTCCACACACAAAGTAATTGAGGGTCAGCATCACCTCTGAGAATTCTCCCGGGAGTTTTTCCCGTGATTGGTGATTCCTAAATTTCTGCAATCACTCGACTTTATGTCTGTACTTTTATCCATCTCGTTTCCTCTTGCGGAGAGTCTGGACTGTCTTTCTGAGACAGAAATATATATGAAGATTTAAAAATACTCCAACAGTGTATACTGTGTGTACACTTCAAAAACATTTCCTTTTTTCTACTTTTTAGACTGTTGTCTAATCCATACTGAGGCTGTGAGTGTCTTTGTCGGACTCCGGAAATAAACACGGAGATTTCAAATGTTTAAACTATGCTATACTGTATATACCTGTTATCCGGTAATACTGTACCCTTTCTCAACTTTCTGCAATCTTGTCGAATCCATACTGTGCCTGAGACCGTCTGAGTCTGCCTCCTGATTACAGATGAGTGGTGTTTGAGTGGAACTGTTGGCCAAATTCAAATTCTAGCTGTTTTGGGCGGTGTTAGATCCATTCGTCAAACTACAACACTTTGATTAAAATTCGGCTGTTCGAGTTTCCATTTGAGAATGTTTCGTTAAACAAAAGTGTATCTTCTTTTTCACATTAATAATGGTTTTCAATGATAATAGACAGTTTTAGGGCATAGTAGCGATGTCTGGTAGCCAGTGGTGTAGTACACCTGTGAAGGAGCTACGCCGTGTGTGTTTCTAATAATTTTTTACCGCATATTGTCTTGAAAATCCTCTTGGGCCTAGTAACTGTGTCTGCTATTCAGAAGAGGAGCCCACCCGTGAACCGAGCTATGCCGCCTGTTTATGAAAGAACCAGTTTTTGACTGCATTTACACCACTTAATACTTTGGGCCTAGTAACTGTGTATGCTACTCAGCAGAGTTGGCCACCCGTGAACCAAGCTATGCCGCCTGTTTATGTAAGAACTGTGTGCTATTCAGCAGAGAAGCCCAGCTGTTAAGCAAGCTACAGCACCTGTGGTTTGGACACTTATTTTTTTCACATTCTTGCTGGAATGCCATTAGGCCTAATTCCGGAATTACGGTTGACCTGCACTTACTGGGAAATGCTTGTTCGTGGGGAAGAATTGTAATCCCAGATCCCCATCACTAATGGGGTTCAGCGTGTTATCTGCACCTATAAGCGATACACGCTGGTCCTTTCATTGTAGCACGCGTGCAGCCCCGGACATGTAAGGGCATGACAGACCAGTTATTGGCCGATCTTGCGTGCCAGAGCCTCACGTGTACCTCTAGTAAGCTGGATGCGGACCGCGGGGGCATGCCTGAGTCTCGTTCGTTAACGGAATTAAGCTTGCAATCTGTGCAGCTTTTTTGTGGATGGCATGGTTGAGATTGCCCATGTTGAGTCCAATTAAGCCGCAGGCTCCACTCCTGATGGTGCCCTTCTGGACATTCCTTTAAGGTTCAGCTTTGCAACCATACTGCCCCCGGAAACCAAACACTTTTTTCTGACAGTGACATTCTGGTCAAAGAGCGCGATGACATCACGTCTGTACGCCCTCTGCCTAAACAGTCCAAGTGCAGAGAGATGGAAGATTGGGATGACAAGGAGTCCAGAGTACAGGGATTCCCTAGTGAGGAGACTTATTTAATTGTTTTAAAGGTTGGGAGCAATTTTTGGGGAGCACGATACTCTGGAGAATGATATCTCGGGCCCACCATACCCTGGAGCATTCAAAAGGTGGACATCAGTCACTGGAGCAGCATTTACAGGTCCCATTATTCACTGGAGCATTAGAAATGGGGCCAATTATATATGGAGCATTATTTGGGCCCATAAGACACTGGAGCTTCATCCATGGTGAACAACATATACTGTAGCATTATGTGGAGCTCATCATATACTGTATGGAGCATTATATGGGACCAATAATTCTGTATGGAGAAATATATGGGCCTCATTACTCTGTATGGTGCACTATGCGGTGGCCATAATACTGTATGGAGGAATATACTGTCTGTTTTTGGAGCTATTGGATAATTTAAAATGGATATCAGTCATGTGATGTAAGAACTGAAGTATTTTTCATTGTACTATACCGCTATTTATCTGCCGTATCGGAGCATCATGAATTGTGGTAAGTGTTAAAGGGGCCCACTGACATTCTTTGGCCCTGGGCCCACGAAAATCTGGAGCCAGCACTAACCCCCCACAACTTTAGCCAAATAACCCCCAGTTTTCAATGACAACTATTATTATAAAGTAAATTAAGGTTGACAAGCTTAAGGAATAAGAATTGATGTTTTTGGCATTAAAATGGGCACTGTAGGTGTGTTTCCTGTCCTCCACTCACTGCCGCCTTTTCTTCCCCATTGACTTACATTGGGTTTCGTGTTTCAGTCGGACTTCGACTTTTCACAATAATCGGCCGATTTCGTTCGACCCGACTTTTGCGAAAGTCGGGTTTCGTGAAACCCGACTCAACACGAAAAAAGGCAAAGTCGCTGATCTCTAACTGCTCTACTTCGCCTAGTCATAGTCTTATTTGTACAAAAGATGCAAAGAATATGAGGAGATTTGTATGGATTGTACTCCATCACGTATGAATCTGATGTGCCTTTCTCCGTTATGGATCCAAATCTTGAAGAAGCAGTAGGAACATACAGTGATTTGCAAAAGTATTCACCCCCTTGGCGTTTTTACCTACCTGTCAAAAATGTCATTTATATCGTTGTACAGTTGTTACCATGTTCATATTCAGTCGGGCTAACAATACATCTCCTGGCTTCCTACTCTGTATTAAAGTTATAGTGTATGGGTGCTTCCAGGGTGGATTTTGCCCTCACTACTCAGCCAGACATCTCAATGTCTGTCCTTTTCTATTTTTAATGTTCTTCTACCATTGCCATTGACAGCCACACAACTCTTGACTGCCCATTGTGTTTTATAATGCTAGACAGTACTGATGTTGGGAAATATACATTCTTGAAAAGCCCTAGGTAGACAAGAGCGAGCATACTTGCCACTATTCGGTACTCGCCCAAGCATCTCACTGCTCGAGATGCCCAGAGCTCTCTGAGTATTTCATGGGTTGCTCGGCGGGAGCTCCAGTCCCTGCCCTGCAAGTTTGGAGCTCTTTTGAGAGGCAATGAACATGCAGGGATTGTCTGTCTCACACTGTAATTCTGCAGCCATGTTGGTTGTCGCATTACAGTAATTGCCTGGCCTCACAGCGTCATCAGGTCTATATCAGATCTGGCACTGCCATGCGTGTCAGTCTACTCTGGAATCAGGCAGTGAAGGGAGAGGTGCTGCTGAGCTATGGAGAGATTTGCTAGTTTCTTAGTTTGTGTAGGTATAGCACAAAATATTATACAAATATCCATCTTAACTAACAGTCCTTCTGAGGACTAATCCAGCTGCATAGATATCAGTGCTAGGCAGGCAGGCAGGCAGGCAGTGTAAGAGGCACACTGCAGTGCATTTATCAAGAGTGTCCATTCCAGTTCTGTCTGCTGCTACTGCTTTTACGATATTTATAGATATAGCCCCAGGTATCAGAGCCCAGGAATATTTTTTTTGGGATCTTAATCCTGATTATTTGCTTAAAAAGCAATCCCTGGAACACCGATTTTTGGCTTCATTTGTTTGTTGGCACTGCAGAATACAGCCAGATCCTTTTCATATTACAGCGCTAAAAATCCAGCTATTTAAAACTGTGCTTTCTCCGTCACATGGATCACATAAAAGTGCGCTCAAAATTCTGCCATTTCTGGCCTCCATTTAAATGACGCTGCAGTGTGTTAGCGAAGTTATTGACACCAGTTTGCTGTTCAAAATAGTTACCTACAGGCCAGCTATTTAACTGTAGTTTGTCCGTCACACAGATCACATATAAGTGCGCTCAAAATTCTACCATTTCTGGCCTCCATTTAAATATTGTTCCAGTGTGTTAGCAAAGTTATTTACACTAGTTTGCTGTTCCAAATAGTTACCTACAGGCCAGCTATTTAACTGTAGTTTGTCCATCACACAGATCACATATAAGTGCACTCAAAATTCTACCATTTCTGGCCTCCATTTAAATATTGTTCCAGTGTGTTAGCAAAGTTATTTACACTAGTTTGCTGTTCCAAATAGTTACCTACATGCCAGCTATTTAAAACTGTGGTTTGTCCATCAGAGGGATCACTTAAACGTGCACTCAAAATTCTGCCAATTCTGGCATCCATTTAAATTTTGTTGTAGTAATTTAGCAAAGTTATTGACACCAGTTTGCTGTTCAAAATAGTTAACTACAGGCCAGCTATTTAAAACTGTGGTTTGCCCGTCACACAGATCACATACTGTATAAGTTTGCTCCAAATTCAGCCATTTGTAGTGCACGTGGACAATATTGTCCTCCATTTAAAATGGGCAAGGCATGTTGCAAGGGACGGGGAACTGGACGCGATGGTGATGGTGATGGTGCATGCAGAAGCCGAGGCCGTGAGCAAGTTGAAATTGTGCCACAACAAAAGCCCACACCTTCTAGCCTGACCTTCCTGTCCCAATGACAAGGGGACTGCAGCACACCACTATTGAGCAAGAGCAGGATCAAAAGGTTGGTGGTTAGATAGCAGATAATGCTTCCAGTCACTTTGCCACCACCACCCTGTCTTCCACATGGTCAAGTCTCACTCGGAACTCAGAGAATGGTGGAAGTGAACACAAGCAGGGTATATAAATGAACAAGCCAAATAAATAAATAATGATAAAAAATGCAATATTTATAAACAATTGCCTTTATTAAAAATTGGCACAGCATACAAGTGCAAAATTAAAAAGCCACACTGACAAAATACATGGGACCATATTGTAAATAATCAGCTTAGTATTACTGCATTTTTGATACCCCTAATGTACTGGCTAAATTAATAACAACAGGTAAATACATTGCCACAAAGTGATAAATGTGTGAAATAACAAAAAAAAAAAAATTTGGAACGTGCATTAAAGTGCAATTGTGCTATCACATGAGGATAAATATCCACTATAAATAGCGGTGCAAATTAAGCAAGGACCAGTGGCACTGTAAATCACTAGTGCAAAATGAAAGGCAAGTTTACCTGATGAGCCAGATATGTGGTACAGAGTGCTGGTATAACGGCCCCGACGTGTGTTTTGGAGTTGATCTCCTTCGTCAGGGGGTTGAAGTCTTGGTCAAGTCTCAGTAGCCTTGAATCTGGACCGCATATTCCTCATCCTGATACACCTTTCTCCTACCATGCAGAGAGACCGAAAACAATGGATCAAACACTTCACTTTTCCATTTACAGATTTGGGCCCCTCACTAGGTCCACTTGAAGTGGGGCAAGCAAGAGGGATTCACATATAGCGATGCCCAAATATTTGAGCAGCCACGGCCACATGAAGGTGATGGTGGGAAAGTGTCACAAGAGCTAGACAATGATGGGACACAATTGCCAGAAAGTCAGGAGGAAGACCAGGGTGAGTAAGTGAAAGATGAGGTGGTGGATGATATAGTAACTGACCCAACCTGGCAGGAGAACATGCAAAGAGAGGACAGCAGAAACACAGGGGAAGGTAGGCGTAGAACTCCCAACTGGCAGGAAGAAGCACTGTGGTGGCCGTAGACAGAAGGCGGGCATCCGTTCCCCGTAATACCAACATGACAGAAGTTGCCAATCCAACTGTTAGGTCTTCCCGAGTCTGATTGTTTTTTAAAACTCTGTTGATAACCTCAAAAAGGCCATATTTTTACCACCTGCCAGGCCAGCATCAGCAGGGAAAAAAAAATCCAATCAGAGCCAGAAGAATAAGGCACATATACATGGACGTGAATACAAATAGTTTATTAATGCCCATAATGAAAAAATAACAAGGAGAAGAAAACAAACAGGTGAAAAAGTCACCAGGTAAAACTCATTGAAGTTCACACCATATGAGCTGTTAAAGTACAGAGACATGTATTCAATGTGCACAAATACAGTACAAATGCCCAAAGTGAATCCTATGGCAAAAATGCAACAGAGGGCATATATATCAAATAGCAATCACAAGACTCCTAAAATGGGGGCTAAAAATAAAAATATAGCCTCTCATGAGGTATAACCCATACAAATAAGGTAAAATGACTAACTCATAAATAGAAGTCCAGGGAAGAATGTATAATATATGTGCACAATCCAATGCATGTAGTCAGAGAAAAAAGTGGGAATATGGGTAATATGATGCCAAAAACGGGGTTTATAAAACACTGTGTGACCTCACATGAGGTATATACCCCTAACTAGATGTCAAAAGAAGGCCTAAAATAATATATGTATGCGTGTAGGGATAGTACTACATGAATACCCTATAACACCCACAGGACTCAAATCAAAAGCAGGGGGGTATCAGTCACTGTATAACCTCAAATGAGGTATAACCCCCTGACTAGTGTCAAAATAAATCCTGAAAAAATATACAAATGTGTGTTGGGTTTAAGTTACATATAGCCCATAGCAGCCACAAGACTTCAATCAAAAAAGGGAGAATAAAGATCAAAATATTCCCACCAATGGTGTATGTCCCCCTAAAAAGTAATGACAAATGTCATGAAAGAAGTCCAGGGAGCGGTGTACAGGGCAATAATCCATATGAAAAATACCTCTACACATATAATTGCACCAATGCCCGCTTAAAACCAGCCCAACAGGCAGTGAACCTGAAAAATGATTGCTAAAGTGCTAAGTGCATACCTGGCGACAGAGAACTAACCCTAACGCATGTATCGTGTCAGCTTCCTCGGGGGGTTATGTGAGAGCAGGATGAGAGCGGCCATTAAATAGTCCTTGTGGATACCGCTGTCAAGTTGCGGTGTGGCGGCTCTTCCGGTGCTAGTGCCGCGAGCCGGAAGCCGAGGAGTCGGCATCCTGCGTCACAGGGCCGGCCTACCAGTGACGCATCAACTGAGAGGCAGGGACACGTGTCCCAGGCAACCAGCAGGCAGACGACCAACAGGAAGCGCTCACCGCAGAGAGAAACAGCATGTACCTCGGAGGATCTGAGCCCAATATAACAGCATAAGACACAAAGAAACACAGAGCATAGCAAGGTGCCCAAAAGGAATATAAACATGGAGTAAGGCTTGCAAATACTCAAGATTTCTAAAAGGATTCAATCTTTGTCCACTATCCCCTAGAAGGAGAGAGAAATAATGATACAAAACTGCATATGGCCATGTGATATACTAATAGCATGTATAAACATATATATCCATATATCTATATACAGGTACATACATATATATATACACAGTTCACAAACATGAATGATAGAGAATGAATACATAAATCCCCAGCAGGGATAGCAAAGCTACAAGCCTGACAACCAGCAGAATGATCAGGCACATGGAAGCAAGGCACTTGACTTTATGGGCCAAACCTCAGTGTCCAAGAAGAGTGCCTGTAGGTGACAACACTGCTTCTTCCGCTATTGTGCTTGCAAGTCATTCCCCTGTCCATGTTGCATGCGAAGATGCCTCCTGCCCTGCACCTGTCATTGCATATTCAACTAGCACCATCATCAGGCATGTCCACGTCATGGTCCCAGCGCAAATATGCAGCTAATGCCCCACATGCCACACTACTAAATTCACACATTTCGCGACTGCTTTCACTCAAAATGATGCATTTTAGGCTTGTGGAGATGGATGATTTCCACGACCTGATGGCGGTGGCCGTCCCTCTTTACACAGTCCCCAGCCACTACTATTTCTCCCAGTGTGCCATCCCAGCATTACACATGCACATGTCCCACAACAATAGCCATGCCCTCAACAATGCAGTTACTAGAAAAGTCCACCTAACCATGTACATGTGTACAAGTGCTTGTGGGCAGGCATGGTACAGCTCACTGACAGTACACTGGGTTAACATAGTGGAATCTGGGACTCAGTCAGAGCTTGGCATGGAACACATCCTCCCGACGCCAAGGATTGAGGGTCCTAGGTCAAACAGGGTTGCCCCCACAGTCTACAGCTTCTGTAGCTCATCATCCTCCTTCTCCTCCTCTTCAGACTCTATCTCCAAAATGACCACATCAGTCACAAGCTGGAAGCACTGCAGCACTGCCTCATCTAATCGACAACAGGCTGTGTGAAGCCAATATGCTTAGGTGACAAACCGCACAATGCTGAAGAGTTGTGGACAGCTGTGAAAGGGCAGGAAGATCTATAGCTGATACAGCTGAACCAACAACCAGGCATGTTCGTGTGTAACAATTGCCAGAACCTGGTGGCGGTTGTAAGGCAAGGTCGAGCTCACACACGTAACATGCCTGGCCCATGTCGTTAACTTCGTGGTTCAGCAGTTTCTCAAAACCTACCTGGAGCTGCTGGATCTGCTTGTCAGAGTATGCCACCTGTGAGCCCTTTTTGCAAAGTCAGCTCCAGCTTCTGCTGCCATTGCCGTGCTTCAGCAGCATTTGCAGCTTACGGCTCACCGACTGGTGTGTGATGACCCAACGCATTGGAACTTTACACTGCATATGCTGGAAAGGATTTGTGAGCAGAAGAAGGGAGCTGTTGACTACCAGCATCAACAAGGCCATTGGTATTCAGTTCAGAATCCACACATAAGACCTCAAGAGTGGACATATATGTCAGACATATGTACCAAAACTTTGAGTACTCCACCAAGATGGTGAGCAGCGACGAAACCATAATTAGCGTCACCATCCTGCTTCCCTGTGTTCTGAAACGCTCTATGCTCACAATCAAAGAGGATGTGTTGCAGGCAGAGAACAATGAGATGGAGCAAGTAACCATAGAGAGTGATTACACACAGACCAGTCTCTTCTCATCCTAACATGGATTGGGTGACAATGAGGAGGAAGAACAGGAGCTATTTTCATGCTCTGTAGAAGGTACTACCTGCACAACTGTCATGTACACCGTGGATCGACTTGAGGACAGGGAGTCTGAGGAGGAGTCATCCTCTTGGCTAGGACATGGAAGTCTTGCCTGTTTGCAGTCTGGCAGGCATGGCTGACTTTATGTTGCGCTGCCCTTTCCATGACACTCGCATTCTCCAAATTTACTGATTGGTAACACTTCTAGACCCATGCTACAAGGATAACTTTCTATCGCTTATTCCCCAAGTGGACAGGTCTACTAAATTGGGGCAGTACCAGAAGGCCCTTGTTGTGGAATTATTGAAAAAATTCTCATCTGAAAACGCTGGCGGCAGAGGTCACAGTTCGTTGGACAGCCAAGGAGTAAAGGCGAGAGAGAAACAACTCCATTCCAGCAGAGGCAAGGTAACACTGGCAAAGTTCTGGGAGAGTTTTCTCAGACCTTACCATCACATAGACCCTGAGGTGCAGGGTACTCTCACAAGGAGTGCACAGTTGTGGAAGATTCTGAGGGAGTACCTTGCTGAACGTACCAACGTCCTCCGTGATTCCTTTTAATTATTGGGTATACAAGCTGGACCTTGGAGGTCCTGCCTGCCCTGCAACTAGCGTTTTGTCAGAGCGGGTTTTTAGTGCCATTGGTGGAATTATAACTGATAAGCACATCCACCTGTCAACTGAAAATGCTGACAGGCTGACACTATAAAAATGAACAAGGGCAATTTGTGACAGCCCTTGCATTCACTGCAAAGGCAAACACTATGGAAGACCCACTTCCTAATAATGGGAGCATTTTTTCATGAGGCCCTACTCTACATCTCTTCAAAGGGGCACTTGAGTGACTTCAAATTTTTGGCAGCCCTTGCATTCACTGCATAGGCAAACAGTATAGGAGACGCACTGTTTAATAATAAACAAAGCATAACCAGCTGATGGCTCTCTAAGAATAGTTAGTTCCAATTGCTGGCCCTTTAAAAATAGCAAAGGCCGCCTGATGACCCAATAAAAATAGACTTTATGACTTTCTGATTCCCTCATTCATAAATGAAACAGGATGTGGTCTGATTAAGTGTCACACACCACATGGCCAGATAAGGTTGTAAAATGCTAAAATGACATTTCCCAGTGAATGCATTCGTCTTGGTTAAAAGCAATGCTAAAGTTTAAAAATGCATCAAAAACGCTATGTGTGAACATAGCCCAAGGTGTGGAGGAGCATTTTAGTTTTTGGTTATTTATTTTGCCTTATATTCAAGTCATTACCCTGGAAAGGATGTTCCTTAACACTTTTCCCAGGAAAATCCATTTAGGTTTCATTTTAGTATGTTTCATTGTGAGTCTGTAAAATTGGCATAAGACTCTGACAACAGGGTTCACAGCAGTGATCTGGGAGACAGAAATGATTCCGGGTGTTTTCCCCATGCTGTTGCCAAGTCATTTGAGCACTGTTTCCATCGATTTCCATAATTCCTAGTCCATTTGCAGACAGCCAAGGGACCACCAGAAAAATGCTTGCGTTTCCCCTTAGACTTACATTGTTTGGGTCGAGCACCCGAGCATTCCAACTTGCTCGACCTGAGCAATGAGCACCCGAGCATTTCAGTGCATAACCCATCACTAGCCGTAGGTACTCTCTTAAGCATCCACATTTGGCCTTATGTCTTCACTTGTCCATCCCGCCGTACAGCAACAAGGCTTGAAACAGAGGCTTATCACATTATGTGGTCACTCTCCATCCCGCCATCTCAATTTGCTGAAAAATATGCTTTAAATGTCTGATCCATGTAGGACACAGAAAATTCCACATACTCCAAAACATCTTTTAAGGTTTTGTGATGGGTCAGAGCTTTTATGTTAGCACAAAGTGGGTTTGGTGTTTTTTTTAAAAAAAGTTGTAGCTATAGATTTATTTACTTGAAAAAGTTCATCTACTTACTCTATTTCCAAGCCTCATTATTTCTTCATATACCTTTCCTACCAAATGTGTGCAAAAATTTAATGTTGCTGTCAGAAGCACATGACAGCGGGGAAAATTTAATTAAAAGATTCTTCAGATGGATTCATTTTTCCAATGCTACATTTAACACAGATCCAAGACTGAAATTCAGACATTAGTTAGCAGACAGATAAGTACGGGAGATGAAAGATGGAATAAGGTGTTTCAAAGTTTTAAAAGCAAAATTTAATTGGCTTTGAGATCTTGTGTTATAAAATGTCGTTCCAATAATAGTTTAACAACTTAACTACCAGGTTAACATTAATATGTATTGAGAAACCATTTGCACTGTTCGTACTAACTGGGAAATGATATATTCTATTTGTTTTTCTCATTCTTGGATTGCTTTTTTTTTAGTTTATCTTTGTTTATCTTGTAACTTTTAGAAAATAAGGAAACACCTGGCTTTCACATTTCCATTAGTATAAAATTATATAATAACATATATTAACTCTGCTGTACTGGTCGGGTGTATTTGACCCGAATAACAGTTTACTAAGCTCCAGATTATTTATTATCAGCATTTGCAAATTGGGGTTAGGTGAATTTGTTTGTGGGTATGTGTTATGAGTGTTTTATATTTTTATTGTATGAAATAATGTTTGTTACATAAGTACTGTTCGGCTCCCCTTTACTAATCCCTGAGCTTCATGTCGGCAGACATAAAACAGCTTATCTCAACCCCTAAAATATTACCAACTTGCCAATGCACCAGGGCAGGTGGGAAGAGCAGGGAAATAAGGGTAAGAATTAATGAGCTGCTATTTCTAGGCTAGGGAGGGCCAATATCCATGGCCCTTTCCCAGTCTGAGAATGATAGGCCTCATTTGTCTACTTTAGCTTAGCTGGTTATTAATAATGGGGGTATTCTATACCATTTTTGTCATTATTTTTTTTAAATAATTAACAAGAAACGGCATTGTACCCCTCTATTTTTGATAAAAAGCCAAGATACAGCTGAAAGTTGTGGGCTGCAGTCCGCAGCTTTCAGCTCAACCTATGTTGGTTATATACAATAGAGGGAACTGCTCATATTTTTATTTATTTTTTTATACACTGCATCAGCCAATCATAGCTATGCCAATACTTGAAGTGCTCACACAGGAAAATTTGGTTATTGGCAAACTTTGTTTAAGCAGCCAAACCCAAACAGGTACACAGACTTCTAGGAGATGTCTATATTTGTGGTCTGTGCATGGACACCGAACTTCACCATTGGAGTTTGCATATTGCTACCTGATAGTGTTTTTAACAGATTTCACATCATATTTTAAGTCACATAAATGATTTATCTATTGCATCTACTATTGTTCATCGATTTCTCCAGTTCCTGCTGGTCAGTGCGCTCGATACATTTGCAATTTACTGTAGATGGATGGACTTTGACTACTGTTCTGTTTTTCGGCAGTATGCAAGCTCTTATTGCTGCTACACTGGTTAATGTTCGCTGCAATTTTATTTATGTTTATTTATATCATGCTAATTTATTCCACAATGCTGATTTCACCCTGTGAAACAAATAACAGAAAACTGACAGCAAATCAAAAAATAGTCTGAATAGGTGCATACCAATAAACAGCTTACGTATCAAAATGAGAAAATGGTTGCACTCAATTGCATTAAGACATGTCAATGTGAAATAAGTGAAGTGTGAATAGCATAATGGCTTTTGAAACTTGGGAAAAACACATGAGAAGCTTAGCACAAAATGTGGCCAAAAAATGTGAGCCTATTCACCAATGTCAAGGTAATCTCATAATAGAATGGGTCCCTAATCTAACTGTCTAGATTGGTTCCTATCTTCCTATAAATATAGGCTTTACCAAGTGATTAGTCAGAGGAAAGTGTTCACACTAGCCAGTTAGATTAGGGACCCATTTGATCATGAGATTACCTTGACGTTGGTCATTGCATATACTGAACATTCAGGGTGGGCCATTTATATGGATACACCTAAATAAAATGGGAATGGTTAGTAATATCAACTTCCTGTTCATGGCACATTAGTATATGGGAGGGGGAAAACTTTTCAAGATGGGTGGTGACCATGGCATGCATTTTGAAGTTGGCCATTTTGGATCCAACTTTATTTTTTTCATTGGGAAGATGGTCATGTGACACATAAAACTTATTGAGAATTTCACAAGAAAAACAATGTTGTGCTTGGCTTTAACGTAACTTTATTCTTTCATGAGTTATTTATAAGATTCTCTTTGTTTACAGCCATTGACATGTCGCAGAGGTTAACACGTGAGGAGGGGATAGAAATTGTGTTGATGTCTGGTGAACGCAGTACCCGGGTCATTGCAGCAGATTTCAATGCAAGACACCCTACGCAAGAATACTGTCACCATTCCAATTTTATTTAGGTGTATCTATATAAATGGCCCACCAAAAAAGTTTACCTCATCACCGTACATAATGTTCTGTGTAAACTGAGGGTCCTGTTCCAATTTTTGTTTAGCCCATTCTGCCGATCTGAGTCACCAACCATTCCCCTTTTTTTTTTAGGTGTATCCATATAAATGGCCCACATTTCAGTAGGCCACCATTTCAGATTTTAAAATATTTTTTTCAAGCTGGTGTTATAAAGTATTCTAATTTACTGAGATAATGACTTTTGTGTTTTCATTGGTTGTAAGCCATAATCATCAACATAAACAGAAATTAACACTTGAAATAGATCACTCTGTTTGTAAAGACTCTATGTATTATATGAGTTTCACGTTTTGTATTGAAGACCTGAAAAAAACTAACTTTTTGATGATATTCTAATTTTGTGAGATGCAGCTGTATCTGCCTACAATGCATTTTTTTATGTCGTGAAATAAATCCCAATCGGAATGCCAATAAGCTGCATAAACAAAGACTGTTTCTGGAAGAATTAGGAAAGTCACTTGCTATGCCATCTATTTTAGGAAGATAAATAAAACCTCAGACGTGAAGGATCAGCAGCCATGGTAAACAGTATCCAGCAGCATGCTCAACAAAATGATCCCATGGCCTCCACAAGCACTGGAGAAAGCCTAAAAAAGGAAAAATGCAGCATTTATCCATCTTTCTGTGATAAAATAAATATTACATGTTCTAGGCATAGTATTAGTATATATTTATGTAAAGCACATGAGAGTTATTTCTGTGCAGAATCTCTGGATATTGCAGTAAGTGAATTCGTACAACCGTTCATTTGTTTTTGACCAATCATGTTCACATACAGTTAAATAATGCAACTAGTATTCAAATAATACGCTTAGCGTAACTAAATGTCAAAATTAACAGACTTTAATTTTTCATATTTACCCAAACAGTACAATTGTATATAGTCAATATGAAGAGAACAGCACAATATACAGTCTCAGCAAGGTGTGAAAACAATGCCATAAGTAACTGAAAGGCTAAGACTCCTTAGCTGGTGGCAATTCTAAACACTTTGGTGTCCAGTGACACCAGGAAAGTCATAGTTTTGTAAGGTTCCATTTGGCTGACTGATATTTGGAATTCCTAAATGCTAGTGACAGACGTGATGTGGTGACAATGTCTTTCCTCAAGCTATTGGTACTATTTACTTGGAGGTGGGTGATAACAGCTTTAGAAGTAGTGTGGTGAAGCAGATGAGCAAGGAGGCAAGAGAGGCGATTACATTTAACAACAGAATATCTTTTCCTGAGTTTTTGATGTTTGAAAGATATAGACAAATCACATCAGACTGGATGGTATGCACAGATAACACTGACAGAGTTTTAACCAAGATGGTTGTACATGGCAATGATTTAAATTTCTTCAGAATTACGATCTCACAATCGTACAAAACCATTTTAGCAAAATCCTTCTTCACTACTTTCTCCAAACTGGCTGCATTAGCTAAATCTCCAGATGTTCTCATGAATCAAGACACGGAATTCCTTCTCTAAAATCTTCCACACTAGTTTGTCACCTGCAGTTCGCTACTGTAGCAGGGTGACCTTGCCAACCCATATCAGTCTAAAGACTCCAAGTAGCTCTACTCCATTGTATTTCCCAATGGTTCCCAACTGTACTTGGAACGCCCCCCAGGGCTGGGGGTACTCGGTATTGGGCTGGTCAGGCTCTTTCAAAGGGGAAGTGTGTCACAGTGGTGATAGTGACCCGGTCCGTGGCCCTGGGTGTCCAGTGTAGATGGAAGTTCAGATGAAGGGGGAAGATGGTAGGATAATTGCAGGGGAAAAGGGGAAATCGTGACGCCACCTGTGGTATTTGGCTAAGGCGGCTGACGCTGCACTGCAGATCCTCTGGGACGGTGTTAGGGCAGCCGAGATGGTGAAGCTCTCCACAGGCAGAGCTGTGTCCCAGGGCAGTTGAGCTGGTGATGGTGAATGCGGTGTAAAGTAGGCGAGATGCTAAAAACACGAAGGACACAGATGGGTGCAGTTTCAGAGTTTTTACTCACTGTTGTCTTATTTGCACAGGTGCCCACTTGGTTCCGTGTCCTCGGGGTGAAGGGTCCAGCCAACTCCCAGGTAGATCAGGAACACCATTTCAGGACTCCTCTTTATGTTCCTCTTTCTTGGCCATCTCTCTCTCGCTCTACACCCTCACCAGCAGTGTCCCTCATCCAGCAGCCTCGGACCTTGCCGAGCGACGTGGGTCAGGCCCCAGGGTCCTTTATCTCAATGGCTTCCTTCTAGAGGATTGCTTGTGGATTTGGCTGGCGCACTACAGTCACTACAGCCTCCAACTTACTAGTTGAGCCTTGTTTGGTATTCTCCACTAGACTCAGGGGTTGGTTCCCTTACTGTGGTCTGGTCCTTCCTTTCCAGGATGCGGGCCCCACGGGTGGCCAGTCGCACTACCCGTGCCCTTAGGACCCCTTCTATTCTTCTGGGAGCTTCTTCTTATTAGCCGTGTCTCTCTTTCTCTAACTCTCCTCACGTCAGTCCTGCTCTCTCGCTGGTCCTGTAACCGACTGACTAGTTTCTGGAGCAAACTATTTACCTCAGGTCTAGCTCCTCCCACCAACTGTCACCTTTCTCTCCCTGATTGGATGTCCTCAATCACTCCACTGCCTAAGCTCCTCCCCCTCTACCTACCTTTCCCACTTGCCTCCCAACACACTTTCCTAGCCAGCCTGGGATGAGGCTATCCTCCCAAAGGGTACACCCAGATGCCCTGAGTAACTAGTGTGTGTTGTGTGCGAGTAATAGGAGTCCTGGGTGGTGTTCCCTCCTTACCTGAGGGTGGGGCACCACACCTCTGGATGAGGTGCAGTACCTCGGTGGTGACTGGACCCTCAGGGGCGCCACATACTCACTTCCAGGTTAATGCTTCTGCAACTTTTTCTGTTTTCCCCTTCTGGTAGAATTTGCTCTCTGTCTGTCTGATAGTCACTGTTTTGTAACTACAGGCACTCTGGTATATTAAGCCTCTATAGCCCCTTTTATGCTCTAACCCCTCTCTGAGTTTACCACTAACTGCTAACCCTTTCTTTCCAAAAAACTTTTTAGATAACTTATAAATCAATGCAGCAACTGGAAAGTGCATCAATATAGCACATTATATGTATTATAATATCTTCAGAGGGTGCTGAGTATTCCTCTACTCTTACAGTATCCCTCAAAGAAGTTTATACAGTTGTTTTCATGTCATTACCCCTTTAAATACTTTTGAAGTTAGTGAATGAGAACCAGCTGGCTGTTGAGCTTTGTAAACTTTTATTTCCAGTCTAGTCCAAGGGTAGTCCTTGTGTTGAATGATGACCATTCTCCCATTTAAACTTTTTTTATATCCCAAGGACACAAATGTAGGTGAAAACTGTGGAGTAGGCTAGCAGTCATTTTCACATTGCCCTTGTTCAACCTTGTAGTCCCAAAACCAACTTCAGATTTGTAGTGTATAAGTGGACAAGTAATAAAAGCTTATTAAAAATAGTTCTGTTGTCCAGAAAACATATAAGAAAAAATAAGTAATTTCAGTTGATATGCCATTCTACATTGAGCATTTCTTTAATTACCAACTTTGCTGAGAATATTATTAGTATATTGTTTTGTTACTCCATTTATATACAGTATAGAAGCATCAGCCGTAAGTATACAATGTTAGGCCTCTTTCACATGTCAGTGGCTCCGATACGGGTAGTGACAGTTTATTCACATACCGGAGACACTGACACACGTAGACCCATTCAAATGAATGGGTCTGTGCACATGTCAGCATGTTTTCACGGACGTGTGTCCATGTGCAAAATACGCTGACATGTCCATTTTAACACGGACACACGGCCCGCAACACGTGCTGCACACGGAGAACTGTTCACACTGTCCTCCGTGCTCACGTATGGCTTCCGGGAAGGAGCGGCTACTGTAAGCTGCTGTTCCCCTGCGGCTGGTGCTGACCGCGGCTGTCATTCTTCTCTCCTGCTCTGCCGGCAGCAGCGAGCAGGAGAGAGCAGCGAGCAGGAGAGAAGAATGTATGAAAACCCGACTTGGGGTCCCCCTCATTTTATGAACCAACCAGACGAAACTTATAGCTGGGGGCTGCAGCCCTCAGCTGTCAGCTTCAGCAAGGTTGGTTCTCAAGAATAGAGAGGTCGCAATGCGACACCTTTATTCTTGAGAACCAATTTGCTAAAACTGACAGCTGAGGGCTGCAGCCCCCAACTGTAAGTTTCGTCTGGTTGGTTCATAAAATGAGGGGGACCCCACATCGGGTTTTCATTCATTCTTCTTTCCTGCAGGCAGGAGAGAAGAATCACAGCCGCGGTCAGCACCCGCCACCGGGATCAGCACTTACTGTAGCCGCTTCTTCCCAATGCCGTTACCGGAATTATCTGGATGTGTGAAACTGGTCTTAAGGGAATGCCTTCTCCCTCTGCATTGCAAATAATACATAAAGGCAGTTTAATTAGTCATTGCAAAGCTTGCCTTAGGTTGGGAGACGTTGATATTATTTGTCATTGTGAAATATATTATTTTGCTTTTAGGGATAAATACACAGTCTGCTTTTGAAGTGTAGTTTGCCTACTTTGCCTTTTATACTACATAAATGTATATGTAATCTGGGGTGATATCGTAATTGACATAGGGTATATCAACTGGCTTAGAAATGAACCTTTAAATCAGTCAACCCAGACAGATTATGTCAGGACACTCTATGGGTCCTTACAGGTCTGTATCTTTTTGTACATGCTGGTGCTGCTAGTTCAGTCCTTTTGATGATGTGTGATGACTGAGCTGTTTTTAATTTATTGTGGCACACATATTGTATATTAGATTTATTTTTTATGGAATTTTTTTTGTACGTGTTTTTTTTTCCAAAAACCAAAGGATAAAGTCTACTTTTCTGTATATCTAGTGACATGTGAGTACATATGTTATTTTTTCTTTGACCCTATTATTTCAACAAGCTTTGTCAGTTTTTGTTTAGCTGTAATGGAATGACCTGATTTTGATTTTCCCCACCAGGTATGCAAGCACTATGTCTGCTGAAAAAAGATTATCTTCATATTGAGCCTTTTGAAGTAACTAAAAAGAAAATAGTTATTATTATATTCAGAGTTGCCACCTGTGAATTCATTATATCTGTGTATTTTGCCAGCAATTGCATCTGATCACTAATGCATTGTCCATTTTCATGTCTCATGTCATGTTCCTTTAGGCCAGCTTCACACATCAGTGGCTCCGGTACGTGTAGTGCCAGTTTTCTCACGTACCGGAGACACTGACACACGTAGACACATTCTAATGAATGTGTCTATGCAGATGTCAGTGTGTTTTCATGGACTGTGTGTCCGTGTGCAAAATACACTGACATGTCCGTTTTTGTGCAACAGCACGGATCACACGGATCCATACAAGTCAATTGGTCCATGTACTAGTATAAAAGAACTTGGCACACACGTGAATGATTGCAAGTGAAAAGGGAGTGTTTTAATAAGATACAGTACATACAGTAAACGTTTCGGTCACAACGACCTTCGTCAATGTACTATATAGTGTACTGACTGCACTTGTATAGAGGGCAACCTGTTCATAAGGAATAATGCTAGAGCATGGAGGGTTAATTTGTCTCCTTAAAAAGAGCCGTTGGTGATAACGTCGAACGGTAACTAGCCTGGACGCGGTTTCCACCGCTTGTCTCCCGTTATCATTGACGAAGGTCGTTGTGACTGAAACGTTTACTGTATGTACTGTATCTTATTAAAACACTCCCTTTTCACTTGCAATCATTCACGTGTGTGCCAAGTTCTTCTATACTAGTATACGGATTGGGATCCTACTTGTGCACCACCACTTTTGAAGTTGTGCCAAAACGTCTTTATATAATTGGTCCATGTAAACACGTACCGCACACGGATGGCGTCCGTGTGCCATCCGTGTGCATTTTTAGGAGTCATAGGGTTAACATTGAAACCAATTTTTTCAATAAACGGACACGGACACGCGGACAGCACACGGACAGCACACGGATCAGACACGGATGGTACACACGGACATACGGATAGCACACAGATCACACACAGATGGCCTACGTATCCACACGGACACACGGACATGGATAGCTCCGGTACCGGTTTTTCCAGTACCGGAATTATCTGGACGTGTGAAACCACCCTTACTTGGAGTTTAGTGAGCTCCACACACAAGATGAGTAATTAACTGCAAGTATTGATTACTTCAGTTTAACCCCTTAGATGCTGTCATCTATGTTTACCATGGCATTTAGAGGTTAAACCCTCTTTGACACTATCAGCCAGCCAGTGATGGGATCACATGGTGCTGATTGTTATAGCAGCTGGGTCTCAAAAGGTTGTTCACATGTAAACCCCACAATTTAAAAGGAAGTAGCTGAATTATTAATAAATGACCACCGGGGTCCTGCAAGTGCAGCGATTCCTGTGCAGAGCAGTAGCTCTGACAGTCGACATCATTGGGACCTGATTAGATCAGGTACCAATGATGTTAGGAGGATAGAAATTCAAACTCATGGTACATATTCACAAGGTGTACACCACCAATAGGATTCTAGAGAGAGGGTAAGGGAAAGAGGAAGTGAATATAAAATGTAAACTTTATTAATCATGCATAAAATTGTTATTTAAATGAAATGTACATAATTCAATCAATGTATATTGGATCATAGTGTGTGATTGGTTATATTATAAAATAATATAACAATAATAATATAACCACACACTATGATCCAATGATGTTAACCCTTTCCTATCTTCTAGATGCCGCGATCGCGCAATTACAACATAGCAGAGGGAGACCACAGATATACTCACCTCTCCGACTTCCCCCTTGATGAGATCTGATCACATCACAGATGATCCCATCTTGTCCCAGCAGTCAGAGGTCATGTGATAACCTCTGGGTCTGCCAAATACTGTGGCTTGTTAGACTCAGCCAGCGATCTGTCAGTATAAAACTGTCAGGTCTCATACAATGCAATGCATGTGTATTGAATTGTATAAGACCAGTAATTCACCAAATAAAAAATGAAGTCCCATACAGGGACTAAGTGATAAAGTAAAAAAAGGAAAAAAAAAACAAAAGAAATTAAAAAAAGAAGAAAAATATATCAATAAATACATATATTTTTGCTTTAACCCCTTAACGACTGCCGATACGCCTTTTAACGGCGGTAATTAAGGGTACTAAAACCACAGCGCCGTTAATTCACGGCGCTGTGATTTAAGTGAATAGCACCCCCCAGTGTTGGATTTTCTCCGGGGTCTCAGCTGCCAGGGGTAGCCGAGACCCCAGAGAACATGAATCGGTCGGTTTTTACCGACCCCCGCTTTTGCGATCGCCGTTATTAACCCTATAACGGCGACCGCAAAAAAAAAAAAGCCGCGATTTTACATTTAATTTCTCTCTCCTCTGATGTGATCGCACATCAGAGGAGAGAGAAATAGGGTCCCCGATCCCCCCCGGTACCTCTCTGTGGCCCTCCGTCCCCTCCCGGTGGTCCCACATCCCGCCGGCATCCTCCGATGGGCGCCGCCATCTTGAAAATGGCGGGCGCATGCGCAGTGCGCCCGCCGGGAAGCTGCCGGCTCCGGCTGGCAGATTCCGTTCATTATTTTGATCACTATGATAAACGATCATAGTGATCAAAATAAAAAAAATAGTACATAACCCCCCCCGTTTATCACTCCCTTATATAGGCCAATATAATGAAATAAAGAAAATATTTTTTTTTTCAGTTTTCCATTAGGGTTAGGGTTAGGGTAGGGTTAGGGCTAGGGTTAGGGTTAGGGTAGGGTTAGGGCTAGGGTTAGGGTAGGGTTAGGGCTAGGGTTAGGGTTAGGGTTAGGGTAGGGTTAGGGTTAGGGTTGGGCTAGGGTTAGGGTTAGGGTTGGGCTAGGGTTAGGGTTGGGCTAGGGTTAGGGCTAGGGTTAGGCTAGGGTTAGGGTTAGGGTTGTGCTAGGGCTAGGGTTAGGGCTCAGGTCATGACTAGGGTTAGAATTAGGGTTAGGGTGAACTAGAATTAGGGTTAGATTTAGGATTAGGGATTAGGGTTGGGATTAGGGTTAGGGTTGGGATTAGGGTTAGGGGTGTGTTGGGGTTAGGGTTGGAGCAAGAATTGAGGGGTTTCCACTATTTGCCAACTTTGGGGGTCTAAAAATTGGGGTCTAAAAAATCACTTTTGTGGAAATAAAAAAAAACTTTTTATTTTCATGGCTCTGCGTTTATAAACTTTTGTGAAGCGCTTGGGGGTTCAAAGTGCTCACCACACATCTAGATAAGTTCATTAGGGGGTCTAATTTCCAAAATGGGGTCACTTGTGGGGGGTTTCCACTGTTCACTGTTTAGGCCCATCAGGGGCTCTGCAAGCGCAACATGATGCCCGCAGACCATTCCATCAAAGTCTGCATTCCAAAATGGCACTCCTTCCCTTCCGAGCTCTCCCATGCGCCCAAACAGTGGTTCCCCCCCACATATGGGGTATCGGCGTACTCAGGACAAATCGCATAACAATTGTGCGGGTATGATTTCTCCTGTTACCCTTGTAAAAATAAAAATTTGGGGGCGAAAAGATCATTTTTGTGGAAAAAAAATGGATTTTTTATTTTCACGGCTCTACGTTATAAACTTCTGTGAAGCACTTGAAGGTTCAAAGTGCTCACCACACATCTAGATAAGTTCCTTAATGGGTCTAGTTTCCAAAATGGGGTCACTTGTTGGAGGTTTCCACTGTTTAGGCACATTAAGGGCTCTCCGAACGCAACATGGCAATTCTTTTTTCTTTAAAATAGGTTTTATTGTGAAAAAGTGCCAAAACATAAAAAAATATAAATGTGGTATCACTGTAATCGTACTGACACAAAGAATAAAGCTGCCTTATCAATTTTACCACATGCGGAATGACAATAACAAAAACCATAAAAGACATTCCTCAATTCCTGATGTTTGATCATTCTGTCTCCCAAAATTCAGAATGGAAAGTGATCAAAAAATGTCATGTGCCCGAAAATGGTGCCAATAAAAGCGTCAGCTCAACCAGCAAAAAACAAGGCCTCACATGACTGTTGGCCGAAATATGGAAACATTATAGCCCTCGAAATATGGTGATGCAAACACTTGTTTTTTCAATAGAAAGCATCTTTTAGTGTGTGACAGCAGCCAAAAATAAAAACCCGATATAAATCTGGTTTCACTGTAATTGCACCGACTCGAAGAATAAAGTCGCCTAATCACTTATACCACTTTGAGGAACAGCGTAAAAAATAAATTAAATCAATTCTTCATCAGCTGTTGATTTTTTCATTGTGCCTCGCAAAGATCGCAGTAAGGCTCGACGCACATGTATCCTGTGCTCTGTGCTGATTTGCTTACACCGGGGTTTCCACGTAAATCTCTGAAATATGTGATTCAGACGGAACTCCCAGCAGAAGATTCCCTATAATAAGGCAGATGGAGGCACTGTGAATGCCATAGGACCTGTGATCTGGCGGTGACATCTTTTTAGTCATGCATAAAGGTGCAAGTCCTCCACGTTTGTGCATCTCTGAAAAGAAGTAAACCGCTGAACAGAGGCCAGACAGAGTCCAGTGTACTTCTGCTGCCTCATTATAGTGAATGGATCCCTCAGGGGTTTCATCTGAATCATGTCACTAAGAGATTAAGATGGAAACTCCAAAGTAAGTGCTCAGCATAGCACGCCGGATAAATGTGATCCCTAATGTTATGTAAAATATTCCCAATAAAAGCTTCAACTCAATCCACAGAAAAGCAAGTCCTCACTCATGTCCATCAATAAAAATATAGGGGTCTTCCATGTTACTGCTAATACAAAGGCTCAGGAAAAGCATTATGGCTACTCACCCCCTAAAAGAAATTCTACGCTCCCAAATTCAAATCCCCCCCTTCTGACCCCAGTGTGTCTAAATCACATATAGTGTTTACATGTTTGTCACTTCTGTAGTGATGAGAGCCCTCCTAATTTATGGGTGCATGTCTCCAGAAGCACGGGCTGGGCATAATGCACTGGTGACTGCAACGTACTGGTCACTACAATAGCAGTTTGCAATTTTCACTCAGCAACATCCACTGCTGCTTGCTTTTGGAAAACAATTATTTAGTCAAAATCACCACTACACCAGCAAAAAAATTCCAAAAGGGGTGTAATTTCCAAGCTGGGGTCAATTGAGGGGGATTCTGCTTTTCTGAGATTTTGGGGCTCTTTATATGGAGCCCAGAAACTATTCTATAATAATTTTTTCTCCAAGAGTCAAATAGCGCTCCGTCTATCCCAAGTCTCACTGGTACAGCCACATACGGGGTATTGTCAAGTTCTGCAGGAATTGTATAACACATTTTGGGACCATTTTTGCACATTCCCCAGTGTAAAAATGTAAAATATGGGGTTAAAACAAAATACCCCAGGAGAAAATGTTTGTCAGTCCATACACTCAATTGGGACTAAGAGCACTACACGTGTTCGAAATGCGTCCAGTTATCTAGGACATTCCTTCCTCCAGTATACACTGGTTATCAAGCAGCTTATTACCTTTTAATTTGTTTCAATAAAGATTTTAGATTTTATCTCCGGAGCTGGATACCTTCTTTTTTCACAAACAGTATGGGAGGCCCACTTTCTAAAAATGGGACCATTGTTTTCAGGAGGCCCTCCTGTAAGTCTCTTTAAAGGGGTATTGTGATGCATCCAAATTTTGGGCAGCCCTGCCACTCACTGCATACGCAATAACAGTATAGGAGACCCACTATTTAATAATGGGAACAACAGAGCATAGCTGGCTAATGCTCTCTAAGTCTAGTTTCACACTAGCGTAGTGCATGCTGCATTTTGGTGCACTCACCGCACTGTCAAAAAAACGCATGCGGAGGCATCTGCATTCATCGGTATGCCCTGCGTACCTAGTGCTAAAGATAGGGTACGCAGGCCACATGCCGACAGAGGTGGAGCTGACCGTAGGAGGTGTGGCCGGGGGCAGAGCTTCACAGAGGAAGCCCGCAGCTGTCTGCAGCTCCTCCATACGGTAGTGTGAAACTGGCCTAAGAATAGTGAGGCAGACTCCTAGCCTTTTAAGCATAGTAAAGGCCACCTGATGGCCATATAAAAATAGGCTTTGTGATTTTCCAAGTCCCTCCTTCGTAAATGAAACAGGATGCATCTGATGATGTGTCACACACCACATGGTCACATAAGGTTATAAAATGTTAAAATCATATTTCCCAGTGATTGCATTTGTTTTGCTTGAAAGCAATGCTAAAGTTCAAAAACACATTAGAATATCTGTGTGAACAAAGGACCAAGTTGACCAATATCTACCTACAACATTTTAAAAACTAGACCACTCCAGCAATTTACCTAGATGTGTAGTGAGCACCTTGAACCCTAAGATGCATCACAGAAGTTTATAATGTTGAGTAGTGAAAATAAAGAAATCACATTTTTCACACAAAAATGTGAGCTGCAAATATTTTATTTTCACAAGAGTAACAGGAGAAAATAGAATCCAAAATGTGTTGCCCAATGTCTCCTGAGAGCTCCGATACAACATATGTGGGGAAAACTACTATTTTGGCCCATGGCAGGGCTCGGAAAGGAAAGAGCACCATTTGTCTTTTGGAATTCAAAACTGGCTGGAATTGAAAGTAGACACCATGTCGAGTTTGGAGAGGCACTGATGAGCCTAAACAATGAAAAAACCCACGATTGATGCAATTTTGGAAACTAGACCCCTGAAGAAATTTATTTAGGTGTGTGGTTTGCACCATGAACATCTGAACATCAAGCTGCTTCACAGGAGTGTGTAAAGGTAATGTCACACTTAGCGATGTACCAGCGATCCCGACCAGCAATATGACGCGGTCAGGATCGCTGGTACATCGCTAAGTGGTCGCTAGTGAGCTGCCACATAGTCAGATGTCACTAGCGACATCGCTGGGGATGGGGGTCGCTACTTACCTGTCACACCAGGCGATCCTGCGTCCTCCCGCCCGGCTCCATGCGTCGCTCGTCCTCACAGCAGGGAGCGCCGCAGGAAGCTGACGATGAGAAACAGTCCTGAACGTTCTCGCGCGATCAGCGATAACCAGCGGGGGAGCCGGTCGTAGGTAAGTATCAGACACAGCGATATCGCTAGCAATATCGCTATAACGTCACTAGTTATAGCGATATTGCTAGCGATATCTCTTTGTGTGACATGCCCTTAACTTTGAAATGTGAAAATTAAAAAATATTTTTATCCAATAAATGTTGGTTTTGCTCTAAATTTTTCATTTTCACAAGGGTAACATGAGCAAAGTGGACCATACAATATTTGTTGTGTAATTTATCCTGAGTACACTGATATTCCATATGTGGTCAAAAACTACTTTTGAGGCACAGTGCAAAGCTCAGAGGAGAGGAAGCAACACATTGGAGATTCAGATTTTTCTGGAATGGTTTGAGGGTGCCATGTCACATTAGCAGAATCCCTGACGTGTAAGAACAGTAGACCCCCCCATGATTGATGTCATTTTGCAAACTACAGCTCTCAATTAATTCAACTAGGGGTGCAATGAACATGATGACACCACATGTGCCTAACCAAAATTTATACCATTGGGGGGGAGAAATAATAATTACATTTTTAAAACTAAAATGTTTTAGCCCCTTTTTTTAATTTGTATAAGGGCTAATACGAAAAAACAAACCTCTCAGATTTTTGTGCAATTTTTCATGAGTGCGCCAATACCCTACAAGTAATCAGGAACTACTTTTGAGGCACAGTAGAAAGCTCAGAAAGGAAGGAGCACCATGTTATAGTGGAGATTTTACTGTTATGGTTTGCGAGTGCTATGGCTCACTGGGAGAGACCCTGAGGTCCATGAACCCCTTCATATGTGACCTCATTTTACAAACTACATATCTCAATGAATTCATCTTGGGATGCAGTGATCATATTGACACCACGGGAATGTAACATACTTTTATAAAATTGGGTAGTGAAAAAAACATAATTTCACTTTTACCCTGAGTTCCAGGTCAAGCACCCGAGTTCACCAGTTGCCAGCTTCCCGCATACCGCGCACCATTCAGGAAAATTTTGTGTTAGCCTTAGATTTTACACTTTCACAATGGGAAATCGGTAAAAATGGCATCAAAATATGTCACACAATTTATACTGAACATGGAAATATGCCATATGTGGCTTTAAACTACTGCTTAGCCACACAGCGAGACTTTGGAGGAGTGAAGCACTATTCGCCTCCTGGAGATCAAATTTTCCTAGAATAGTTTACAGACTCCATACACAGTGACCCCATTTTGGAAATTATACCTGTTATGAATGGGTCACCGAGGAGAAAATAAACCACACAAGCTAAGTCTCAGAAAACCAGAGAGGTTGGTAACTATGCAGATTGCAGATCCCTGATCTTAACCACACAACTAGCAGCAGTCGTGGAGCGTACCTATGATGATCCTAGATGCCTCGTCACAACCGGAGAGCTAAATAAGCCTAAAGCAGGAAAAGAGGAAAACTAACTGTCCCAGAGCAGACCCCAAAGGAAAGACAGCCCCCTACATGGATTGACTGTGAAACAAGCTGAAAACACAAACAAAGGCAGGAAAATAGGCTGAGCAAACGATGGGGCCAAACTAACTAGAAAGGACAGGAAAGGAAAGACACTGTCTGCAATCTGCCAAAAACCCTACCAAAATAATGTCCAACACTTCTGATAGCAAAATTAACCCTGAAGTCACTAGACTTCTCCCACTATATCAGCACTCTGAAATATTCTGAGACAGAGCAAAAAGAGGCCAATCTAATAAGGGACAAAAAAGGCAAATTGGCAAATACAGATAAATAAGAGTGGAAATTCAGCACAGCCCCAGCCGGGGCTGGCTGACCACACAAAAAAACTGAATTGACCAACAAGAGCAAGTGTGAACATTAGCAAAAACAAACTTAACTTGAGAAGACTGGAACAGAGCTGAAGTCCAAGACCTGAGAAGCAGACTGAATCACCAGCAGCAGGATAGGGCGTCGGCTGTCTTATATCCAGTCTGATACTCCAGAGATCCAATCGTTATCCTCCTCATCAGGTGGCAGATCACTACCAATTAAACCAACCTCACTACCTCCTTTCACCACCAGAGGGAGAACGGAAAGAGAACTCTCAACTGGTGGGGCAGAAAATGAGTTCACAACATATACCCCTTTAAAAACTTACCTGCAGGTCGAGTAATGATTTGACTTTCACTATAATTAAGTAGCAGAGTTACTCTGGTCCTTGTTGGGCCTCTATTCAGAGATTTCCGTCTTTTCCTAGATGCACAAAACCGTCTGAATCACATATTTTAGATTTACATGAAAAACCGGGCGTAAGCGCTAAGCGTAGAGTGCGGGATAAATGTGAGTGAATCCTTGCTGCAATCTTTGGGAGGCAGAATGAACATATCAATAGGAGGACAACAATTGTATTTTTTACGCCATTCCTCATGTGGTATAAGTGATTAGATTACTCTAATCTTCTGGTCTGAAAGATCACAGCAATACCAGATTCATATTTGGTACGTAGTTTTTCTATCTTTGGCTGTTATCACACCCTAAAATATGCTTTTTGCTTGCAGAAACTAGTTTTTGCAACCGCATATTTTGAGAGCTATAATTTTTCTATATTTCTGCTGACAGTCATGATTGTTTTTTTGCTTGACGAGTTGAAGGTTTTTTGGTACTATTTTCGGCCACATGAAAATTTTTGATCGATTTCTATTAAGTTTTCCAGGAGGCAACATTAATTAAACAAAAACCAGTAAGTCATTTTATTCTTTGTAAGTTTTTTTTATGCTGTTCCACTTGTGGTTAAATTGATAAGACGGCTTTATTCTTCTGGTCAGTATGATTACAATTATACCATATTTATATCTTTTTTATGATTTTTAACCTTTACACAATAAAAAAAAGATTGCTGTAGTCTAAAAGATATAACTTTTTTATTTTTCTGCTTATGGAACTACTTTTTGCAGAACAAGATGATGTTTTCAGCTATACCATTTTTATTTACATTCATGTTTTTGATCGAGTTTTGAAAAGTTTTGAAACCATCACTTTTTCTTCCATGGTATTTTTTATTAGGGTATTCACTGAATGCGTTAAGTAGTGTGAAATCTTCATTGTTTTCATAGTGCTACAGGCGGCGATACCAAATATGTGTATTTTTTTATGTAAAAATATTTATGAGTACAATATATTTTAATTTTTTTTGCTATTATATTTTGTGATAAAAAAAGTTAATTTTTTTTTAACTTTTTTCTATTTTTTAACTTAGTCCCACTATGGTTCCTTTATTTTTTAGCAGTCTGATCACTTTTAAATCATTTCAATTCTTTATAAACTGTCAGTTCTGCTCTTTACACCATGCTCTGAGCATAGCATAGCAAGTTTGCTAGCCTGGTGACCCCGATGTCGGCAGGACAGTGTTGGGTAATTATGACAATGATCAGGCCATTGTGATGATGTTGTGGAGGCGCTGGTCAAAGGGGAGAGGGCCCTCTCCATGCCTTCTAAATGCTGCAATCAAAATAAGTCAAGCCATTTAGGGGGTTAAAGTGCAGGGAGTAATATGTGGCAGTGAGTGGCGGTGGCAGCTGCCATATGAGCTGTACACCTGGCGGCAATCTTTCACTCACAGCTCTTGTGTGCACATAATCACCAGGACATCAAATGTTGGGAAGTCCTTTACAGCTACAATGAATTTATACAACTAAGGTTAGGGTGTGTAAAAATGTTTGAGTTTCCCATTGACTTCCATTATACTTGTTACTTGAATCAAACACGTCCAAGAGTCCAACCTGCTCAATTCAAGTACCGAGTGCTCAAGTATTTTAGTGCTCAATCATCAGTATAAAATATATGGTAATGGTGGGTGCAAGTCTGTATTTAGTGGGAAAGTGAGGGTTATTTCTTATTCAGGAAATAAATGTATACATACAGGTGCTTCTCACAAAATTAGAATATCATCAAAAAGTTGATTTATTTCATAAATCTAATATATAAAGCTCAAGTGTGTGTATGTAGGTATGTATGTGTGTATGTATGTATGTATGTGTGTATGTCCGGGATAGGAATCCGCACTGTCGCAGCTACAGCCACAAACTTTGGCACAGTCACACATCTGAACCCCGAGAGTGTCCTAAGCTATGTTGTGAGGCGTAATTTTAACCCCGCATGTTCCAATTCACCAAACAATTTTGCCCCTATCTACATAATGGGGAAAAAGTGTGTGCGTATCAAGCCCCGCCCCTCATTATGATGTCATAATGGTTGACTATGGGATGGGTATATGGGCACTGGACTATGGGATGGAGGATATGTATGACGGGTATATGGGCACAGGACTATGGGATGGAGGATGTGTGATGGGTATATGGGCACTGGACTATGGAATGGAGGATATGTATGATGGGTATATGGGCATGGGACTATGGGATGGCGAATATGTATGGTGGGTATGTGGGCATGGGACTATGGGATGTAGGATATGTATGTTGGGTATATGGGCATGGGACTATGAGATGAAGGATGTGTGATGGGCATATTGGCACTTGACTATGGGATGGCGAATATGTATGATGGGTATATGGGCATGGGACTATGGGATGGAGAATATGTATGATGGTATATGGGCATGGGACTATGGAATGGAGGATATGTGATGGGTATATGAGCACTGGACTATGGAATGGAGATATGTATAACGGGTATATGGGCACAGGACTATGGCATGGAGGATGTGTGATTGGTATATGGGCACTGGACTATGGGATGGAGGATATGTATGATGGGTATATGGGCATGGGACTTTGGGATGGCGGATATGTATGATGGGTATATGGGCATGGGACTATGGGATGGAGGATATGTATTATGGGTATATGGGCACGGGACTATGGGATGGAGGATAATTATAATTTGTTATAACTAACCACAGTTAGTTACTATGCCCGGGCAGCGCCGGGCTCTTCAGCTAGTATACTCATAAAGTGAAACTTATATTATATAGAGTCATTACAAACAGGGTGATCTATTTTGAGTGTTTATTTCTGTTAATGTTGATGATTATAGCTTACAGACAGCCAATGAAAACCCAAAAGTCATTATGACAGTAAACTAGAATACTTTACAACACCAGCATGAAAAATTATTTTAAAATCTGAAATGTTGGCCTACTGAAATGCATGTTCAGAAAAAGGACTCAATACTTGGTTGCAACTCTTTTTGAATCAATTACTTCTTCAATGTGGCAAGGCATTGAGATGGTCAGCCTGTGGCACTGCTGAAGCATTATGAAAGCCCAGGTTGCTTTGCTAGCAGTGTTCAGCTCGTTTGCAATGTTGGGTCTGGTGTCTCTCATCTTCCTCTTGACAATATTATTATTATTTACTCTTATAATGCCATTTGTTTCATGGTGCTTTACATGTGAGGAGGGGGTATGCATAATAAAAACAAATACAGTAATCTTAAACAATACAAGTCACAACTAGTACAGGAGGAGAAAGGACCATGAGGGCTCACATTCTATAAGAGCTGGGTTAGCATACAGTAGGCGAGGGTAGAGCTGGTCATGAAGTGGTTTGGTCGATCGGTGGTTACTGCAGGTTGTAGGCTTGTCAGAAGAGGAAGGTCTTCAGGTTCTTTTTGAAATTTCCGTGGTAGGCGAAAGTCTGATATGTTGTGGTAGAGAGTTCCAGAGTATGGTTGATGTACGGGAAAAATCTTTTATGTGATTGTGGGAAGAGGAAATAAGAGGGAGTAGAGGAGGTGATCTTGTGAGGATCGGATGTTGCGTGGAGGAAAATACCGGGAGACGAGGTCACAGATGTATGGAGGAAACAGGTTGTGGATGGCTTTGTATGCCATGGATATGGTTTTGAAATGGAGTCTTTGGGGAATGGGGAGCCAGTGAAGGAACTGACAGAGGGGAGTGGCCGGGAAATAGCGGGGGGACATGTGGATTAGTCAGGCAGCAGAGTTTAGAATAAATTGGAGGGGTGTGAGTGTGTTGGAGGGGAGGCCAGAGAGCAGGAGGTTGCAGTAATCAAGGCGGGAGATGATGAGGGCATGGACTAGGGTTTTGGCAGATTCTAAGTTTGAGGAATGTACGGATCCGAGAAATGGTATTGAGTTGAAGTCGGCATGAAGTGGAAAGGGCTTAGAAATTGTGGGATTCTGGTTAGTAGTGAGGTGATATCTAGTCCAGAGATGTAGATCTGTGTGTCATTATCATAGAAGTAACACTGAAAGCCATGAGATTCTATGAGCTGTCCGAGGCCAAAAGTATAAATGGAGAACAGGGGCCCTAGGACTGAATCTGGCAGGACTATGACAGATAGGGAGAGAGGTGAGAAGGTGGTGTGGGAGTGGGAGACGCTGAGTATCCGGTCTGTTAAATATGATGAGATCCAATATAGGGCCAAGTCAGTGATGCCAAGAGATGAGAGGGTCTGTAGTAAAAGGGAATGGTCCACTGTGTTATAGACAGAGCACAGGTCCAGGAGGAAGAGGACTGAGTAGTGTCACTTGGCTTTGGCGGTTAATAGCTCATTGACTTTAGTTAGGGCAGTTTCAGTGGAGTGATGCGGCCAGAAGCCAGATTCTTAGCGGTCAAAGAAAGAGCAAGAAGAGAGGTGGGAGGACAGTTCAAGATGGATGTGTTGTTCCAGTATGTTTGAGGCATAGGGGAGAAGTGATATGGGGCGATAGGATGGGTCAAGCGAGGGCTTTTTGAGGATGGGTGTGATTGAGGCATGTTTAATGCTTGAGGGGAAAACACCATTTGTTAGTGATAGGTTGAAAAGATGGGTTAGGGTTGGGATGAAGACTGTAGTGAGGATTTGGATGAAGTGGGATGGGATTGGGTTACGTGCACAGATGGTGAGACATGATATTGAGAGTAGAGTGGAGAGTTGTTCTTTTGTAAAAGTGGAGAAGTTGGTTTTGGAGGAGGAGGGCTGAGCAGTTAGGAGGAAGGGCTCTGGTTGTTGTCAACCAAAACTGTCTCTGATGTTATCAATCTTCTGCTTGAAGAACAAGGCAAATTCTTCAGCTGAGATGAGTGGAGAGGGAGGGGATGCTGGGGGATGCAGGAGAGAATTGAAAGTGTTAAATAACTGTTTAGGGTTGTGAGACATGGAAGATATGAGATGAAAAGTAGGTTTGCTTTTCTGCAGCGAGTGTGGCCTCGTAAGTTGTGAGAGACTATTTGAATGCGATGAAGTGCTTGTTGGAGTGAGATCTTTTCCATCTCTGCTTGGCAACCCTCATACCCCGTATCAGTTATTTGTTCAGGCTGGTGTGCCAGGGCTGTCTGTTAATTTTGCGAGTTTTGGTACGTGTGAGAGGGGCAACCGATTCCAGAGCTATAGCTATTGTGGTGTTATATAGAGCAGCAGCAGCATCTGCTTTCTGTAGGGAACTTATGACTGTAAGAGCAAGAAGAGGTTCAGAGAGTAAGTGTAGATTGAGGTGTATGAGATCTCTGCGAGGGTTGTGCAAGTTTGTGGGGTGGGGATTGTGGACCTGGAGAGGAGAGGGAAGAAAATGTAAGTAGATTGTGATCAGAAAAAGGTAGAGGTGAGTTACAGAGGTTAGATAGAGAGCAGAGGTAGGTGAAGATAAGGTTTAATGTGTGGCCATCTTTGTGAGTGGCTGCAGAAGACTATTGATTGAGGCCGAAGGAGGAAGTGAGAGATAGACGTTTAGTGGCAGCTGAGAGGGAAGTGTCAATGGGGATGTTGAAGTCACCTAAGATGATAGTGGATATGTCAGCAGAAATTAAATGAAGTAGTCATGTGGTGAAGTGGTCGAAGAAGATGGTGGCTGGCCCTGGGGTAAATGACAGCCAGTTGGCTGTTGGTGGGGAGTAGATGACCACAGAGTGCACCTCAAAGGAAAAGAGGGTAAAAGAAGGTGGAAGTGAGATTGGGGTGAAGGAGCAGTTATCTGACAGGAGAAAACCAACTCCTAAACCATGCTTAGTGCTTGGGCGGGGGTGTGGGAAAGATGGAATCCATCCTATGAAAGTGCAGCAAGATAGCCTGTGTTAGAGGGGGTGAGGCAGGTTTTGGTGATAGCGAGGAAGGAAAGTTTATTAGCAATGAAAAGATCATGGATGTAGGAAAGATTGTAGCAGACAGAGCGAGCGTTCCATAGAGCTCCTGTTAGTGGGACTGGGGAAGCAGGGACAGGGCGAATGGATATAAGGTTAGAGAGGTAACGGAAAGTTGTGATAGAGCATGGATGCGAGGTAGAAATGACTGTGGTGAGGAGGACCAGGATTTGGAGAAAAGTCACCAGCAGTTAGGAGGAGCAGAGAAAGTGTGGGTGGGAGCAGGAGAGGGCATGAGGGGGCTTTCTGTATTTGGAAGCAGAGGATAGTAGGTTGAGAAACAGTTCTGAGGAGGAGGTGAGATGGATGGGGAGGTTTGAGGAAGTGATAACCAGTTCCTCACTAGGTGTAGGGATTAGGGGGGTTAGCAGAAAGTGAAGGATTATAGGGGAGAGAGTAAAACAAACAAACATTGTTTACAGTGACTATCCAGTTACCTTCAGTTCACTTCTGGTTCAATTCTGGAATTAATTCTGAGCTTCAAACTTGGATTATACACTTATATGAAATACTGGGCAGACTGACATCTTGGCAGATTTGTGCTATGCAATATATGTGCTACAAAGTGCATTCAGGTGTGAAGCAGAGATGAGAGATCTGTGCTCATCTTGGTCAGATAATTAAGAGTGAGCCAGATGAGTATGCTCAAGGCAAAGTAAACAAGGTCATAAACATTGGGGGTAAAGCAGGTTTACTTGAAAACATACCAAGTGAATGCAAGCAGGAAATGTAAGGAAAGTCTGTGTGGAAAGCTGGGTTACATACCTGTAGGGAGAATAGAAAAATGGACATGCTGATTAGAGGGCAAAGGTAGCAGTAAGCAGGGTACAGTCTGTATACATCATTCTGGAATTAATTTTGAGCTTCACACTTGTATGATACACTTATATGATATACTGGGCATACTATCCTATATCTTGTTGGCTTTTGGAAGCATGAAGTGTTCAAAAATTTCCTGATAGATGGCTTTACTGACTTTGGTCTTGATAAAACACAGTGGACTTACACCAGCAGATGACATGACTCACCAAACCATCACTGAATGAGGAAACGTCACACTAGACCTCAAGCAACTTGGATTGTGTGACTCTCCACTCTTCCTCCAGACTCTGGGATTTTGATTTCCAAATGAAATGCAAAATTTACTTTCATATGAAAACAACACCTTTGACCACTGAGCAACAGTCCAGTTCTTTTTATCCTTGGCCCAGGTAAGACACTTCTAGTGTTGTCTCTCTGTCATGAGTGTCTTGACACAAGGAATGCGACACTTGTAGCCCATGTCTGCCCTTGATACTTCTGTGTGTGGTGTAGCCAATATCCTTGATACTTCTATGTGTGGTGGCTCTTGAAGCAATGACTCCTGCAGCAGTCCATTGCTTGTGAATTTCCCTCAAATTTTCGAATGACCTTTTCTTATCAATCCTTTCAAGGCTGTGGTTATTCTGGTTGCTTGTGCACCTTTTTCTACCACACTTTTTCCTTCCAGTCAACTTTCCATTAATATTCTTGGATATAGCACTCTGTGAACATCCAGCTTCTTTAGCAATGACTTTTTGTGGCTTATCCTCCTTGTGGAGTGTGTCAATGATTGCCTTCTGGACATCTGTCAAGCCAGCAGTCTTCCAGATGGTTGTGAAGCCTACTGAGCCAGACTAAGGGCCCTTTTTAAATTCTTTGGAAGCCTTTGCAGGTGTTTTTGTTAATTACTCTATTTTACTGAGATAATGACTTTTGGGTTTTCATTGGCTGTAAGCCATAATCATCAAAATTAACAGAAATAAACACTTGAAATAGATCACTCTGCTTGTAGTGACTCTATATGAGTATTACTTTTTGGATTGACGAACTGAAATATATTATCTATTAATAATATTCTAATTTTCTGAATAGCACCTGCATATGTGACTTTTTTATTTTCAGGGGCGCGGTAATCAGTTCAGCAATGTCTGCACTCTTAATGTTAGGACTTGACATGCAGGCTTGACAAGATGAATTAGAAATTGGCTGTAATTAGACAAGATGTCAATGGTAAGTTACTGGATGCAAATATTTTTTCTGTATCTACACCGTATAGGGGTATGATTACATGGACTGACTGGTGGCAGTAAAAAAACACTGTTCGGTAAAACATAACCGAGAGGCAGCCATTTAATAGCCTGTTTAATCAGACATCAAATGAGGTACACTGAGTGATCCGTACCATAATATATAGCATTTCCTGTAATATATAGCGCTGTCTCTTTATACATAGCATAGCATCGTTCTCTATTATATAGTATCCTCTCTTTATATATAGTACCGTTTCTTATTTTATAGTATCCTCTATTATGTATAGTGCTATGTTATGTAGCTCTGTGCATAAGGGAAAAAATTGCCCCAATCTCTCTGTTAGGCGTCCGGTTCCTGCCACTGCACAGTAGGAATCTAGAGCCTTGCACCCTGCAGTCTCCCATTCTTCTTCAGCCGCAGTGGAGCCTGCTCAGCAGATTCATCGGTCCCGGCGCTCTGCCCAGGCCAACTCCATGGGTTTGCTTGCTGCTGCCACCTCTGGCACAGTTATGATAATGCATGCTGCTCAGCAGCGAGATTCTCCAGGGACTAAATCCTCATGTGGGCCACTGAGCATGCCCGTGGAGTGATCTCCCATTTGAGATCGAGGGTCACATGCTCAGGTCCTGCTCGTGTTCGGATTGGCCCATCCGAGAAGCCAGGAAGGTCCCGGACACCCGTGGCTATAAAAGGTTTGCATGGCCGCTCGCCCATGTGCTAGGATAGACTGTATTTACAGACTATTAGGTGTGAGAGATATATGCATGCATGAATGTATCTGGTGATTGACTCATTATGAAACCCCTACCCTTGGTACGCATGTGTTGTGCAGCCTAGCCTGCTAGTGCTCAGGCTTAGGTGTAGGTAGGTCAGGGTTTGAGTTAGACATTGGTCCTCACCAGTGATCCAGCACACCTCAGTGCACGTACTCCACACTCCTCTGCCAGCGTCTTTAGCGGCACTCGTGGCAGCGACGCCACACGCTCAGTGGGCCTAGAGGGACTCTAACCCCGTGTCCTTGGGGTAGCATTCTGTGGCCATACACTGTGCGCTCTTTTAGCCGAGCTCTGTGAGCACAAACAGGCTCCGGTGTTTATGTTCAGCGGTAGTGTGGCTCTGTGAAGCAACAGAGTCCGCCCCTATACACACCGAGTGACGATAACCCACATGTTCTTATAGTATACCACCATATAGCATCTGCCATTGCTGAGTAGCAGGTTACCACCCCTGCACGGTGGACCCCGGGCTGCGAATGCACCTTATTACCATATTTATTATTTGGTGCGTTCCGCCAGCCTTAACACTCTCTATCCTTACATCTTCACATGTGCACCAGAGTACCTGCGTGTTCATCATGTGACCTATCACTTGACAGTTCAAGAAAGTTATTTGCCATATTACATCACGTGCTGGGGTGGCCCACACTCTTTAACCCCTTTACCCCCTAGGATGCTTTGCACGTTGATAACCGGGCCAATTTTTACAATTCTGACCACTGTCCCTTTATGAGGTAATAACTCTGGAACGCTTCCATGGAAACTGATGATTCTAACACTGTTTTCTCGAGACATATTGTACTTCATGTTAGTGGTAAAATTTAATTCATATAACTTGCGCTTATTTGTAAAAAAAACGGAAATTTGGCAAAAATTTTGAAAATTTCGCAATTGTACAACTTTGAATTTTTATGCCCTTAAATCACAGAGATATGGCACACAAAAAAGTTAATAAATAACATTTTGCACATGTTTACTTTACATCAGCACAAGTTTGGAACCAATTTTTTTTGTTAGGAAGTTATAAGGGTTAAAATTTGACCATCGATTTCTCACTTTTACAACACCATTTTATTTTTAGGGACCACATCACATTTGAAGTCACTTTGAGGGGTGTATATGATAGAAAATACCCAAAAGTGACACCATTCTAAAAACTGCACCCCTCATGGTGCTCAAAACCACATTCAAGAAGTTTATTAACCCTTCAGGTGCTTCACAGGAATTTGTTGAATGTTTAAACAAAAATGAACATTAAATCTTTTTTTCACAAAAAAATTACTTCAGGTCCAATTTTTTTTATTTTACCAAGGGTAACAGGAGAAATTTGTATGCAAAAGTTATTTTGCAATATGTCCTGAGTATGCTAATACCTTATATGTGGGGGTAAACCACTGTTTGGGCGCATGACAGAGCTTGGAAGGGAAGGAGAACCGTTTGACTTTTTCAACGCAGAATTGGCTGGAATTGAGATCAAACGCCATGTTGCATTTGGAGAGCACCTGATGTGCCTAAACAGTGGAAACCCCCCCTATTCTAACTCCAACCCTAATGCCAACACACCCCTAACCCTAAACTCAGACCTAACCCTAACCCTAGCCCTTACTCTAACCCTAACCCTAACCCTAATGGGAAAATGGAAATAAATACATTTTTTAAAATTTTATTATTTTTCCCTAACTAAGGGGGTGATAAAGGAGGTTTTTATGTTTGGCAACTGTCACCCGCTAAAAGACGCTTTTTATTGTAAAAATAGCTTTTGCATCACCTCATTTTGAGAGCAGTAATTTTTCCATATTTTGACCCACTGAGTCATTTGAGGTCTTATTTTTTGTGGGACGAGTTGACGTTTTTATTGGTACCATTTTTGGGCACTTGACTTTTTTGATCACTTTTTATTCTGATTTTTGGGACGCAGAAAGAAAAAAACCCAGCAATTCATGAATTTCTTTTGGGTGGTGCGTTTACACCATTTCAGGTGTGGTAAAATTGATAAAGAGATTTTATTCTTCGGGTCAGTATGATTAAAGCAATACCTCATTTATGTCTTTTTTATGTATTTTGGTGGTTTTATGCAATGAAAACAATGTAAACAATTTTATATAAAAAAATTATTATTTTTGCATCGCTTTATTCTGTGAGCTATAACTTTTATTTTTTTGCTGATGATGCTGTGTGGTGGCTCATTTTTTGTGGGACATGATGACATTTTCAGCGGTACCATGATTATTTATATCCGTCTGTTTGTTTGCGCGTTATTGCACTTTTTTTGGCGGTATGATGATAAAGCATTGATTTTTGCTATGTTTTTTATTTTTATTTTTTAAGGGGTTCACTAAAGGGGTTAACTAGTGAGACAGTTTTATAGGGCGGGTCGTTATGGATGCAGCAATACTAAATATGTGTACTTTTATTGTTTTTTTATTTCCAAAAAATGAATTTATTAGGGATTTTTTTTTTTAAATTTATTTAGATTTTTTTTTATAAATTATTTTTACACCTTTTTTTTTTACTTTATTACATTGTCCCGGGGGGATCACTGTAATGTGTCAGATTGCTGATCTGATAGTCTGGACAGCACTCTGTCAGATCAGCGATCTGACAGGCACTGCAGCAGGGAAGGAAGGAGACCATCAGAGCAGCGCAGCACATCATGCTGCTCCGGTGGTCTCAGGGAAGCATGGAGCGAGCGACCTACCTCCCTGCCGAAGCTTCCCTAATACCCCGGTAAACAGCGATCATGTTTGATCGCAGTGTGCCAGGTGTTAATGTCCGTGACCACCCCTGGCACATAGTGCCGGGTGTCAGCTGTGATAATCAGCTGACACCTGGCCGCGATCAGCGCCGCTTTCCCAGGGGCGCCGCTGATCGCTATGATGTACTATCCTGTCCATGGGGATTAAGTCCCAGGTCACATGGACAGGATGGTATGTCCAACGGTAAAAAGGGGTTAAACTGCCCAGAGACCTGGCTGCTCTTAAACCGCCCCTGACTAAGATATAAATAAAAAGAAAAATGTATCTTTTACTTGTCTAATTTCTCTTTATATATGAGTTTTCTGTATTTCTTGCTTCCACCGTTTGTTATACTAGCTCTGTAATAATTTGGTTGACATAAGGAAATGCATGTGTTTGCCATTGCATCTTAAGTAGAGGACAAGGTTACCCACATTGCTTTCTTAATGTAAATGCATTATGTCATTTGCTTCTATTCCAAATGGTTATTAGAAATAGAGTATATTTAATATTAATAAGGCAATTACTAAGTATCATGTTCAAAACTTTTGTAGACAATGGAAACTTCAATGTACTTAAATCAATATATATTGAATGGTGAAAGAAGCAGAAAATGACTTGAGCATGAAAAAGTGAAGAGAAAGGGAAACATTATCAGATAGTGTTTCACTAATGGCGAGCAAATTGAAGATTCCCATACACTCTCTAATGCATCCTGTACAATATGAGTCATCTTCTGTTATTTATTGAGCAAAAATTACAATGTATTATTCCATTTTGTAGTATCATAATTGTAATGAAGAAGTAGGAAATGTTCTACCTTATCAGAGAAAGCAGACTCAGATATCATGAAATAAAGTACTTGTAATAGTTAAGTTTTGACATCTCTCCTTATAACTCATTTAAAGCTATTTGTTTTCCACTAAAGTATATTGACATTGCATCATTACACAAAGATTTGTCTTAAAGAATTATATAATCATATATGCTGCAGACTTTTCTTGAATTACAAAATGCTCCATTTTTTTCTCAAAAGAGATAATCAGCTGTTAGACGTCTAGCAGCTCCTTACTCTCTTATACCGCTGAGAACACCTACTTGTGCCACTAAACTAAGCATGTGTGTGTTCATTGTAGTTTTTTTTATATATTATACCAAACAATGGTTTAGCAATTCTAAGTCTATGTTTACACATGTTTTTGATGCATTTTTTTCCACAGGCAAAACCTGCTCTCTTGTCATCAAAGAAGCAACGTTAAAAAAACAGGTTTTGTTAGCCACTTTTTTTCAATGTTTTTGGGGAGATTTTACTGCATTTTGTAAGGGTACATTTGTCTCTTGTGTATGCAAATAAAGTTTATTTCAAAGGCTGAGGTCACACTTGCGCAAGTCTCTCGCATCAATACCCGGCACTGCCGCCACCACTCAGGACTGGAGTGTAAAAATATATGCAGCCACACAGTCCAGTCCTAAGTGCCGGGTACTGATGCGAGAGACTTGCGCGAGTTTCTTGCATCACACTTGCAAGTGTGACCCCGGCCATAGAAAAATAATGTCATTCAACATAATCAGATTTTGGCACCAAAAATACGGCAAAACCTGATACCTGTATTTTCTGGAGTGTTTTTGCAGCATTTTTTGCACTTACCATTGCTTTCAATGGGTGAAAAAAATGCAAAAAAGCTGAAAAAACACTGAAAGAAGTGGCATTCTGCATTCTGCAAAAATGCAGCTCTTTGACAAAAAGTCAGGAGAAAAAACACAAAGCGTGCGCAAGATATTTCTTGAATCTCACAGACTTTACTGATACTGTGAAATGCAACAGAAAATTTGTATTAAAAAACGCTGCAAAAACCCAACGTGTAAACATAGCCTAAGAGAGTGAAACAAACACAGCACAGCCACTCTTTCTTTCTTTCTTGGGTTTTGTTTTTAGGATTTTTATTGTGTAATAAAATTGACTGTGTAAGTTTATTCACCTAATCGGTATGGTTACAGAGATATCAAATGTGTATAGGTTTTTTTGGGTTACTTTTGCGGCTTTTAAAATTTTTAACATTTTGGAAAAAAAGGTTTGTGTCTATTGCTTTTTTGCCAATTTTTATTTCATTATAAGAACATGATTTTAAATGGTGCATGTTGTAGTTTATGACTTTTCAATCACTTTTTATTTGTTTTAGACATGAGAAATGATAGAAAACAACTAATTCAAATGTTTTATGATTTTTTTTAATTAAATTTAATATGTGGACTATATTATGCCTTTTCAGGGCATAGACATACCAAATATAATTATTATTTGTTTATCATTATATTTTTTCACCTTTATTAGCTTCCCCTAAGGGATCAAAACCAGTTTACTTGTATAATACACTGCAATACTAATACTGTCAATTTACTAAGCTTTTATGAAGTACAAATATAAGAACAATGGAGGCCCCCAATGGGCCTCCAACTGCTTGGGCAACCCATCAGCAGGCTGCATTCAAATTCTCCTTCCTAGAGTAGATCATTTAATGCTGCTGTCATCAATTGACTGTGGCATCAAAGTGGTTACACAGCAACATTCAGAATTAGGTAAAATCATTTCTATTAGATCCATGTCTTGACTGTACAGCACAGCTGTCATCTGCCATGCAAGTAACAGGCTAAGCCTCTGAGCTAGCTCCATACATGTGAAAACCAGAGATAAAAAGGTTGAATATTGAAGACAATTATTTTTCAATTTACTAAGCTTTTATGAAGTACAAATATAAGAACAGAATAGGGAGAAGTAAAATAAAAACAAATATCCTTCTGGTCAACCATTTACAAGACTGGTAGACATTAAATGTGAAAGACCTATCATTGTGAAAGTAGAATGTTAAGCCCTATGGAGATAAGATATTACCAACAGTATATTTAGGGAAGGGAGGCAACCTCTTTGTATTAAATTTTAGCAAAGCATGACGATAACAGTATGATAACAGTAAAAATTAGAATTAAAGTTCTAGTAGTGTCATTTAAACACAAGAATGGCTCAAAACGCTACTCACCCATCTTTAATAAAATTTCTTACCAGTCTGACTAGAACTCTTCTTTCCATATATCGTTTTCCAGATTTCACTAGTGGAAAATAAGTTAAGTAAACCATTTTAGCAGCAAACACTATCCTTAGAGATGTATTAGTTAAATTGCTCTTTGATCGCTTTTTACAAGATTTTTAGAGCATTCATTCGTCATCATTTCTGTTTGATTTGCAATATAACTTTTAGTGCTTTACAGCCACATCTTTTATTAGCTAGAGTACTAAAAGAGCACTTGACCTATTTGAACACATCCCAACATTTCCCCAAATCCAATAGCTCCACTTTTGAGTCTATTCTTTTGAAAAGTCAGTTGTACACATAGTGTTAAAAAATAAGCATCATGACTGAATTTTAAGGACAGCAGTTAAAAATTGTGAATAGTTTCAATTTTAAAGTACTGTATAGGGTCATCCAGGTTACTTTTATAATATTTTATAATATATATTTGGGAATGAGGTTAGTTTTTAATCAACTAGCAACACACCAGATATTTAGATTGAGATGAATCTCTAATGCAGCATTCACGCATCTATGTGTGAAGATATGAGTACAGACTATGATGCCTAAACTGTCCGCGAGTCTCCTGACCAGAACTTGACAGCATTACACATGCCCATGAAGGGTCAAGTTCAAGTCAGGATCCCTGCAGACAGTCTTTGTATCTCTGAGACTATAACATATGGATATGTGAATGCATCATTACCTTGTAACTTATAAAAAAACCTTGTTACCTTGAGACACTGTTATGTTCAGATGACAATGTGGACATTACAATTGTGCTCCTGTGATTATCAACAGAAGTTCAGCTTTAATACACAGACATCTTCTCCTTCAGATAGCTATCATAACCCTAATGTCCTTGAACAAAGACTACTTACGTAGTAGAGATGAGTGCATCAATCCATGGATGATCAACTTTAAGTAAATTCTTTCTGAAATGTACAGGTCAACGTGAATTTGAAAACTATGTAAGTCAAATAAAAAAGATCAGCGAAAAAATAGCCTTCGCCATTTCATAGACTGCTGAAGAGTCATGGAGTGGATGAATGGCATCAGTGCCACTGCCCAGACTTCCCCAAAAAATCTTGCAGCTATTTCATCACATCACATGGTCTAGTGCATCCAATCAAAGAATGCTATCACAAGCAGCATAAAAGATGAGGGCCAACCAAAGACTTCAATTTAATGCTTGTTCAGTGTAGGTACAGAAGTTATAGCATACAGATCATTCTGCCCATTTATAGAGCAATGCTTAATATGATTGTAGTCTACTACTTTCAATGCTCAAGAAGATTAAAATGGGGTTGCTAGTCCAAAGATTGAAGTGATATCCGGAAGTGCTCTAGCTGCAAAATAATTCAGTGTGACTGAGAATGGATAGATCTGAGATAGACTGCAGTGACTGTTCCTGAATATAAACCTTTTTTAATTCTTCACACACTGAAAATAAGGAGAACAATGTTAAACCTTTAAGTGCTATTTTTACATCTAAAACAAAATGCTGTAAACAAGAATTTGTGTTGGAAAGCTGAATGATAAGATGAGCAAGCACACTTTATTGATTTTTTTGCATTTTAAAGAAATATCTCCAGAAGCATAAACACAACTGTCTGCCTCACAAAGTATCTGCAGTGTAATTGGTTTTTTTTGCCCACTTCATTTTTGTAATAGTCCAATATTAGACTACTACACATGCCACTTGAATACAGTCTCTTGCAGGTGCTTGCTTTTTTCTTTCATTAACCGCTCACCATTCCTGGAGCGGATTGATTGCACAGACTCTCATTGTGCAGCAAGGGAAATTCAGACGACGATTCAAGTCCAGCATCCAAAAACTTCTTTAAAAGTCCATGTTTTTTTAAATATATAAAAATTATATCTATGATGGCATCACATAAAACATGAGTAAAAATTGAATTGTTCTATCTATACGATCTTAATCATTGTTACAAAATAAGAGAAAAGATTATCATAGAATTATCTTGGGAAATTTTTTTCCTTTCATTTGTAAGAATGATTATGATTGTATAGATTGAAATGCTTTTTCTTGTTCTATTTTTACTCATGTTTTATATGGCGCTGTAATGGTCTGGGTGGTGGAACCACTGTGCTGTGATCTGAGGAGCGCCTGGAGGGGTGTGCCAGGTAGGCAGGTAATGGTGGGCATAGCTGATAGGCTGGCAGGAATGGCTGGAAGACAGGCTGGTATACTGGGATACGAACATTGGGACCTGAGAACTACCAAGCATGTTTTAGAAACAGACTAACAACATTGCAGAAGCACTTCCACTTCCATGTGGAAGTGTCTTAAGTAATAAGTGTCTCTCCGCAATTGACAGGTTATTTTAGGATGGAGCATGCATCCCAAGCACAGTGCAAGGAGATTGGTGAGCCATGTGTAGACTCCAACAGCAGCAGTAGAATTAGGAGGAAGTGTGGAGCCACGGTGGTTTAAGAGTTGGTGACCCTGCTGCGGAGGAGAGTATTGTGCAGGGATGCCGGTGCTACAGACGCCATCACAGATATAGTAATTTTTGCATTTTATGTATAAACATGGACCTTTAGAGAAGTCTTTGGATGCTGGACTTGAAGTGTCTTCCTTCATGGAGCCATCCCTCAGAGATTAACAGATTAAACCTATCTTTCAAAATTTCAACCAATGGGGAGAAAGGGTTCTTTGTCAGGGTCTTACTTTTGTACTAGCTGCTGATTTTGATTCCTTTGAGTCAGTTAAGGACTTCCTTCTATTCATACATAAGTTGAAATGGAAAAAAACATTTTATCAGAGAAGATAAAAGGAATTGTTTGAATCTTGGTATACTGATACATTTGATGAAGGATGTCAGGATGTTATAAGACCTTAGTGAGCTTACTTCTAATGATAGAGGCAATGGCCCCTTAATGGACCTTAAGAGTAAAGGTACTGTTAGACTAAGCGAGGCACCAGCGATCCCGATAACGATACGACCTGTTAAACTGTCAAATTTACCCAACGACGCAGCAACGATCTCGGTGGGATCGCTGGTGCGTCACTTAGTGTCACACAGCAGCAATTCTGATGACTCCCGCCTGCGTCCATGATTTCTGAGTCGCTAACAAGATCGCTCGTTGGTTTCAAACACAGCGATGCATGCTGGCCAGCTGGACACCAGTGATCAAAACATGGCCCAAGACATTCGAGCATGATCAGCGACATCGCAGAGGGGGCCTGGTCGCTGCTACTGTAAGTGTCACACATAACAAGATTGCTGGCAAGGTCTCGCTTAGTGTGAAGTACCCCTAAAAGACATAGGCTGTGTGCACACGGTGCATTTTTGGTTCATTTTTGTGGCATTTTTCCACTCTGAATTTGGCAAAAAACACTAGGGAATCATTATGCCAGCTAATTCAATGTGAATTCTTAAGCGTTGTGCACTTGATCAGTAATTTTGTTTTGAGTATTTGCATTGCGCTTTATTCTGCAGCATGTTAATTATTTGTGCGGATTTTTAATGTTTTTCACCCATTGACTTTAAATGAGTTAGACAAATACGCTGCAAAATAGCAGGTAATAAAATGTTTGAGGATTTGTTGCAGATTTTCTGAATTTTTGCTTGCATTTTATGGACTTCCCAACACTGGAGCAGTGGTTCTGATCAGTGGAAACGTTACCATCAGTAAGATCATTACCATCAGTCAGAACGCTGCAGGGTCACACTGTCAGATGTTAGCATGACCCCGCAGCTGTGACTGTGACCTGCGGTAGAAAGCTTAGTTAAGATAGCAGGCATTGGCTGATGAGAGACTACTACTCCCTTCCAGCTACATCTGCTGTCACTCTTAACAGTGATAGTAGGCACCATTGATGGGAAAAGTAGTCTCTTGTCAACAGGCATGTGTGCTCAAACTAAAAATAGCACATTATACTCACCTAATACCTAATCACTCAATTTCTTTGTCCCGTGTAAACAATCAAAAATAAGAAACAACCATATACTCTCTTGTCTGCCATAGTTCGCATAAATTCAGAGTGTCCCATGGCAATCTCACTTGTAGAACAGTCATATCGGGAAATGTGACTGCTCTACTTGGCCTCCAGCTACACACTGAAAGTAGCATCATCACTCCGTCAGTGCATAGCGCTGAGCTGCCGGGAGAGAGGTCACACAAGTTCATCAACTGATGAGTTCCGGTGATCTCACTTATGGCACCACCGCTGCGCAAAATATTTCTCAAAAATTGGTGGATCCATAAGTGAAATCACCAAAGCAGAGCAGCACAGGGAAGGCTCCTGGAAGTATCTCTGACTCCCAAATCGCTGCTGTACAATGTGAACAATGGTGTCACACTTTTACTCCACTTTAAGTACTGGCAATAAAACATTCAAAATAGATGAAAATTTTGAGTTTACAGGAAAAAAATGTTAAGAAACATTATTTCCTTTATAAATAGTTGTATATAAGTCTTTATAAATTTAAAATGAATTTTAAAAAAAACAATAATGTAAGTAAACCACAATTGTAATCTTCATTAAAAAAAAATGGAAATTTCAGTGTAATTTACAAAGGAAGCAAGAACTGCCAAAAATTTGATGAAAGAGAGACTCGGTTACATCCTGCATTATGCATAAAAGAGAGCCTCATTCACATTCTCTTCAAATTGTCATGTAGTGGTACTCCTAGACTCAGAAAGGCTACGCAATAAGTGCAAAGGCTGCCAAAAATTATAAGCAGTGTCATCCATACACCCTTGAAGGAACCAACTGTAGTACGTCATTTAAATATTGTGAACAAGGTGTAGATGCGGTACTCTTGCACTTATAAAACATCTACACCTAGTGCAAAGCCATCAAAAACATACAAACAGGGTGATCCATACACCCTTCTAGGCTCCAACTCTAATATCTCATTCAAATATTGTGAACAAAGGGTAATTGTGATACTCGCACACTCCTAAAAGATCTGCACACAGTGCAAAGACTCAAAAATTACAAGCAGGGTCATACACCCATCAAGACACCATCGGTAAAATATAGTTCAAATATTGTGAGCAAAGTGTAGCTGTGTTACTTCCACACTCATTAATACACAATGCAAAGCCAAGAAAAAAATATTAGGCTGGTCATCCAAACATCAATAGATTCTCAAAGGCAACAACTGGTGGGCCTCATTAAAATATTTTATGTTTATGCTCTCCTACACTCATAAAGGCTTTGATTAAAGTGCAAAGTGAGGAAAAAACGATAAGGAGGGTCATACATTCATCCATAGATGATTGAAGGCAACAAATTGTGATCTTAAATAAAATATTTTGAAAGTTTAGCTGATGCACTTCTAGACTAATAAAGGCTTTACACAAAGTGGAAAGCCAGTAAAAAATGATAAAGAGGCTAATACAGTCATCCATAGATAGTAGAAGGCAAGAACTGGCGGGCCTCATAAAAATATTTTGAAAGTGTAGTTGATGCACTCCTACACTAATAAATGCTTTGCACAAAGTGAAAAGACAAAAAACAATTATAAGGGGGTCATCCAGTCAACCATAGACACTAGAAGGCAGCAACTGTCATGCCTTATTCAAAAAACATTGAACATTAAAAACACTTTATCTGTTGCTGTCATCTGCTGGTGTGGAAAAGTCAGGACTAATCCAGGCTTTGTTCATTTTTATCAGTGTGAGCCTGTCAGCTTTTCTGTTGACAGCCAAAAGTGCCTGTTGGTTATAACCCCCAAGAGGTACTAAAAAACGGCTAAAACAAGATGCTAGTGGCAGGACAGCACAACACCTCCAAGTCATAGAGGGACAGCTCATGCTAGGTGTCCAGCTTTGAGACCCAATAGTTGAAGGTCGCAGAGGAATTCTGGACTACACTGGTTTTGTCAGCCATGTATTGCTTGACCAACCTTAAAAACCTCCTGTTCAAAAATACCTGGTCATCAAAGCATGGATGCTGGGAGGGTGTCATGAAATTTGCCAAGGCCTTTGAAAGTGTAGCCGACATGCTCAGTGTGGACAACATGCTCTGAGATACCAAATTTGAGATGGAGAATGAGGAGTAGGAAGAGGTGCAGCAACTCGTGGAGGAAACCCTTATAGAAGTAGGGCCAGTAATCCTTGGCATTGGTAGCACATGTGCTGTGCCAGAGTGGGACTTGGCCCTGGCCTCCACAGTGTTCACCCATTGAGCCATCAGGAAAGTGTAGCATCCCTGGACACAGGCTTTTGTCCACGTGTCGGTCGTTAAGTGGACAATCCCAGTAACTGCATTGATAAGGGCATGAGTGATGTTCTGAGACATGTGCTGGTAAAAGGTGGGGATGCCACATTGGGACATTTAGTGGTGGCTGGGAAACAAGTACCGAGGGACGGCTGCCACCATGATTTGACAGAAATCCTGTGTCTACAAGCTGAAATGGCAATATTTTCATATCAAGCAGCCTGAAAATGTGCCTGTTTAGCATTTGGGCTTGTGGGTGAGGGGCTGTGATTTTTTTTCATTCCAAGGTCTGGGTAGGGATTCCAAAAGCTGTGCTGGGACAAATTTTTTGAAGTGCCTGATGATGGTGCATCAAAATGTGCAAGGACATGCACATGGCAGGAGGCATCTGCACCAGTGTCATGGACAGGGGATTGGGAAGCACCTAGCACAGGGAAAGAAGCACTGATGCCACCAATCATGGACTTGACCCCCTACCTGAAAGCAATAAAAGTCAATGGGTACCTGAACTTTGGTGCTTTAAAATGGTTGTAAAATGGTCATAGTCATTGATAGACGGCTGCAAAAGGAAGCTAAATGGGGGTAAGAACAGGACAATTGCCCTTCAAGCAAATGTGGATAGGAAAATGACTTACAATAACACAGAATAAAGAAAGAAAAATATAGTAATCTGAACCAGAAGGTGCAGGTCCAAGTAGAGGAGAAGGTGAAGGAGGTGGACTTGGCGGTGTAAGTGGACGAGGCAAGGGAAGATGTATCCAACAATTTTTTAGTGTTTTTTTGTTTTTGTTAGGAAACTGACTTAAAAAGAACATAGGGCTTAAAAAATACACAATTTAACAATCTTGAGCCAGGAGGTTCAAGTGGAGGAGGAGGTTTAGGTGGAGGTTTAGGAGGAAGAGGCATAGCAGGAGGTGGTAGCTAACACTGATTTTGTATTTTTTTGGGGGTACTCAGAGCCAGTGTTATAATCTGCTGGCTACTGTCTCTCTATATACAGGCTGTGTTATGCTCTGCACTTTTTTGATTTTAAAATTGAAGAGTTGACTTTGAGTATGAAGTTGAGATTGACTTTGAAGAGTTGGGAAAGTAAGTAAAGGAGCTGGATGCTCAGGTAGTTTTTTCTTCTATCCTTCCAGTAGACGGGTATGGTACCAGGAGATGGAACAGGATCCTTGATGCAAGCAACTGGCTAAGATAGTGCAGTTAGCAAGGATTCCATGACCTCGGTGTGAATCATCTTTACGACGGACTCCTCGCCAGAGACTGACTACACCTCAACAAACCTGGGAAACAAACTTTCACCAGAAGACTTGCTACACTCATCAGTAGGGCGTTAAACTAGAAGAAGAGGGGATGGGAAGAAAAACAGAATTGAACGTGAAGCCAGAAAAACTACTGATGAAGGATATAAGGTGCAGCAAAGAAGACCCAATATAACATACTCGGAAGGGAGGTAAGAAAATTTCTAAAACAATCCACATGGAGGAGATTGGAACAAAACAAAATCCTCTGAACTGCATGCTCACAAATGTCAGAAGCCTGACAATCAAGATGGAAGAACTAGAATAGAAATACATGATCCGAGTGCGTATTGACGTGCGAGACTCGTGAGAGTTTCTCGCAAGTCTGACCCCGGCCGAAAGCAGATAGATGAAGCTGCAACCCATAATCAGGACCTTGTTATGGGGAACTTTAACTACTTGGATATTAACTGGGAAACAGAGACCTGCAAAACCCATAAAGGCAACAGGTTTCTGCTAATAACTAAGAAAAAATATCTTTCACAATTGGTGCAAAATCAAACCAGAGAAGCAGCACTTTTAGACCTAAGGATGGAGTCACACACAACGAATAAAAAATCGGTCCCATTTTAACGGTCCGAAATCGCACAAAAGTATCTTAACCATTGATCCGTTTTTGATGCGATTTTTCTTAATTGATGCGATTTTAATCACATGTAAGGATCCGTTTGACATTCGTCTGGCGAGATTTTCTCGCAGGGTAGCTAAATGGACATATAATGGAGCCCAATGACAGGTTTCCCCACACAAAGAATGAATAGATCTAGACACATATATCTATCTATCTATCTATCTATCTATCTATATATATATATATTTTTTTTTATACATGTCATAGAGACACATTAATATATATATTACAAATTCATACAATTCATCATAGCAGAATAGCCGCAGAAACATTTGCCGGCTTTTGTATCATTATTCTCCTGCCCGACATGAAATGACACATGGTTTACATATACAGTCATGGCCAAAAGTTTTGAGAATGACACAAATATTAATTTTTACAAAGTCTACTGCTTCATTTTTTCTAATGGCAATTTGCATATACTCCAGAATGTTATAAAGAGTGATCAGCTTAACAGCAATTACTTGCAAAGTCAATATTTGCCTAGAAAATTAACTTTATCCCCCAAAACACATTTCAACATCATTGCAGCTCTGCCTTAAAAGGACCAGCTAACATCGTTTCAGTGATTGCTCCATTAACACAGGTATGGGTGTTGATGAGGACAGGGCTGGAGATCAATCTGTCATGATTAAGTAAGAATGACACCACTGGACACTTTAAAAGGAGGCTGGTGCTTGGCATCATTGCTTCTCTTCTGTTAACCATGGTTATCTCTAAAGAAACACGTGCAGTCATCATTGCACTGCACAAAAATGGCCTAACAGGGAAGAGTATCGCAGCTAGAAAGATTGCACCTCCGTCAACAATCTATCGCATCATCAAGAACTTCAAGGAGAGAGGTTCCCTTGTTGCCAAAAAGGCTCCAGGGCGCCCAAGAAAGACCAGCAAGCGCCAGGACCGTCTCTTAAAAGTGTTTCAGCTGCGGGATCGGGCTACCAGCAGTGCAGAGCTTGCTCAGGAATGGCAGCAGGCAGGTGTGAGTGCATATGCACGCACTGTGAGGCGGAGACTCTTGGAGCAAGGCCTGGTCTCAAGGAGGGCAGCAAAGAAGCCACTTCTCTCCAGAAAAAACATCATGGACAGACTGATATTCTGCAAGAGGTACAGGGAGTGGACTGCTGAGGACAGGGGTAAAGTCATTTTCTCTGATGAATCCCCTTTTCGATTGTTTGGGACATCTGGCAAATGGCTTATTCGGAGAAGACCAGGTGAGCGCTACCACCAGTCTTGTCTCATGCCAACTGTCAAGCATCCTGAAACCATTCATGTGTGGGGTGGCTTCTCAGCCAAGGGAATGGGCTCTCTCTCAGTCTTGCCTAAAAACACAGCCATGAATAAAGAATGGTACCAGAATGTCCTCCAAGAGCAACTTCTCCCAACCGTCCAAGAGCAGTTTGGCGATCAACAATGCCTTTTTCAACATGATGGAGCACCTTGCCATAAAGCAAAGGTGATAACTAAATGGCTCAGGGAACAAAACATAGAGATTTTGGGACCATGGCCTGGAAACTCCCCAGATCTTAATCCCATTGAGAACTTGTGGTCAATCATCAAGAGACGGGTGGACAAACAAAAACCTTCAAATTCAGACAAAATAAAAGCATTGATTTTGCAAGAATGGACTGCTATCAGTCAGGATTTGATCCAGAAGTTGATTGAGAGCATGCCAGGGAGAATTGCTGAGGTCCTGAAGAAGAAGGGTCAACACTGCAAATATTGACTTGCTGCATTAACTCATTCTAACTGTCAATATAATGTTTTGTTACTCATAATATGATTGCAATTATATTTCTGTATGTGATAAAAACATCTGACAAACACACATAAAAACCAGAGGGCAGCAGATCATGTGAAAATATAATATTTGTGTCATTCTCAAAACTTTTGGCCATGACTGTAGTTAACCATTTCATGATTTTTTTGTTATGTCTATCACAATTAATTAGATGAGGGTTTGTGGGTAAAATTTTGGACTTGTAGGGGTTAATTTAAGGGGTTAATTCGTTGTATGAAATTGCAGGGACTCCTGCTGATGTCACTGAGGCTGCAGGGAGTCCCCTTAATTTCATACAACGAATTAACCCCTTAAATTAACCCCTACAAGTCCAAAATTTTACCCACAAACCCTCATCTAATTAATGGTGATAGACATAACAAAAAAAACATGAAATGAAATGGTTAACTATATGTAAACCATGTGTCATTTCATGTCAGGCAGGAGAATAATGATACAAAAGCCGGCAAATGTTTCTGCAGCTATTCTGCTATGAAGAACTGTATGAATTCGAAATATATGTATAAATGTGTCTCTATGACATGTATAAAATATATATATATATATGTGTCTAGATCTATTCATTCTTTATTTAACTGGTCTCTGTGATTTTACTGTATTGGAAGAATTGCCGGCTTTTGCTAAAGGACACCGGGTGCGATTTTATCGCAAGTCACACATCTAGTCCATTTTTAGTCCCATTTTTTCTCGCCTCCATAGACTTGTATTGTCGAATCCGATCCGAAAATGGTGACAATCGATTGTCTCGGTCCAAGGATCGGATCCGATCAAAAATCGCATGATGGGAGCTGCTCCATAGAATAACATTGGGATGAATGCAATGCGATTTTTTATCGCATTGCATTCGTCCGATTTAATCGCCAGTGTGACCCCGGCCTAATACTATCTAACAGACCTGACAGAATAACAAATCTGCAGGTCGTTGGACATCTAGGAAATAGTGAGCACAATATTGTAGTTTCACTTGTCTTTCGCTAGGGGGACTTGTCAGAAAAACACTGAACTTTAGGAAAGCAAAGATTGACCAGCTTAGAGATGCCCTTAATCTGATACAATGTCCTCAGAAATAACAATACAGATAATAAATGAGATGTTTAACCGTAAATAGGAAAAACCCAGTCTACTCATATCTACCAATGTCCTTTTTTTGGGACGCATAATCTTTTGCTTCTAGCAACTAAGATTTTATAATTAGGTCCAATTTTTGTGTTGTGTTTGTAAAATGAATGTTTTCAAAACAGTAAATATGTCATTGTCATTTTTAATTGAATATTCTTCCACCCAGAGAGCTTTCAAAGCACCTATTTTCAAGGTTTTTTCAAAATTAGGATCATAAGCTGAAATTATTATTTAAAATCACAGTTCTGTGATCACAAAGTTATTAGAACTATTATTTATACTTGAAGGAAGGTATATAATGCAATGGCATTGATGTAGGTTTACCAAGGCCAGAGTTATATTCAAGTGAAATTGCCGTCCCATTTTTGGGACATTGGCAAAATGCACTATCTATTTTCGATGGTTTTTTTTTACATGTAAATTTTTGTCTGATTCACTAGTTTTTCTACATAACCCTAAATCATTTACAACTGATATGGCAGGCAGAGGTCTTTTAATTTCATTTCTTCCTTCTTACCAGATAGTCTGGAAATCCCTCACCCCTCCACCCCCCTTCCCCAGTACCTTTCTGACTATATATGCTTTGTGAAACCTGATATCTCAGCTGTACTGGAGACACTCAGGAGAACAGACCCTGTAACTTGCTGGCTTGTCAGACATTGTTTACGATCACATCACAGTATATAAGGTTGGTATTTTATGTTTTTATTCATCACAATTGTTTATTTAGCTTGTTTTATGAATGGATAGTGAAATGTGAAATATATTTATATATATTTAAAATAATATATATTTTTATCTATAGTTTTCTAAATGTTACTATACTAATTTTTGTTTTTGTTGTATCAGCAGTAAGAACATGGCATATCGATATAAAAAAGGACTTACTGTTGATGAAATACTAGGTTATCTTGAGGAATTAGATGACCAAGAAGAGGAAGATTCTGATGTTGAAGTAGTGATTGTGCCCCCTGACCCTGATGAGGCAACTGATGAGGAAGATTTTCAGGAAAATGAGCTTCATGTTCATGAACTGAATGATGTAGCAGGAACTTTGGAGGTATTGCACACTTCAACAGAAATTGAAGAGGCTCCTGAGGTGACATCAACTGAGAATTTACCATCCACCTCAGCAGGAACTTCAAGTACCAGTAGCAGAAAACGACCAAGGAATCAAACTTCAAAACCAGTTGTGAGCAAAAAAAAATGCAACAGAAATATTACAATGTGCAGCAACTCCAAAATGGATAAAATGTCACCCAACATATGAAAGCAGTGGGGACCAGTATATGTCTGAAATAAGCAACATTTGTGACCTTTTAGAAAATAAAAATGAAGTTGAAGTATTTGAAGAGTTTTTTTCCCATGATGTTATGGATATTATTTTGACCCAAAGCATGCTATATGCAAACCAAAAAAATAAACCCTCCTTTTCCAGCAGCGAGGAAGAATTGCAAGTTTTCTTAGGCATATTATTACTGTCTGGATATCATTCTCTGCCCCAAGAGGACATGTACTGGGAGCAAGCTCAAGATGTGGGAGTTCCATTGGTGTACAAAGCAATCTCAAAGAACCGTTTTAGGGAAATTAAAAAATATATACACCTAAATGACAATTCTAAAATTGACAAGTCTGACAAGATGTACAAAGTTAGTTTATTCTTTGAAGTACTGGGGAAAGAATTCCTGAAATTTGGTGTATTCCACCAGGAACTTCCTTAGATGAAATGATGGTCCACTACTATGGCAAACACCCTACAAAAATGTACATGCGAGGTAAGCCAATAAAATTCGGCTACAAAATTTGGTGTCAGTGCAGTTCTCTACCTCTACAAATTTGTGCCATACTGTGGTAAGTCTGACAAAGAGGAAGGACCGTTAGGCTTGAGAGTAATTTCACAACTTACAAATGTAATTCCTAATTCCCAGTCATTCTGTTACAAGTTAATTTTTGACAATTTCTTTACAAGTATTGATGCTCTGGTGATGCTGGAAAACAAAAACATCCAAGCTACTGGCACTATGAGAAAAAATCACACAAAACAGTGTCCTCTTATGCCAAGCAAGGAGATTGAAAAAGGAAAGAGGATTTTGTGATTATCGGTTAGATAAAGCAAATAACATTCTTGTAGTGAAATGGAAAGATAATAAGGTTGTCACGTTTGGCACGAACTTCAGCACAATAGAGCCTTTGTCAACAGCTCGTAGGTACTCTCAAAACCAGAAAAAACATATCCAAATCTCAATGCCGCTGATGTTTCAAGAATATAATTCCCACATGGGGGGAGTTGATTTATTGGACAAACAAATCTCCCTGAACCGTGTCAGAATCCATTCCAAAAAGTGGTGGCCTCTTTTCACTCAAATGATAGACATTGCCATTGTCAACACCTGGAGGGCATATCAAATGGCAAATGCAGTAGAAAGTGTGCCACTGCTAAGTGTAAGGAGGAGGATTGCATTGGCCTATCTAAGCAAAAGCACACAATCAACCCCAAAGCGATGTGGACCTCAACGGAGTAAACTATTAGGTGGCCAAGTTAGTGATGACGTCAGATTTGATCCTGGTAATCATTTGATAGAGCCAATTGCTACACAAAGAAGGTGTGCTTTATGTAAGAAAAAAACAACCAGAATTTGCAAACGGTGTGATGTTCCCCTTCATGCTAAGTGTTTTGCTGTATTCCATTCCCCTAACTGAGTTATTTGGAGAATTTTGTAATATAATATTTTGAAAAAAGTGCATATACATATTGTTTGCATAATAGTTTGAAAGCAAAAAGTGCAAAACAATAAAGTTGGATAAGTTCTATCTTTTCTGAGTTTTTGCTATCACTTTCTGCCAATGTCCCAAAATTGGGACGCCCTTTTCTGAAAAATCCGTACTTGTAAAAATTTGGCAAATTATGTTTCTGATTTATTAGGACCCAAATCATTAAAAATCTGCCATTTAAAACAAAAAATGAAAATTGCTAATTTGGCAAGTAATGGGTTCAACAAAGAAGTAAGAGGGGCAGTTTTGGTGTTAAGTGTCCTGTTGCAGTTTATATCTGCAGTGTGGAGCTTTGCAGCAGTGAATAAAAGCTAAGTGTGGTGTTTTTTCTTTTCCTAGTCCCTTTGGGTGTTTTTCCACTTTCCCCTGTGTTTAATATCTGCAGTGGCAAAGGCTAGTGGTACTTGCTGGCCAGTATATTAGCCAGGGCAGAGACAGGTGACACTAGAGATTAGGTTCATGCTGGTGGCAGGGGGAAGAACCTGCATAGGGTGTTAGGGGAGTGCAGGGACAGTCTCAGGCTCTCATTCACTATAGCTAGGGCCTTCCTTTCTCTTTTTCCATCCCTTTGTGTGTGAATTGCGCCATCTGTTGACTGACCACCCTTTGTGGTCCAGTCACACCGTGACATACAGGCTTGAAATTGCCCCCAAAACAAGCTAAAAACTCGTTCAATGAGTGATCATTATTGCAGTGTTAAAATCAATTTTGTTGGCATCACTGCTCATTATGTAAACAGCGAATATGCAGCCAGCATGATGTGGCATGGGAAAAGAACAATTGTTTTTTGTCAGCCAGTAAGTGAGCACTGCTTGACTTAATTAATTGATGCTCCTAATTGCCAACTAAATGGGCCTCAAGACCCATTCAGATGAGTGTATAATTGGTCTATGTGCAAAACAGGTAGCATCACGGAAGCACACTGACCAATGCAAATATATGTGGAAGGTCACATTAATGGTTTACATTGATGGATTGTTTGTAAAAAAATTGTGGAATGTGTTACTTTGATCCATAATTCAGGACCAGACTCACCAATTACAGAATCAGTCAACAGGTCTGCAAAATCCAGATGACATATGAGTCAACATACATGTTATGCAAATTATATTTAATCTCTTTATTTATTATATTTTTCATCTAAAACAAGATGCCATACTGATGCCCAAAATGGACATACGATTGTGAAAAATAGACATATACAGTGGGGAAAATAAGTATTTGATACACTGCCGATTTTGCAAGTTTTTTGTAATTTTTATCGTAGGTACACCTCAACTGTGAGAGACAGAATCTAAAAATAAAAACCAGACAATCACATTGTATGATTTTTAAATAAATATATTGCATTTTATTGAATGAAATTAGTATTTCATCACCTACCAATCAGCAAGAATTCTGGCTCTCACAGACCTGTTAGTTTTTCTCTAAAAAGCCCTCCTACTCTGCACTCATTACCTGTATTAATTGCACCTGTTCAAACTTGTTACCTGTATAAAAACACCAGTCCACACACTCAATCGATCACACTCTAACCTCCCCCATCATGGCCAAGACCAAAGAGCTGTGTAAGTACAATAGGAACAAAATTGTAGACCTGCACAATGCAGGGATGGGCTACAGGACAGTAGACAAGCAGCTTGGCAAGAAGGCAAGAAGTGTTTGCACAATTATTAGAAAATTGATGAAAAACACAAGATGACTGTCAATCTTCCTCAGTAGAGTTGAGCGACTTAAGTCAGATCGGGTTTCATGAAACAAAATTAGTTTCAGATGAAACTGGTCTGACAAGGGGAAAAAAAGTCGGAGTTTTGTCCAAAACCCGACCCCAATGCAAGTCAATGGGAAATAAAAGTTGGCATTGAGCGGATGAATGTCATCTGCTCAATGCCGACTTTTATTCCCCATTGACTTGCATTGGGGTCGGGTTTCAGACGAAACTCCGACTTTTTTTGCCCTAGTCGGACCAGTTTCATCTGAAACGAATTTTGCTTCATGAAACCCGATCCGACTAAAGTCGCTCAACTCTATTCCTCAGTCCAACATTCCATTCAAGATCTCACCTCGAAGGGTAAGGATGATTCTGAGAAAGGTCAGGAATCAGCCCAGATTTACATGGAAGGACCAGATCAGTGACCTAAAAAGAGCTCAGATCACAGTCTCCAACATTTCGATTAGTAACACACTACGCTGTCATGGATTAAAATCCTGTAGGGCACACAAGGTCACCCTGCTCATGCCAACACATGTCTAGACCTGCTTGAGGTACACCAATGACTATATGGATGATACAGTGGATGCATGAGAAAAGGTCATGTGTTCAGTTGAGAAGAAAATAGAACTTTTTGGTATCAACTCTACTCGACGTGTTTGGAGGAAAAAGAAGGGTGAGCACAACCCCAAGAAAACCCTCACAACTGTGAATCATGGTGGGTAAATATCATACTTTGGGGGTGCTTTTCTGCAAAGGGGATAGGATAACTGCACCATATTGAAGGGAGGATCGATGGGGTAATGTATTGAGAGATTTTGGACAGCAACCTTCTTCCCTCAGAAAGAACATTGAATGGGACATGAGTCATGGCTGGTTCTTTCAGCATGACAGTGACCTGAAAAATACAACCAGGGCAGCTAAGGGTTGGCTCTGTAAGGCCGGAGTCACACTTGCGAGAAACTCGCACAAATCTCACGTCTCAATACCCGGGCCTGCCTCCGGCACTCGGGACTGGAGTGTGCAGCTGCATGTATTTCTTTGCAGCTGAGCACTACGGGCCGAGTGCCCGGGTGTGCCGGGTATTGAGACGTGAGACTTGCAATTTTCTCCCAAATGTGACCCCGGCCTAAGAAGCATTTCAAGGTCCTGGAGTGGCAAGCCTTCAGATCTGAACCCGACAGAAAATCTTTGGAGGGAACTGAAACTCAATGTTGCTCAGAGACAGCCCTGGAACTTTAAAGATTTGGAAAAGATCTGTATGAAGGAGTGGGCTAAAATCCCTTCTGCAGTGTGTGCAAACTTGGTCAAGTACTACAGGAAACATCTTACCTCTGTGATTGCAAACAATGGTTTGTTTACCAAATATTATGCTCAGTTTTTCTATTGCATCAAATCTTTATTTCATGCAATAAAAAGCAAATTAATTATGTTAAAATCATGCAATGTTATTTTCTGGTATTTGTTTTTAGATTCTGTCTCTCACAGTTTAAGTGTTCCTGCAATAAAAATTACAGACCTTTCCATTCTTTGTATATAGGAAAACTTGCAAAATTGTCAGTGTCTCAAATTCTTATTTTCCCCATTGCAGGTAACAATATGGATGACAAGCCATCTGCTTTTATTTCTGGAAGAATAATGGCAGGCAAAATTTCTTTGTTTTTAGAACATGCAGGAAACAATCCGAAAGTTTTTACCATCAGTGTTTCAACAGTTATTTTCTGATATTTAATTAAAAAAAAAAAAATTGCAAAGATTTTTCTATCCACTGTGATGTTCAAAATAGATGGAACATAGATTTCTCACAGATGAAATCTGTCTGCTGTCACTGATTTATCACATACCTGTAGGCTTGTAAAGACACTGTCACACTTAGCGATGCACCAGCGATCCCGACCAGCGATATGACGCGGTCAGGATCACTGGTACATCGCTAAGTGGTCGCTAGAGAGCTACCAAACAGGCAGATATCACCAGCGACATCGCAGGGGTCGGGGGTCGCTACTTACCTGTCACACTAGGCGATCCTGGCGTCCTCCCGCCCGGCTCCACGCTCGTCGTTCATCTCTCCACAGGAAGCGCCGCAGGAAGCTGATGACGAGAAACGGTCCAGGATGTTCTCGCGCGATCAGCGATAACCAGCGGGGGAGCCGGTCGTAGGTAAGTATCACACACAGCGATATCGCTAGCAATATCGCTATAACGTCACAAGTTATAGCGATATTGCTAGCGATATTGCTAAGTGTGACAGGCCCTTAAGGGTGATTTTAATCCGTGACTCTTAACAAAAGCAAACATGTCTCAATGCACGGTCCACAAAACAACATGGACATATGAAATGTCACACAGCTTATAAAGGGTTTATATTATATCTGTGTAAAGCATGGATAGAATAGGTAAGTGAAAAACATATATCTGAAAGAGACCTTGAGTGTAAATTGGACTAAAGCCCCCGTTACACATAACGATGTCCCAGCGATCCCACCAACAATCCGACATGATGGGATGGCTGGGATATCGTTAGGCTGATCGCTGGTGAGCGATGCTTGAGTATCCCATTGACTTTCATTATACTGAGTACTCGATATGAGCCCTTCCAAGCATCTGACCTGCTCGATTTGAGTATCGTGCACTTGAACATTTTAGCGCTCAATCATCATTAGCAGAATTAGAAATAGTGAAAATTCAAAAATTAAAATGACCATGTCAGGAAAAATCATAGAATCATAGAATGGTATAGTTGGAAGGGACCTCATGGATCATCTGGTCCAACCCCCTGTTCAAAGCAGGTTTCAATAAATCATCCCAGACAGATGTCTGTCCAGCCTCTGTTTAAAGACTTCCATTGAAGGAGCACTCACCACTGTTAGAGCTTTGGCTGCACGGTCCCCCCGCTGCGAGTGTTGTGTCTTTCCGGTCCCCCACTGTGAGTGATGTGTCCGCTCAGTCCTCCGCTACTCACCTCCTCTCTCCTGCATCCCGACGTGCTGCTGATCGGGGTTTGCGGTGCATTCCTCCTGCGTTACCAGCCTCGCGCATGTGCCTTAGTTCTTGGCCGCGTGCACCCTTGGTACCTTTAGCAGCTTCGGTGACCCGACCCAGAAGTACTGCTTGGCTAATGTAGGGCATGCACCATGTACATCAGGCCTTCCTCCCTTAGTGGAGGCGCCTGATTATCCTGTACTTAGGCCCTCTCTTGTATGTTTTTCTCCTGTGCCTCTGCCTTCCCTGTGGATATTAGTGCTTCTCCCTTTGTGTCTCCTACAGTCCCAGTCTCCTCTGTCCACTTCTGGTGGTCTCCAGTAACTGCTCTATCCCCTAGTTCCTTCCATCCTCAGACCCTGGTCCTAGACTCCTGTCCCTCTCCTGTCCTAGTCCCACTGCTACCCATTTGTGTCCTGTCTTTCTGCCCTCCCAGTTCCTTCTGTATGGAGTATTATTGTTTGCAATTCCTCCGAGCTGCCCTCTTGTTCCAGCTGTCGTGGTATTTGAAGCCCCTGGACCCCGCCAGTGCAGCTTTCTCCGCTCAGAAAGGATTGACCCTCCTGTGTGAAAATCAAAGTCGCATAATATCCTGAATGCAGTCAATGGAGTCTAGGTTATCTTCACTACAGGCTTCTGATCTGGGTCAGGTCACCGCAGCTGCTTCTTGGTCTTCGCTGGCTTAGGGCACATGAGCCCATCCTCGATTGGCGTTCGGGTGAGTTTCTTCGATGGGGGCACCAGTGTCACGAACGGTGCCCACTGTCTGTTTGTCCAGCAAGTTCTCCACTGCCTTCTTCTGTTCCCACAGGGTTGCCTGCCACTTACTGGTCATTTTCTGATGTTTTTGACAAGAAAGAGGGAGAAGAAGGAGCCCGATTGAGCTAATTCCTGGGATCACCCCGCCCAGGAGTAGAATCTACCCGATGTCTCCTACTGAAACTGCGTCCATGTCTGAATATATCCTGGAGAACCTAGCCAAGAGGTTATGGAAATATTCCTCTCCTGCGGGAGCCTGATTTTTCTTTGTTAAGAAGAAGGACAGCTCTCTTTGGCCTTGTATTGATTTCTGGGGCCTCAATGACATCACAATAAAAACAAGTATCCTCTGCCGCTCATTTCTGAGCTCTTTGACCATTTAAGAGGATTCTGGATCTTCTCTAAACTGGATCTTCGTGGTGCCTACAATCTGATCCGTATTCGCTCTGGAGATGAGTGGAAGACCAACTTTAATATGCGGGACAGACATTACGAACATTTGGTCATGCCCTTTGGTCTCTGCAATGCCCCCACAGTGTTTCAGAAATTTGTCAACAACATCTTCTGGGATCTGCTATATTCATGTGTTGTGGTGTATTTGGATGACATTCTCATCTTTTCTTCAGACCTTCCTTCCTATAGGAGAACTGTTTGTCTGGTGCTGCATCGACTGCAGGAGAATCGTATCTATGACAAGATTGAGAAGTGCATTTTTGAGTAGACTTCCTTACCTTTCTTGGGGTATATTATCTCTGACTCTGGAATGAGGATGGATCTGAGAAACTGTCTGCTATTCTCAAATGGCCACGTCCTGTTGGAATTTAGTCTTTTCAACGCTTCCTTAGTTTTGCAAATTATTACAGGCAGTTTATTCCTCATTTCCCCTTGGTCATCAAGTCCATCTCTTCTCTTGTTCGAAAGGGGGCTAATCTCAATGGCTGGACCTTGAAGGCCAAAGATGCTTTTCAGACCCTGAAATAGTCCTTTGTGGCTGCCCCTGTGCTACATAATCTCGAGGCAAGTAGGCCATTCATCCTCGAGGTGGATGCTTCCTCCACAGGAGCTGGCGCAGTACTTTCCCAAAGGTCTTCTTCAGGTCAATTAGTCACTTGTGTTTTTTTTTCTACAAAGCTTTTTCTTCTTCAGAATGCAATTACTCAATCGGAGATCGTGAGCTATTGGCCATAAAATTGGCTCCAGAGGACTGGCGATACCTGCTTGAGGGGGCTGTTCATCCTTTTATAATCTTCACTGACCATAAAAATCTGGCCTATATTCTGTCCGCTCAGAGGCTCAACCTCCGGCAAGCCAGGTGGTCTCTGTTTTTTGGCCGCTTTGACTTTGAACTCCATTTATGGCCAGGCAATAAGAACGTCTAAGGCAGATGCATTGTCCAGGTCCCTTCAGTTCTCTGATACGGTAGAAGAGCGGTCACTCATTATTGATCCAACCAAGATCATCACTGTGGCTCCCTTTAACCTTGTTACTCTACCACTGGGTAAGACTTTTGTGTCTGAGGCTGATAGGAGTGTTACATTGGGTACATTCCTATAAATCGCTGGTCATGCTGGAATTAAGAAGACTCTAGCCCTTATCTCTTGCTACTACTGGTGGCCTTCCCTGCACCAAGACATTGTAGACTTCACCGCTTCCTTTCCCTCCTGTGCCAAGACCAAGGTCCAAAGATGTTTACCCTTTGGCCTTTTGCTCCCTCTGCCAGTTCCATTGGATCCCTGGCAACATGTAGCAATGGACATTATCACCGACCAATCTTATTCATCTGGTTGTACAGTTATCCTGGTGGTCATGGACCGTTTCTCTAAAATGGCTTACTTCGTTCCTCTACCTGGGCTGCCTTCAGCTCCTGAGTTAGCAAAAATTATTATTCATCATATCTTCAGATTTCATGGATTTTCTTGACATATCATGTCTGACCAAGGAGTCCAGTTGACTTTCCGGTTCTGGAGAGCCCTTTGCAAACTCTTGCATGTGTCTGTGGATTTCTCCTCTGCATACCACCCTTAGACCAATGGCCAAGTAAAGCATACTAACCAGGCGTTAGCATCCTACCTGTGTCATTTTTCCAACGCTCATCAAGAAGATTGGGTCGGCCTCCTTCCCTGGGTAGAATTTGCTTATAATAACCACCCTAGCGAGTCTTCAACCAAGTCTCCATTTTTCATTGTCTTTGGGCAACACCCTGGTATTTCGATTCCAATATCCTTGGTCCTTCGTTACTCACCTTCTCGCTCCTGCGTCCCGATGTGCTGCTGACCTGGTTCGTGGCATGTTCCTCATGCATTGTCAGCCTCATGGCAGTGTCACGCATGCACCTTAGGTCTCGACCGCGCGCACCCTTGGTACCTATAGCAGTTGCAGTGACCTGACCCAGAAGCACCGATTGGCCAATGGATTGCATGCCCCAGGTATATCGGGCCGCCCTCCCTTAGTGGGGGAACCTGATTATTGTGTGTTATCCAGTACCAGTACTTAAGCTCTCTCTTGTATGTTTTTCTCCTGTGCCTCTGCCTTCCCTGTGGTTACTAGTGTTTCTCCCTTTGTGTCTCCTACAGTACCAGTCTCCTCCGTCTGCTCCTGGTGGTCTCCAGTACCTGCTCCTTCTGGAGTATTATTGTTTGTAGTTCGAGCCTCCCTCTTGTTCTGGCTGTTGTGGTATTTGAAGCCCCTGCCTCTAATGATCCCTGTATAGGGGTTGGTTCAACCTGGTTAGCTCACCCAGGGGAGGTTCGGTACCAGGACCCAGTGGGTCCACTCTTTGAAGCTCACCTCTTTAGGTGTTACAACTACCTCTTGAGGCAGCCTGTTTTTCGCTCGTTGATCACCCTGTCAAAAAGTTTTTTTCTAATATCTAAACTGTCTCCTCCCATTGCTTCTAATCTTTCAGTTTTTCCTTGTGCAAAAGAGAATAAAGATGATCCTTCTACAATGTGACAGCTCTTGAGATATTTGTAGACTGGTATTAAGTCTCCTCTCAGTCTTTTTTTTACAAGCTAAACATTCACAAATCCTGTAACCATTCCTCATAGGACAAGGTTTGCAGACTGGTCACCATTCTGGTCGCTCTTCTCTGAAATTGCTTCAGTTTGTTGATGTCTTTATTAAAATGTGGTGGCCAAAACTGGACACAGTATTCCAAATGAGATCTGACCATAGAAGAGTACAGGGCAATAATGACTTCACGTGGTCTAGACTGTATGCTTCTTGTAGTGAAACCTCCACCAGGGGGAGCTGGTGAGGGAAGAGAGGTTACACACTAAGAGCAGCAACCCTGAGCAACAGCACAGGTGCCACCGGTAATGAGAGAGAATAGTCAGACGAACCGAGTCAGAAACTAGCAGGAGCAGATGTACCAGAAGGAGCAGCAATACACCTAGTCAAAATACCAAGCCGAGAGTGAGAAAACCAGAACATGAGCATGGGGTCCAAAACGTGAGGTGAAATACGTGGTCGGGGTACAAGCCGGGGAGTCAGATGCCAGAGAGGGAACGTAAAAGCAGAGACGAATACCAAGAGACGGGGTCAGAGATCAGTCCGGGTCATACACGTGAATATCAGTCAAAGGCAGGAGGATCACCAAGGTACAAGGGTCAGAGGCTCTAAACTGGAAGCTTGAGCTATCACTAACACTGGTCAGCAGGCTGTGAGAGACTGAAATAGCCCAGCTAGCTCCTGAACGAGGCTGAGGAGATTAACTCCTGCATGACCAGTCCGGAGTGAAGACAGCAGAAGGTAAACTCCAGACTGGACCATGACACTTCTGTTAATGCATCTCAGAATTTTATTTGCATTTTTTTCTGCTGCATTACACTGTTGACTCATGTACAGTCTGTGATCTGTTAGTATACCCAAGTCTTTTTCACATGTGCTTTTACTTAGCCCTATTCCTCCCATTCTGTATATGCTTTTTTCATTGTTATTGCCCAAATATAGTACTTTGCATTTTTCCCTGTTAAAAACCATTCTGTTAGTTGATGCCCACTGTTCCAGTTTATTTACATATTTTTGAATTCTCTTTATCTCTTCTCCAGCATTAGCTATCCCTCCTAGCTTTGTGTCATAAGAAAATTTAATCAGTTTACCCTCAATTCCTTCATCTAAATCATTAACCCCTTCATGACCAAGCCTATTTTGACCTTAATGACTAGGCCATTATTTGCAATTCTTTATGAGGTAATAACTCAGAAACGCTTCTACGCATCCTAGCGATTCTGAGAATGTTTTTTCATGACATATTGGGCTTCATGATAGTGGTAAATGTAGGTCGATAATTTTTGCGTTTATTTGTGAAAAAAATGGAAATTTGGTGAAAATTTTGCAAATTTCGCAATTTTCAAATTTTGAATTTTATTCTGTTAAATCAGAGAGCTGTGTGACACAGAATAGTTAATATATAACATTTCCCACATCTCTACTTTACATCAGCACAATTTTGGAAACAAAATTTTTTTGTTAGGAAGTTATAAGGGTAAAAAGTTGACCAGCGATTTCTCATTTTTACAACAAAATTTACAAAACCATTTTTTTAGGGACCACCTCACATTTGAAGTCACTTTGAGGGGTCTATATGGCAGAAAATACCCAAAAGTGACACCATTCTAAAAACTGCACCCTTCAAGCTACTCAAAACTACATTCAAGAAGATTATTAACCCTTCAGGTGCTTCACAGGAACTAAAGCAACGTGGAAGGAAAAATGGACATTTTAATTTTTCCAACAAAATTTTTTTTTAGCATCAATTCTTTCATTTTCACATGGGCAACAGGATAAATGGATCCTAAAATTTGTTGGGCAATGTCTCCTGAGTACACTAACACCTCATATGTGGTCATAAACCACTCTTTGGGCGCATGGCAGGGCGTGGAAGGGAAGGACCACCATTTGACTTTGAAAAATTGAATGGAAAATTAGCTCCAATCGTTCGCAGTTGCCATGTCGCATTTGGAAAGCTCCTGTGAGCCTAAACATTGGAGCTCCCCCACAAGTGACCCCATTTTGGAAACTAGACCCCCCAAGGAACTTATCTAGATGCATAGTTAACACTTGGAACCCTCAGGTGCTTCACAAATTGATCTGTAAATAAAACTTTTCTTTTAGCCTCAATTTCTTCATTTTCACATGGGCAACAGGATAAAATGGATCCTAAAATTTGTTGTGCAATTTCTCCTGAGTACACCGATACCTCATATGTGGTCATAAACCACTGTTTGGGCACACGGCAGGGCCCAGAAGGGAAGGAGCGCCATTTGACTTTTGAATGGAAAATTAGCTCCAAACGTTAGTGGACACCATGTCGTGTTTGGAGAGCCCCTGTGTGCCTAAACAATAGAGTACCCCCACAAATGACCCCATTTTGGAAACTAGGCCCCCCAAGGAACTTATCTAGATGTGTGGTGAGCACTTTGAACCCCTAAGGGCTTCACAAAAGTTTATAACGCCGAGCCTTGAAAATAAAAAATCATTTTTTTCCTCAAAAAATGATTTTTTAGCCCACAATTTTTTTTTCACAAGGATAACAGGAAAAATTGAACCCTAAAAATTGTTGTCCAGTTTGTCCTGAGTATGCTGGTACCCCATATGTGGTGAGGAATCACTGATTGGGCACACGTTGGGGCTTGGAAGGGAAGTAGTGACGTTTTGAAATTTCAAATTGATTGAATGGTCTGCGGGCGTCATGTTACGTTTGCAGAGCCTCTGATGTGTCTAAACAGTAGAAACCCCCCACAAGTGACCCCATTTTGGAAACTAGACCCCCCAAGGAACTTATCTAGATGTGTGGTGAGCACTTTGAACCCCCAAGTGCTTCACAGAATGACCTTTATGCCCCATTTTTTTATTTTACCAAGGGTATAAGATGAATTGGACCTCAAAAGTTGTTGTGAATTTGTCCTGAGTATGCTGATACCCCATATGTGGGGGTAAAACTCTGTTTGGGTACAAGGTAGAGCTCGGAAGGGAAAGAGCACCGCTTGACTTTTTCAACGCAGAATTGGCTGGAATTGAGATCGGACACCATGTTACGTTTGCAGAACCCTTGATGTGCCTAAACAGTGGAAACCTTCCACAAGTGACACCATTTTGGAAACTAGACCCCCTAAGGAACTTATCTAGATGTGTGGTGAGCACTTTGAACCCCAAAGTGCTTCACAGAAATTTATAACACACAGTAGTGAAAATAAAAAAATCATTTTTTTCCCACAAAAAATGATTTTTTTAGCCCGCAATTTTTTATTTTTACAAATGTAACAGGAGAAATTGGACCCCAAAAGTTGTTGTCCAGTTTGTCCTGAGTACGCTGGTACCCCATATGTGGGAGGAACCACTGTTTGGGCACACATCGGGGCTCGGAAAGGAATTAGTGACGTTTTCAAATGCCAACTTGATGGAATGGTCTGCCGGCGTCATGTTATGTTTGCAGAGCCCCTGATGTGCCTAAACAGTAGAAACCCCCCACAAGTGACCCCATTTTGTGAAAACTAGACCCCCCAAGGAGCTTATCTAGATTAGTGGTGAGCACTTTGAACCCCCAAGTGCTTCACAAAAGTTTTTAACGCAGAGCCATGAAAATAAAAAATCATTTTTTTAGAACTCGGAAGGGAAAGAGCGCAGTTTGACTTTTTAAACCAGAATTGGCTGGAATTAAGATCGGACAACATGTTGCTTTTGCAGAGCCCCTGATGTGCCTAAACAGTGGAAACCCCCCACAAGTGACACCATTTTGGAAACTAGACCCCCTAAGCAACTTATCTAGATGTGTGGTGAGCTGATTGAACCCCCAAGCGCGTCACAAAAGTTTATAACGCAGAGCCATGAAAATAAAAAATCAGTTTTTTTCCACAAATATCATTTTTTAGCCCCATTTTTTTATTTTTCCAAGGGTATCAGGAGAAATTAGACCCCCAAAGTTGCTGTGCAATTTTTCCTGAGTACGCTGATACCTCATATGTTGGGGTAAACCACTGTTTGGATACATGTCGGGGCTCGGAAGGGAGGGAGCACGGTTTGACTTTTTGGATGCAAAATTGGCTGGAATCAATGGTGGCGCCATGTTGCATTTGGAGACCCCCTGGTGTGCCTAAATAGTGGAAACCCTCTCAATTCTAACTCAACCCTAGCCCCAACACACCCCTAACCCTAATTCCAACCCTAACCCCAACACACCCCAACCCTAATCCCATCCATAACCCTAACCAAAAGCCTAACCCTAATACCAACCCCAACACACCCCTAACCCTAATCTTAACCCTAATTCCAACCCTAACCCTAATTCCAACCCTAACCCTAATCCCAACCATAACCCAAATTCTAACCATAACCCTAATTGCAACCCTTACCCTAATTCTAACCCTAACCCTAATTGCAACCCTAACCCTATCACTAATTGCAACCCTAACCCTGATTGCAATCCTAACCCTAATTCTAACCCTATCCCTAATTCTAACCTTAACCCTAAAGGAAAAATAAAAATAAATATATTTTCTTTATTTTATTATTTCCCTAGCCAAGGGGATGATAAAGGGGGCTTTACTTCCTTTTTTTGTATTTTGATCACTGTGATAATTTATCACAGTGATCAAAGTGTACCTGTAAAAAGAATGAATGAATCTGCCGGGCCGGCAGATTCATGGGCACACTGCACATGCACCCGCCATTTTGTAAGATGGCGGCGCCAATGGAGAGAAGACGGCGGGACCATGGGAGGTACCGAGACTCATGAGGTACCGGGAGGGGCTATAGGGGGCGATCAGAAGGCAGGGGGAAGCGGGGGGAAGCGGAGGGGGAGCATATTACTATCATTCTGATTAGCTGTTTCACTTTTAACAGCCAATCAGAGCGATTGTAGCCACGTGGGGGTGAAGCCACCCCCCCTGTGGTAAAGTACAAAGCCCCCTGTATTTGCGGGTTGGGTGACCTTTCAGTGACCCTGGTCACCCGACCCACAGGGGGCTTTAAAGTCATGACGCCACATAGGCATCACTGGTCATAATGGCACAGGTTTTCATGACACCTATGTGGCATCATTGGTCGGGAAGGGGTTAATAATGATGTTGAAAAATACAGGGCTCAGGACAGAACCCTGTGGTATCCCACTTGAGAAATTCTTCCAACTGGATATGCAACCATTTACAACCACTCTTTGGGTCCGATCACTAATCCAGTTCTGAATCCACCTAACAGTTGCCTTGTCTATTCCATACTTAGTCATTTTTTCAATAATGATGGTGTGAAATACTTTGATAAATGTTTTACTGAAGTCAAAATATAATATAGCTACAGAATTTCCCTGATCCACCCAGTCAGTTATTCTGTCACAGAAGGATCATTTCATTCTTAACCAGGTACTAACATACATGTTGTTTAATTATTTGTTCAAAGATCTTTCCCAGTACATAAGTCAAACTCACCAGCCTATAGTTCCCTGGGTCCAGGGCAGGTATTAGTGGCAGGCAGAACAGGCAGCCGCCTATGGACCCTGCTCCTCCAGGGGCCCCAGCCAGTGCGGCTATTAGTGGCACACCACACAGCTGTTATGAGTCTCCTGAGTAAGAAGGGCCTGGTGCCATGCTGCCCCTATGCATCACTCATTTAACTTACCAGCATCATAGATGCTGATACAGTTGAAAGCAGTGATGGAGGAGAGTGCATCACATGATGCCCCCCTCCCATCACTCTCCATTGCCTCTGACTCAGCAGCGTGTGTCAGGAGTGGAACTGATTAGACGCTGAAACACTCTGCAGAAGCCAGAGCAGCAAGAGAAAGAGGAGGAGAGGTAAGTATTGTGTGTGTATGTGTCTGCTGCACGTTACTGTGTGTGGGGGGACTACACTATACTGTGTTATGTGTGTGTCTTCTGCACTATAATTTGTGTACGGGAGCTGCATTATACTGTGTGTGGAGGCTGCACTATACTGCGTGTGTGTTAGGGGGGCTGCATTATACTGTGTGTAGGGCTACATTATACTCTGAGGGGGCTGCATTATACTCTATCAAGGACCATGGGGAGTGCATTTTACAATACGTACCATATGGGACCTGCATTATACTGTATTGAGGACTATTTCTACCAATCATTCTTGCTCTACCGGAGTAAGAGTAGAAGAGTAGGTGCACACGATCAGTAAACAATGTGGGTTGGATGTTGCCTACTTGTGCAGCATCCAGATGCTACAGCACAGTGGATGGGATGTCAAGAAATCCCTGGTCCACTATGCATGCACAGATACCCAGGAATCACCTGCGGAAACAGACATGTCGTGCGTCTCTGCAAACCGCAGCATGTCTATTTATGTTGCGGAAACGCGAATCTCCGCAAGATAAATTTCACCCGTACAATGTATTGGACGTGGTGATTCTGCACGTTTCAATGAACACATGCGAAATCACCTGCGTTCAATAGCCAGCAGCGGCCATGTGCTGCATCCAAGGTGCTGCCAATTACTGAACGTGTGCACATACCCTAAAGGAGCTGGGAAGCAATCGTTGAACGACTTGAATATTGTTGATCGTGCTCTCTTACCGGCCTGAATGTAAAGCTTATAAATACAACAGAAATATTGCTGTGTGAAGGTGCAATATGTGAGCATTTGGGGCCCCACTTTAAACTTTTGCCCACGGCTCTACTTTGTCTAAAACTGGCCCTGCCTGGATTTGAAGATAGGAACACAATTGCTTTTCTCCAGTCTTCTGGGACTTTTCGTGTTCTCCAAGAATTTTCAAAGATTATGAAGAGCGGTTCAAAAATTTCTTCTGCTATCTCCTTCAGTACTCTGGGGTGTAATTCATCTGGACCTGGAGTCTTGAATTTATTTATGTTAGCTAAGTATTCCCTCACTATGTTTCTGTTTATAGATAGCCTGGATTCTTCTACTCCTTTAATAGGAGAGAGAAGATCAGTTGTTGTTACATTTCCTTTCTGAGAGAAAACAGATGCAAAATACAAATTTAAAAGTTTGGCCTTCTCAACATCCTTTCTTACCATTTCATCATTTTCATCCTGTAAAAATCTTATAGCATCTTTGACTTTTCTTTTACTTTTGACATATCCCCAAAATCCTTTTTTATTGCTTTTGATGTCTCTTGCAAGCCTTAATTCATTGTCAGCTTTAGATAATCTGTTTTGTGCCATTCAGGTTCTCCACACTGTACTATAATCTTCTTTAGATATGCCTCGTTCTTTCCAATTGATAAATATTTATGAATTTGCTTGATCTGTTAGTTTTGCCTGAGAGAGATTCCCAACAAATGTCTGGATAGTTGAAATCTCCCATGACAACTATGTCATATTTTTTGGAGAACTTGGCCATTTGATGCATAGAGTTCATTCATATCTTCAGCTTGCACAGGCGGCCTGTAGTAAACACCTACAATGGTGTCCTTTCCGTTGTTCTGTCCTTGTATTCTTACCCAAACAGTTTCCACAGAACTCCCAGTCTCTGAAGCTTCAATCTCTGCAGATATATGCGTTTCTAACATACAATGTGACACCTCCTCCTCGTTTATAAAGTCTGTTTCTTGCAAATGAGTTGTATCCTTCTAACTTTGTATTCCAATCATGTGTATCTTCCCACCAAGTTTCAACGATTCCAATGGCATCATATTTCTTTTTCTGCATTATAGAAGAAGGTTAAGTAAATCTCTTGTAAGGGGCAAATAGAAAATCAGACATACTTTACAGTGTTTTAAGCAAAAGTGTGTTAAGTCTGTTTTTTTTGACACATCATTAATTCTAATATAGTTACCAGATTTGGAAAAGATCAATTTAAGTGTGATAATAAATAATTAATATTGAACTATTGTATAGTAAAAAGGTATAGCTTATTACATTGTGTTCCAAATTATTAAACAAACGCTATTTTTCTCTGATTTACCTGATTTACCTAGACGGTCAATACAAATGAATCAGCAGAATATTTAAATAATTATCCAGTAATTTTATTGGTCAAATCTCTTAATGATAACAGTATTATTTTCAAAGTTAAAAAATTTAAAATACACTGTTTCAAGTTATGCACAACAGATTACATGCTGGATTAAAAATCTTCTCAATACTGTGGTGCCCTGGTTGACGAATTAAGGAATTATTTCCAAAGCATAAACTCCTTTTTTCATCTCTGGTCCACTATATCTTCTGTGGTGATGTCACTCGATCAGCAGTATGATTCATACGACATCCAAAAGATTGTTCTGATGGCCACTGGCCGGGGCATCGCAGCATTGTGAAGTTTATTATCCAGGACTTGTTTTTGATCAAAGGGGGATCTTATCTACTCAGAATTGTCATCATGGATTGTTTCATCATATGAACACACATGCTGAACTTATAAAACGCATGGTGAGAGCTGCCTATTTATTTATTCTAATTTTAGGACATTATTCATATTATGTTGTACTCATATATTACACCATTTATTTATTGTGTTTTATACTGAGTACTATGTATGTAGATCTTGGCCTATAAACTGTCATCTCTGGTGTTTGACCTTTTGGTATTGCCTTTTTGACAGTTGTCTTTTTATTTGTTGATTTTTTTGTAATTATTTATTGTGAACATCTAGTAGTTTCCTTTTTTGTAAGTTATCATTTTTGCTGGACTTTGCCTTTTAAGCAGTTGTAATTCACATACAAATAGTGCAAAGATTTTCCTGTATGTTTTATATTGGTGAATAATTCACTAGCAAAGGGTGAGCCAATCTTTATAATATCTCCAACAGCTAGCAGTGCGATTAGTATTGTTTTTTCTATATTATATATTTAGGTGGTATGGTGTAGTTACTATTCAAATTGTAATAATAATACATGAATTTATTATTATCGTAAATACTAAATTGCACCCTGCTCTCAATATCCGTGTTGGCCACCACCTACTCCACTGATTTTTCATCTCAGTCCCTAACCCTTATAACCTTACTATAAAATAACAATAATAAAAAAAGTCTGCAAGTAAAATGATAGTTATTTCTTTTTTATATAAAGATCCACTCTTGACATTTAAATATAATTAAAAAATGCTTGAATGGATTTTAGAGTTTAGTCTTCTGCTGAAAGTGAATTAGCATTTTGTTCTTGCTGTTTCAAAAATAAATTTGGCAATGTGACCCTATTACTTTAATATGGTTATATTTAATTTGACAGATGTACTGCCTTTTAGCATTGTACACATTACAAAAGTTATGTCAAGGATGAAAAACTGAAGCAAAACTTAGGTAAACTTGAAAAATACAGAATGTCTAAAGCATGTACTGTACGTTTCGGATTATAAGATGCTCCAGATTATACAATGCTCCGGATTATAAGACGCACCACAAATTTTGAGGAGAAAAATAGGAAAAAACTACTTTTTTAATAAAATGGTGGTGCTTCTTATAATCCATGTGTCTTATTGCTTACCGGGGGTGGTGGCTGCGGTGAAGTGGAGTCCCAGGATCGCTGTTGGAGGAGGCAGGAGTGGAGCATTGCTGCAGGATGCAGGCTGGGATGAGGGGGTGTACAGGTGTCCTGCGCTGCGGGGTGTCCTGTGCTGTGGGGTGCCCTGTGCTGTGGGTGTCCTGTGTTGTGGGGTGTCCTGTGCTGTGGGTCTCCTGTGTTGCGGGGTGTCGTGTGCTGTGGGGTGTCTTGTGCTGTGGGGGCTCCTGTGCTGTGGGGGGCTCCTGTGCTGTGGGTGTCCTGTGTTGTGGGGTGTCCTGTGCTGTGGGTCTCCTGTGCTGCGGGGTGTCCTGTGCTGCGGGGTGTCTTGTGCTGTGGGGGGCTCCTGTGCTGTGGGGAGCTCCTGTGCTGCAGGGTGTCCTGTGCTGCGGGGGCTCCTGTTCTGCAGGGGGCTCCTGTGCTGCAGGAGGCTCCGGTGCCATGGGGGGCTCTTCCAACATTTTGTGAAAGACCAGAGACTCCTCAGTTCCGTGGTTTCCTGTCCAGTGGACTCTAGGAAACTGACCACAGCTGGGCGAAGCATATGCAGATGGAGATCTCAGCACCAAGATCTTGGGAGAAGAGATCTCAGCGCTGAAATCTCATCTCCCAAGATCTTTGTGCCTTGTTACCATCTGCGCATGCACCGCCCCCGTCGGCCATTTTCCTGGCGTCCACCGTCCAGGAAACTACTGAACTACAGGGGCTCTGGCCTTTTCCAAAATGTCAGCAGAGCTCCCAGCAGCACCGGAACCCCCACACTGCTGGAGACACCTGCAGCACCACCAGAGATGCCCGCAGCTCCGGAGTCCCCCCAACTACCAGAGATTCCCGCAGCACCACCGGAGATGCCCGCAGCTGTGAAAGAGATACATGCAGCACCGGAGCCCCCCGAACCACCTGAGATGCCCGCAGCACCACCGGAGATTTCTGCAGAACTGCCCTACACCCACTCATACCAGCCTGCTGCCTGCAGCAACGGTACCAGTCATGTATATCTGCATTATAAGACACACCCCCAATTTCCCCCCAAATTTGGGTGAAACAAGTGCGTCTTATAATTGAAAAAATACGGTAAATTTACAGTTAATAAAATGAAAAATGTGCAACTTGCATCATATATTCTAAGAATTGTGTAGTTATCGAATGTTTTTATCTCTTTCATGTGTTGGAGCATTTATGTTTATCAGTGTTGAAGTGAAGAAATGCACAGAAATAATAGGTTGGAATAGAAAATAATGGTTTTGCAGTTTTATCTGTAAACATTTTGATTCTATTCCTAACATAAGCTTCAACATATATCTTATCTGATTTAAAATATTTTTACATTTAGTAAGAAAGGTAGTGAGTCATGAGCAAAAGCAATGGTTGTCTTGGTTACTAAAAACCTAATACTGTACCCCAGGACATTTCTTTATGAATATGCAACCATTATAGATGAGCAGATCAGGCCTATTTGCATGTTTTTTCCAGGATAATTTGATTTTTGGATAAGTTAGTCTCTGCATATTCAATTTCCTATAATATGCTATGTGCTTTCTCTAGACCAAAAGCATAATAAGCATAAGATGTAAAAAATAAAAAAAACTTTATATTCACTTTTACTGTTCACTTCTCTGGCCCATTTGTGCTTCATCATCACCTTTATGGTCCTCAACGTATAATCAGTGCACCACTGCTCATGCTGAAATTAGGACTTCCCACTTTGAAGTGACCCGTGACGTTATGATGCTGTGACCTGTGAAAACCAGACAGCTAACATGGTGGGGCCATAAAAGTAAGTATAAGGATTTTCTTATTAATATTTTCATGGCTTATCTGGATTAGAAAAATTGTGGCCATCGGCATTTGCTTCATCTACGTGGAAGCAAATTGCTGAAAATCTACATATTGATGAATGTTGATTTTTGTAAAATTTGAATAGAATTCAATTCCACTGTACGTTATTCACTCATTTATAGTGATCACATACACCTGGCCACATAAACAGGTAAAGAAAAAAAGTATTGGAATTGTAGAAAATGTTACAAAAAATTAACATCTACAAACAGACTGCTTTAACCACTTTGCTTAGCATATCATAATTTTCTCTTTTTCACCCATATCTGGTCTTTGTGGCTGGGAACCCTAAGTTCTTTCCATGAAGCTGCTGGCCAATTGAGCATGGTGAGAAAATACATAGAGGGTTATAACCACAGAGGATAGAAAAAAGTTAGAAAAAGATGTATGTAATATGTATGCCTTCAATGTTGCACTTTTTTTGTTTCTTGTAAGAATTAGGTTGTGTTAAATAAGTATTGTGATTAGCATGATCGTTTCAGTTTCTTTAGTTTTTTTATGTAATGCTTTTCCTCTTTTATAAACTATAATATCCATAAGACACTACTACATGACTTAAAAATTACCTTTTCAAAAAGTATTAATTAAAAAAAATTTAAAAAGAAAGAAAAATATTTATGATTTAAGTAAGATAATTAAAGGCAGTACAAATTCTACGAATTCTATGGCTATATATGAAGACAAAATAATAATAATAATCTTTATTTTTATATAGCGCTAACATATTCCGCAGCGCTTTACAGTTTACACACATTTTCATCACTGTCCCCGATGGGGCTCACAATCTATATTCCCTATCGGTATGTCTTTGGAGTGTGGGAGGAAACCGGAGTGCCCGGAGAAAACCCACGCAAACACGGGGAGAACATACAAACTCCTTGCAGATGTTGTCCTTCGTGGGATTCGAACCCAGGGCTCCAGCGCTGCAAGGCTGCAGCGCTAACCACTGAGCCACCATGCTGCCCTACATAATAAAAATTTGTGGCCTTAGAATATAATAAATAAAGTGAAAACTAAGTCAGATGAATAAAATACATTCAAAGTTACATTATGTGAAAAATTACGTACATTCTTACTGGTTCCATACAAATTAAAAGGATATTTAGCAGCTACTTGCTGCTAATCAAATATCCTTTACTAATTGTTCATGAGCAAGCGTGACCAACTCCAGAAAAGCAGAAGTTTTGATATTTTGCTGCTATGGAGCATTCAGACCTGTTTTAACACACTTCCAATGAGGAATGATTTCAACAATGATCATAGAGCAGCAAGCAAAGCAATGTAGAAAAGTATAACGTTAACTCCAAACAATTTGGAGTCCATAATTCTACAGTGAGAATAGTCATTCACAAGTGGAAATATTCAACACGACAATTTTTCCAGGACTGGATATTCCAATAAATTCAGCTGAAGCTGATGCTGTAAAATGAAATATTGAAAAAAAAACTAAAACCTTGACAGTACAATTAGAAAAATAATTTGATTGATCATGGCATGTTTAGAAGCCATTGCCAGGAAAATATATTTTCTTTTTTAAAAGAACATGGGCACATAGTTATAGTCTACAAATCTGCATCCAAACAAACCACAAAATATCTGGATCAATGTCATTTGGACAGAGGAGCCAAAGTGGGCATGTCAGCAAACACACCATTTACAAACCATCAAACACAGTGGTGGAGGTGCGGGAGGTGTGATGATTTTGATTTGTTTTGCAGGGATAGGATCTGGGCACCTTGCAATCATTGAGTCAGCCATCAACTTCTCTGTATACTAAAGTTTTCTGGAGTTAAATATCCACAAGCCAAAGCTTGTGCAAAACTATTTAGCAAGAAAAGTAGAGAAAAGGATCCCAAGCACACCTTCAAATCTACATCAGAATGACTGAGAAATAAAGTAATCAAGGTGTTGCAATGTGTGTTTCAGAAAACTATTACTTCAAGTTTTTCCTGATAAAGGTGAATCTGCAAACTATTGAATCATGCGGTGTGCTTGTTTTTTCACAAAGTGCTTCTGCATTTTGACGTAGTTTTTGTTATGTATTAACGAGATGAAATCAGTCACATGCTATTTTTCATCTGTGGCTATAATTACCTAATATTAAGACCATCCAAAATCTGAGGTTTTTTTATGTCCACTTTTTTCCACTTCGAGAATTTGAAGAGCATACTTTTTTAATGTTACTTTTCAAATTTTGGACTATTATTTTATGTGCATACCATATAGCACAGCGGCATGCATGAATTGCCCAACTTGGTTTCCATAAATAAATAAGTAAGCAATGCAACTTCTACTTAGCTACCTGTTTTTGACTTTTTCCTGACTTCATGCTCAGAATAATAAGCTTCCAGACATCTGTTGATAAATTTGTCTTTGTCTTTGACATGTTTTAACCAAAAACAGATATAAAAAATACAAATTGTAGGCAAAATTTGACTACCAATGACAAGATAAGCAAACCAATTGGCCCAGCAAATGTTGAAAAACAGCACATAAAGGGATAAACCCATGTCAAACAAAATTTTCATCCTTATAGCTGACAACCATTTGTTTTCGGTTTACTAAGATCACCAGGAAAATTGCATCACAACAAAACAAGCAGAAGTAATTGCTTTAAAAAAATGCAAAACTTTTGGTCTCCACTATATGTAGAGATGAGTCGACAAATTCACGGAGTATCGAATTCAATCCGAATTTCCTAAAATGAATAGTTTTGTGCAAATTCAAACATTTTGATATTCAATTGGTGTTTCACAAAATAAACCCTAAAACTTTAACCCCTTAATGTCCAATGACGGACACAGTCCGTCATCAGACATTTCCCCTGCTTTGATGAGGGCTCCGGCGCTGAGCCCGCATCAAAGCCGGGACATGTCAGCTGTTATGAACAGTTGACATGTGCCCGCAATAGGCGCAAGCGGAATCGCCGTCCGCCCGCGCCTATTAACTAGTTAAATCATAGAATCATAGAATCGTAGAGTTGGAAGGGACCTCCTGGGCCATCTGGTCCAACCCCCTGCTCAAAGCATGATTCGCTAAATCATCCCAGTTAGATGTCTGTCCAGCCTCTGTTTGAAGACTTCCATTGAAGGAGAACTCACCACTTCTCGTGGCAGCCTGTTCCACTCATTGATCACTCTAACTGTCAAAAAGTTTTTTCTAATATCTAATTTGTGTCTCCTCCCATTCAGCTTCATCCCATTGTTTCTAGTCTTTCCTTGTGCAAATGAGAATAAAGTTGATCCTTCTACAATGTGACAGCCCTTTAGATATTTGTAGACAGCTATTAAGTCTCCTCTCAGTCTTCTCTTTTGCAAACTAAACATTCCCAAATCCTGCAACCTTTCCTCATAAGACAGGGTTTGCAGACCGGTCACCATTCTGGTCGCTCTTTTCTGAACTTGCTCCAGTTTGTTAATGTCTTTTTTAAAATGTGGTGCCCAAAATTGGACACAATATTCCAGATGAGGTCTGACCAAAGAGGAGTAGAGGGAAATAATTACTTCACGTGATCTAGACTGTATGCTTCTGTTAATACATCCTAGAATTGCATTTGCCTTTTTTGCTGCTGCATCACACTGTTGACTCATATTCAGTCTGTGATCTATTAGTATACCCAAGTCTTTTTCACATGTGCTGTCACTTAGCCCTATTCCTCCCATTCTATATATGCTTTTTTCATTTTTATTGCCCAGATGTAGTACTTTGCATTTCTCCCTGTTAAAAACCATTCTGTTAGTTGCTGCCCACTTCTCCAGTTTATTTAAATCTTTTTGAATCCTCTCTCTCTCTTCTCTAGTATTAGCTATCCCTCCTAGCTTTGTGTCATCAGCAAATTTAATCAGTTTACCCTCAATTCCTTCATCTAAATCGTTGATAAAGATGTTGAACAATACAGGGCCCAGGAAAGAGCCCTGTGGTACCCCACTTGAGACATTCTTCCAACTGGATGTGCAGCCATTTACGACCACTCTTTGGGTCCGATCACTAAGCCAGTTATGAATCCACCTAACAGTTGCCTTGTCCATTCCATACTTAGTCATTTTTTCAATAAGGATTGTATGAGAGACTTTGTCAAATGCTTTGCTGAAGTCAAGATATACTATATCTACAGCATTTCCTTGATCCACCCAATCAGTAATACCGTCATAGAAGGAAATTAAATTAGTCTGACATGACTTATTAGTTACAAACCCATGCTGACTCTGTTTAATCACTTCATTCTTATCCAGGTATTGACATACATGTTGTTTAATAATTTGTTCAAAGATCTTTCCTGGTATAGAAGTCAGACTCACCGGCCTATAGTTGCCTGGGTCCACCTTCTTCCCCTTTTTGAAGATAGGAACAACATTTGCTCTTCTCCAGTCTTCTGGCACTTCTCCTGTTCTCCAAGAATTTTCAAAGATTATGGAGAGGGGTTCAAAAATTTCTTCTGCTGACAGCGGGCATTTAAATAGCATTTCCGGCCGCCGGGCTGGAAATGACGTCATCGCCGACCCCCGTCACGTGATCGGGGGTCGGCGTCATGTTGCCTGGACAACCAGAGGTCTCTATGAGACCTCTATGGTTGTTCCAGGCATATGGCTTTCAGCGCCACCCGGTGGTCGGCACTGAAAGCACAGCAGTAAATCTGCTACATATGGGCGATCTGCTCATCGCCCATATGTAGCAGAGCCGATCGGGTTGTGCAAGCTTCGAGCCTCCTATGGAGGCTATTGAAGCATGCCAAAAGTAAAAAAAAAAATGTTTAAAAATAAAAAAAAATTAAAAAAGCCTAAAAGTTCAAATCACCCCCCTTTCGCCCCAATCAAAATAAAACAGTAAAAAAAAAATCCTACATACACATATTAGGTATCACCGCGATCAGAATCGCCTGATCTATCAATAAAAAAAAACATTAACCCGATCACTAAACGGCGTAGCGAGAAAAAAATTAAAAACGCCAGAATTACGTTTTTTTGGTCACCAAGACATTGCATTAATGCAAATCAAAAGAACGTATCTGCACAAATGTGGCATCACTAAAAACGTCAGACTGGCATGGAAAAAATAAGCCCTCACCCAACCCCAGATCATGAAAAATCGAGACGCTACGGGTCTCGGAAAATTGCGCAAATTTTTTTTTTTTTTTTTTTTTTTTAAGCAAACTTTGGAATTTTTTTTCACCACTTAGATAAAAGAGGACATAGACATGTTTGGTGTCTATGTACTCATAATGACCTGGAGAATCATAATGGCAGGTCAGATTTAGCATCTAGTGAACCTAACAAAAAAGCCAAGCAAAAAACAAGTGTGGGATTGCACTTTTTTTGCAATTTCACCGCACTTGGAATTTTTTTCCCGTTTTTGAATACACGATATGGTAAAACCAATGATGTCATTTAAAAGTACAACTCGTCCCGCAAAAAATAAGCCCTCACATGGCCATATAAACGGAAAAATAAAAAAGTTATGGCTCTGGAAAGAAGGGGAGGGAAAAATGAAAATGTAAAACCAAAAATACCCCTGGTCGTTAAGGGGTTAAACTTGCTCAGCACTATCTTTCACACTGCTTAAAGGGGTTGTCCCATGAACAAAGTTCATTTGAATTAATAATTCTTGGAATAATAATAATTTCCAAAATTGGTTGTGTTTTGAAAAATTTTTCCTGTGCTGGGATAATCTTATACACACATGGTCAAAATTGTTGGTACCCTCATTTAATGACAGAAATACCCATAATGGTGACAGAAATAACTTGAATCTGACAAAAGTAACAATAAATTAAAAAAAAATGACAGAAATGATGGTACCCCTGAAAATAATGTGACAAAAGGGGCATGTTAAATCAAGGTGTGTCCACTAATTAGCATCACAGTTGTCTACAATCTTGGATTCAGTGAGTGAGCCTGTATAGAGGGCTACAGATGCTCACTGTGCTGTTTGGTGACATGATGTGTATCACACTCAACATGGACCAGAGGAAGGAAAGAGTTATCTCAGGATATTAGAAAGAAAATTATAGACAAACATGTTAAAGGTAAAAGTTATAAGACCATCTCCAAGCAGCTTGATGTTCCTGTGACTACAGTTTTACATATTATTCAGAAATTTAAGCAACAGAGATTTATGGTTCCCAGGGAGGCATAGTTGTTTTAAATCTCCAGAGTCACTAAATCTTTCTTTTTGGTAGAGCATATGCTCTGAGCCCTCTCGCCCATAGACTTGAAGCCCTTATGATCAGTGGGGCACTCTCTCCTTTGGAGTGCAAGCTCATAGGGCTAGCAGGTCCTGTTTCTCTCACAATTAAAGTGTTTAGCTCTTATCATTGGCGAGGTTCTCTCTCTTCTCTTCCACATATGCTTTACCAGCAATTACAAGCTTTCAAGTATTGAAATCCATGCAAATTTATTAGCTGCATATTAAATTTTTGGGGGACATTTAGTGAAGTTGGTGAATTTGATTTTCAAAAGAACCACTAATTAGTGATGAGCGAGTATACTTGTTGCTCGGGTGCCCTCCGAGCATTTTGGCGTGCTCGGAGATTTAGTTTTGCTCGTCTTATCTGCATGATTTGAGACTTGTAGACAGGCTGAATACATGTGGGAATTCTATAACAAACAGGCCTTCCACACATGTATTCAAGCTGTGTAGCAGTTGCAAATCAAGCAGATAAGATGACGAAAACTAAATCTCCGAACACGCCAAGACACTCGGAGGACACCTGAGCATGCTCTGAAAAACGAGTACACTCGATCATCACTACCACTAATCTCTAATATTCCATCAATTAAAACTTAAAGAGCATCACTTTATGATGTGTATATGCTCTAATAACGGAAAGGACATGGGTTTTTCATTGTAAGTCATTACTTTATATGTTTGAACATTAATTCTGCAAAAAGCAAGTATCTCTGATGAGATGTGATTTTCCAGTATGTGTAATAGATCAGAATGCACGGGACAGTACAACTGTAATTTCCAATTTATTTACGGACAAAATGTGGTACTGTTGGCCACCATGCAATTTACTATTTAATTTTCTACAAATGGCTTTCACAGTGACCTTTGGATAGATAGTATAAGCCTTTGTATACTTCATAGCCTTTTCTTTCCTCTGTTGTTTAAAATTTGTAATATAGTTGAAAGATATATTGTTTAATCCTTGTAAACTGCTCTACTTTTGACAGACGTACATGAATACCATTTCTTCCAAGGAAAACTTTGTTCACCATTTATGTTATAAGTTAAGTTGATAAAGAAAAATTTCGCTTAAAATAGCCTTACTGGATCTTCAACGTTTCAGCAGATTGATGTTACCGGAGACAGGATATAAAACAGAACTACTATGTGTGCTTAAGAGGCATGGCTGGGCATCAGCGGTAATTTGTGGGTTTTCTATAATCCCTTGGGGACCCAGTCATCATTTTTTAAATTATTTATTGAAATAGGAGTACGAGGGCATGATTTTAATGGGATGAGTTGATGCTTTAAATAACACACTTCATTTTAACGCATCATGTGTTAAAAAATGGAAAAAAAAGTCCACCATTGATTTTTAAGTTCTGTTTTTATTTCATTTACTTTATGGTAAAAGATGACATGCTCTTTGTATACAAGTCAGTATAATTAAGGAAATATTACATTAATAAAAAACAATTTAAAAATTGGCTTGTGACATCACATTCTAAAGCCATAGCTTTTTTATTTTAATCGAACATCAAGAGGAAGTCAGAGATTAGCCACAGACTTACTTCCTGTTGATGTTCAATACATTCGATGGTGGGGACAGTTAAGCCAGCGCTAATTGGCACAAGGTGTCTGTGACCTCTCAAGAGTCCCGGGAATGCGCATTTGACTGGCACATTGCGGGCATACATTGGCATCCAAGTACTTCGGCTGCTCAGCTGCATTATTGTCATTTTTGCACTAGCGATATTCAACATATGTTTATCTGTTATCAGGTCACTAGCACTTTTGTGGCTTGGCTGCATTATTGTTAAACTTAGCACCAGTGGTTTTTGCACTTTTGGCACCTTATTTTTGCACATTTATAGAATATTCCTATTATATTTTCTTATATATATATATATATATATATATATATATATATATATATTTTATTATTTTTATTTTTTCCTTTTTATTTTTATCGCTGTCCAACAGACCTTTACTCCTATTGATGCCATATCCCTTATGGGATGCCACGATTGTGTAATATTAGATTTTATTTAATCTTTATGCATACCTATATTTAAATGTGGTACACCATTTTTAAATCATTATAACGTATGCGCCTATGTTGTGGTAATTTATTTATTTTATTTAACACATTGTGTTGTTGTGTGTCATTGTAAAATAAAGGCTATATATTTTATTCCATTTTATTCGTATTTTTTATTTATTATCATTTTTATTCATTATTATTTATTATTTACGGTGTTTTTGATCCTGCTGTTTTTTTGCTCCACATATTCCTTTAGTTTTTATCAATATTTTACCGGATGGTTTGCCATCCAATTATAGAGCGGAAATAAATATAGATTATTTCATTACTTATATAGTATTTTATATATATTTAATATAGATTTTTGTTTTTAATCCTCTCTTTCTTGTTTAATTACCTTTAACAGTTAATAGAGTTGCTTTAGGGCTTGGTTTTGGGGAACAAGCTGTAGTTTTTATTCATAGACTTGGGTGCTGGCACCTGTGCTGCATGGTGGGAATCAACTATTGAACAAGATCCACATTGGCAGTGCATACATAAAAATGAAAACCTCAAAAAGAGGAAAAAAAAAAAATCCTCCAAAAAATTCAGTTACAAACCAGATAGGCCCAAATGCATCTGCACTAATCCAGGGTGCAGCGGACCCAAGTAAAATGGCAGCTGCACAGGTGCATAAATACTCAATGAAACAGCCAGCCTACAATCAGGAATTGGCTGTGTGGTACACCAGTGCAGAAGAAATAATCCGCATGTGGCAGTGTTCACATGTTCACATACATAAACCATACAAGTTTGGGAAATCTCACAAAAGGTGCAAACATAAAAAGCAGCTAAATATATTTAGAATTTTTACTGCTCTTGGTTTTAGTTTAAAGCATACCGATCACAGTGAGTTACTTTTTGTAATGATACTGTAAGGTATGACACAAGGGTCCCTGATTATAACATTGCAGAATCTTCCATTCACTACACTGACCAGAACGATCCATGGCTGTCAAACGCTGCAGATGTGACCCCCTCCTCGCATCCCCCTGTCCAGGGGAGATTTTTGCATGTCAGCCCTGCAAATTTCTGTTCACTCACAAGCTGTAACCCTTTACTCACTCACTGCTTCCTGCTCTTCTCCCCCCTCCCGTCGGAAAGGAATTTCCTTTGTTTGAGAGAGACATGTGCTCTCATACATATGGGAGATATTAGAGAAGCCATAATGCGACAGCAGTCTGTGCTACAAAAATGAAAATGGCATGTGGTCACGTGCTCTGATCCAGCTTCACTACGGTGGTACTTGCTAAGTTCTTGCCCCAACAGAAACTGAGAAATGGATTTCTTTGGGACAGAGGCAAATAGACCGCCGGTGTGTGGACTCATTGGAAAGCTAATTTCAAGAGAAGATGAATGATGTTTCTTGGATGCCCTGCTAGGTTCTCAAGCCCAGTTTTATAGCCGAGAAGGTTTCAGAACCAAAAGTGTAACTTAGAGAAAAGGGGATGACCCCAGTTACTCAGCTCCTTTTATGATGTCATGACCCAGAAATATAGAGTACACTCACTCAGTTGGGAGGTCATTCTAGCTTGGGATGCTGTGCCAGTAATATCTCAAATGAGTGGTGACATGTGGCTCCTCCTCCCCACATGGTTCTGCCTGACATGATCTAAGCATTATGTAAGTATATTTACTGTTTTCATCCTCTTTATTTTGTAATTTGCATTGTACATATATAGTTTCATGTTGTAAAGTTTTTTTATCTTCTATAAACACTGCCCATTTTTGGGAATAAACTATAAAATTTATTAATTCGGCTCCCTGCTCTGTGACGAATTCATGCGCCTAAAATCTAATTACGTTACTAATTTGGGGGTTTGCTATGGACCCTCTTAATTAACTTATTGATTAAGAGAATCGTAGCTGGTGGCAGTGAAGTGTGATTTGGCCGGTTGGGCTAGATTGCAGTGACGGAAGGGGTTTTATAAACTGATTGTGTGGCTGCAGCCAAAGCATTTATAATTCCCTCACTGCAGTGGCCTAATCGCCAGTGCACAACAAGAAGCCTGCCCGGCAATTAATTATCCTAGGTATAATTCCCTGACAGACCTGACGATAAGGGGGGCACCGGAGAGCTGCGAGTTCCAAAGTGGAACTGAGAAAGTGGGATACACATAAATCCCTACAGCTTGTAACATATTGTGGCAGTGGTGGGATAACCAGAATAAACCTCCCTGTGGTAAATTGTAGGGCAAGACTAGCTTGCTGTTCTTATCACTTGGTGCCAGCTGTGGGATAACTAAGATAAGCCCCCTGTGCCTGTGATAGCCGTGTGCGGCCAAAGGTCACATCCCCCTGTCCGTGACATACCGGTGTCAGTGGTGGGATCGTGACACTTTCCATAATTAAACATTTCATGTCAATGTCGGGAATAAAACTATACTTCTGACAAGTAAATAATTTCCTTCCTGGATTTTAAAACCATTTTTCCCTTCTGCAGTCTCTTTGTCTAATTTCAGCTGCAGATTAGCTGCAATGATGTCTACCTCTATAATAGGATATAACATTTACTAAATCAGCAGCTCCATAATGATTTTATTACAATTAGTGATGGGCGAGCACTAAAATGCCTGTTGCTTGAGTCAAGCATATTGAAATGCTCGGCTGCTCGACCCGAGCACTGAGCCCAATGTAAGTCTATGGGAAACTCAAGCATTTTCGCCATCCCTCGGGGTCTTTTTAGGGTCTAAAAATGGTGGAAATCGTTGGTAACAGTGCTCAAATGACATGGAAACATTATGGGAATGACCCCTGGAAGCATTTGTGACTCCCAGGTCACTGCTGTAAACAATGTTGTCAGAGTCTTACGCCACTTTTACAGGCGCACAATAAAACATGCAAAAACGAAACCAAAATGGATTTTCCTGGGAAATATGTTAAGGAGAACGACTTGTATATAAGGCAAAATAAATAGCCCAAAACAAAAATACTCCTCCACCACTTGGGCTATGTTCACACGTAGTGTTTTTGATGCGTTTTTCCACTTTAGCGTTGCTTTCAACCAAGACAAATGCACTGGGAAATGTTATTTTAACATCTTACAATCATATCTGGCTATGTGGTGTGTGACAAATCATCAGACACATCCTGTTTCATTTATGAAGGAGGGACTCTGAAAGTCACAAAGCCTATTTTTATAGGGCCATCAGGCGGCCTTTACTATTCTTAAAGGTACAGCAGTCGGTCCTCACTATGGCTTGTTGTTCCCAATTGTTAAACAGTGGGTCTCCTATACCGTTATTGCCTATGCGTTGAATGCAAGGCCTGCCCCAAATTTGGACACACCCCAATAACCCTTTGAACAAACTTCCTGGATGGCCACATGAAACCAAAGTTCCAATTATTATTAATTTGGTACTACCATACTGTTTGATAAGCAACGAATGCAATGTCTGCCCTGACACAAAGTTACATGCAACCCAATAACCCATTTGAATAGACATCATGGACGGCCACATGAATCCAAAGTTCCCATTAGTATTAATTTGGTACTCCCATACTGTTTGCACATGAAGTGAATGCAAGGCCTGCTCCAAATTTGGACACACCCCAATAACCCTTTGAACAGACGTCCTGGATGGCCACATGAAACCAAAGTTCCCATAATTATTAATTTGACACTCTCATACTGTTTGCCCATGAAGTGAATGCAAGGTCTGAACTAAATTTGGATGCACCCCAATAACCATTTGAACAGACTTCCTGAATTTCCACATGAAACCAAAGTTCCCATCATTATTAATTTAGTACTGATATACTATTTGCCAACACATGGAATGCAAGGCCTGCCCTAGCCCAAAGTTGCAAGCACCCCAATAACTCTTTGAAAAGATGTTCTGGATGGTCACATGAAAGCAATGTTCCCATTATTAGGAAGTTGGTACTCCCATACTCTTTGCCTATGCAGTGAATTGCAGGTGTTGAGAAAGAACACCTGGCAGTGGAGCATTTCAGTGTTGAGTCTGAAGAATCAGCATTAAAGAATTGCAGTGTTGAGGCTGAACAACCAGCATTGGTGAAATACAGTGGTGAGCCTGAAGAACCTGCAGTGAACAATTGCAGTGTTGAGGCTGAAGACCTGGCAGTGGAGCATTACAGTGTTGAGGCTGAACACCCGGCAGTGGAGCATTGCAGTGTTGAGGAAGAACACCCAGCAGTGAAGCATTTCAGTATGGAGCATGAAGAACCAGCAGTGGAGAATGGCAGTGTTGAGGCTGAAGAACCTGCATTGGAGAATTGCAGCATTGAGGCTGAAGAAACAGCAGTGGAGAATTACAGTTTTGAGGCTGAAGAACCTGCATTGGTGAATTGCAGTGGTGAGGATGAAGACCCGACAGTGGAGCGTCGCAGTCTTGAGGCTGAACACCCGGCAGTGGAACATTGCAGTGTTGAGCCCAAAAAACCTGCATTACAGCATTGCAGTGTTGAGGAAGAACACCTGGCAGTGGAGCATTTGAGTGTTGAGCCTGAAGAGCCAGCATTGGAGAATTGCAGTGTTGAGGCTGATGAAACAGCATTGGTGAATTGCAGTGTGGAGGTTGAAGAACCTTCATTGTAGTATTACAATGTTGAGGCTGAACACCCAGTAGTGGAGCATTTCAGTGTTGAGCCTGAAGAACCTGCATGAGAGAACGTCAGTATTGAGAGAGAGCCAGTTCATGCTATGTGTCCAGCTTGGATGCCTAATAATTATTAGGCAAAGATGAATAAAGGAGGATGTTTTTATGGTTAGCAAGGTACTCCCTCAACATCTTCCAAAACTTTGCACTCCTTGTGAGAGTACCCCGCGTCTCAGGGCCAGTGCAATGGAAAGGTCTGAGAAAAGTCTACCAGAACTTTGCCAGTGTTCCCCTGCCTCTGCTGGATTGGAGTTGTGTCTCTCTCGCCTGTACTCCTTGGTTTTCCAACGAACTATGACCTCTGCCACCAGCGTTTTCAGATGGGAATATTTTAATAATTCCGCAACAAAGGCCCTCTCGTACTGCAACATTTTAGGTAACCTGTCTGCTGCTGGAATAAGAGATAGAAAGTTCTCCTTGTAGCATGGGTCTAAAAGTGTCATCAACCACTAATGACTGTCACCCAAAATTTTGAAAACTTGAGGGTCATGGGAAAGGCAGCATAACATAAACATAGCCATGCATGCCAGACTGCTAACAGGCAAGACTTCTGTGTTGTCACCAAGAGGACAACTGACCATGCTCTCCTTCTCCTCTTCCTCCTCCCTGTCCTCAGAACATCCACGCTGAACAGATGGTATGACAGTTGTGCTTATAGTACTGTCTATAGAGCATGAAACTAGCTCCTGTTCTTCCTCCTCATCTTCCATATTGTTACCCAATACACATTGGGATGAGATGAGGCTGGGCTGTGTGAAATCACCCTGTATGGTTCCTTGCTCTGTCTCATCATGCTTCGCCTGCAATGCATCCTCTTTGATTGTGAGCAAAGTGCATTTCAGAACACAGATAAGCAGGATGGTGATGCTATTTATGGTGCTCACCATCTTGGTGGAGTCCTCAAAGTTTTGGAGGATGGTACATATGTCTGACATCCATGTCCACTCCTGAGGTCTTATGTGTGGAGTCTGAACTGAATACTAATGGCCTTGTTGATGCTGGTAGTCAACAACTGCCCTATTATGCTCACAAATCCTTTCCAATTTCTGCAGGTTAGAGTTCCAATGCATGGGGATATCTCACACCACTCGGTGAGCCGGAAGCAGCAAATGCTGCTGAAGCAAGGTAAGGGCAGCTGAAGATGTAGCTGACTTTCTAAAATGGGCTCACAGGCGGCGTGCTTTCACAATTGTGTTTCACCATCATCCACTTCTTGTGATACGTTCCCACTGTCGCCTCTGTGTGACCGTGGCTGGTCAAATATTTGTGCATCGCTACATGCCATCTCCTCTTACCCCACTTTAAGTCGACCGGGCGAGAGTCCCAAATCTATAAATGGAAAAGTGAACAGCTCTTCAGAGTTTCCAAGTGTGGGATCAGTTGTCTCCGGGCACTCAGCATGGTGGGAAGAAGGTGGATCAGGGTGAGGAATATGCGATCCAGACTCGCAGCTACTCAGACTTCACCGTGTGGAAGACAACCTTTTGACACTGCTCTGGGTTCAATAATGGCATGGCTGGCCTAGGGGCTGATTCCCTGATGCTTCTTAGCTTTGCTCCTGAAGGAAGTGCATGGCATGGCTTCCTAGAGCATTCTCTATCTTTCCTTCACCTTCTTCACCTTCACTGAAAACAACATTCACAAATCTCATTGCTCACAAAACACATGCAAAACAGTACATATTTAACACTTTTGTAGCGGTAAAGATGCAGGGTGCCAGAAATGCAATGGACATGGTGTATATGGACTTTTCAAAAGCTTTTGATATGGTGCCACACAAAAGTTGATACATAAAATGAGAACAATGTGGATAGGGGAAAATATGTGTAAGTGAGTTAAGAGCTCGCTCAGGGATAGGAAACAAAAGGTGGTTATTAGTGGAGCAGACTCGGACTGGTTCACGGATAGCTGCTGCTGCAAAGGTAAATAAAATAATGGAATGCACTTAAAGAAGCATAGATGTTCATAAGGAGAACATAGTTTTACCTCTATACAAGTCACTAGTGCGACCACACTTAGAATACTGTGCACAATTCTGGTCTCCGGCGTATAAGAAAGACATAGCTGAACTAGAGAGGGTGCAGAGAAGAGAGATCAAGGTTATTAGAGCACTGGGGAGTCTGGAATAACAAGACAGGTTATTACATTTGGGGTTATTTAGTTTGGAAAAACAAAGGCTTAGGGGTGATCTTATTACAATTTATAAATATACTGTATGAGGGGACAGTACAAAGACCTTTCTAAAGCTCTTTTTACTTTTAGACCTGTGACGGGGACAAGGAGGCATCCTCTACGTCTGCAGGAAAGAAGGTTTATTCATTATCACAGATGCAGATTCTTTACTGTAAGAGCAGTGAGACCATGGAACTCTCTGCCCTATAATGCTGTAATCAGTGATTCAGTACTATAATTTAAGAGACTGGATGCCTTTCTTGAAAAGTATAATGTTACAGGGTATATATACTAGATTCCTTGATAGGGTGTTGATCCTGGGAACCAGTCTGATTTCCGTATGTGGAGTCGGGAAGGAAATTTTTTCCTCAATGTGGAGCTTAGTGTTTGCCGCATGGTTTTTTTTTTGCCTTCTTTTGGATCAACATATTAGGCTATGGGTTAAACTAGATTGACTTAAAGTCTCCCTTCAACCTTAAATAAAATGTTACTATGATACTATGTTTCCTGAACCAGTAATGGCTCTTCCTGATAAATTTTTTTCAGGGGAGAAAAGCAAGTCTAGAGTGTTCAGTGATAGCTGTGGGCTATTTTTTGCCCTGTGACCCGGTTATCAGAAGATTCCTTCCTAAAGTGTGAAAATAGTCATGTCCACACTGAGAGGGGACCCTCAGGCCTCGCCATTTTCTGTGTTTCCACAAGCCCAGAACGGTTTTTCTTTCTTTTGATGCTTTTTGATGCCTTAGGAGTTATCTATGACAAGCCTGAGAAGATCCAGGTCATTGATGTAAATATGCTGAACATGTCTCAGGGGACAAGCATTGCTGAGGATTATAGTACTTAGTTCTGGTAATGGTCTACTGATGTTCAGTGGAAAGATGCAGCTCTCAGGTGCCAGTTCTGCAGAAGCCTCTTTGATACACTTAAGGATGCCCTGGCTCTGCAAAGTCTGCCTTGCTCATTGAAGGAGACCATTACCCAGTCCATTCGCTTCGATCACAGAACTTGAGAGAGGTGTGATTGGTGAAGAGGTTTCAGTCATTCCCACTGAATTTGTCCACTTATCTAATGAGAAACTGATGGAAATTAGACCTGTCAGCTTTTGGACCATTTATAGGAGACTTTGGCACAATGTTATACTCTACCTTTACTGTGGTAATGCTAGATATGTTCTTAAGAACTGCTCTATATGCCTTTTAGCAAGCAAGCCATCTGGAAACACCTAAGTCTATATGATTGTCGAGGCGGTCACCCAGACTTCCAGGTACCTTTTTAATCCTCAGATAAAGTACTGATTAACGTAGAACTACTTTTCCAGAACCAGTTGTTATCTGCACTACCCATCATTGACTGTGGGTATGCACCCACTTCACTGATTCATGACTGGTTCTAAACTTAGGATTAGGGACAGTTAGGTTTGAAACATCCATTCAAATTTTTGTTATTGGCAAAACACCATTACTTTAGAATCTTGTCTAGCTGAAAATGGTGGAGTTCACATTTAGAGTGGGAACACTTCACTCTGAGTCCATCTACTGCTTTGTTTTGGATAATTTAGCTGATTGGTTGGTAAAGGGGTTTCCAAGGCTGCTTACACACAATGCTTTTATCTATTGGTGTTGGAAGGATATTGTTAAGTGGAGCTCCATTTATCATAAGAGATGTCTTAATTCTATTCTAAGAAATTCCCTGGTTATGTAGCTGGCTGTCTGCCTCTGATTACTGCCAGTTGCAGCCTTAGCTCAGTTGTGCATGTTTGTCTTGTTCCTCAGTATTCTGACTCTGATTTATTGCTGCCTGACCTTGGACCTTGCATATGACCATCCGATTGCCGAACCCCTTTGTTTTGATCTGACTATTCATCCCTCCTACCCACTCTGAATATACAGTTGTGGCCAAAAGTATTGACACCCCTGCAATTCTGTCAGATAATACTCAGTTTCTTCCTGAAAATGATTGCAAACACAAATTCTTTGGTATTACTATCTTCATTTAATTTGTCTTAAATGAAAAAACACAAAAAGAATTGTCCTAAAGCCAAATTGGATATAATTCCACACCAAACATAAAAAAGAGGGTGGACAAAAGTATTGGCACTGTTCAAAAAATCATGTGATGCTTCTCTAATTTGTGTAATTAACAGCACCTGTAACTTACCTGTGGCACCTAACAGGTGTTGGCAATAACTAAATCACACATGCAGCCAGTTGACATGGATTAAAGTTGACTCAACCTCTGTCCTGTGTCCTTGTGTGTACCACATTGAGCATGGAGAAAAGAAAGAAAACCAAAGAACTGTCTGAGGACTTGAGAAACCAAATTGTGAGGAAGCATGAGCAATCTCAAGGCTACAAGTCCATCTCCAAAGACCTGAATGTTCTTGTGTCTACCGTGCGCAGTGTCATTAAGAAGGTTAAAGCCCATGGCACTGTGGCTAACCTCCCTAGATGTGGATGGAAAAGAAAAATTGACAAGAGATTTCAATGCAAGATTGTGCGGATGTTGGATAAAGAACCTCGACTAACATCCAAACAAGTTCAAGCTGCCCTGCAGTCCGAGGGTACAACAGTGTCAACCCGTACTATCCGTCGGCATCTGAATGAAAAGGGACTGTATGGTAGGAGACCCAGGAAGACCCCACTTCTTACCCCAAGACATAAAAAAGCCAGGCTGGAGTTTGCCAAAACTTACCTGAAAAAGCCTAAAACGTTTTGGAAGAATGTTCTCTGGTCAGATGAGACAAAAGTAGAGCTTTTTGGGCAAAGGCATCAACATAGAGTTTACAGGAGAAAAAAAGAGGCATTCAAAGAAAAGAACACGGTCCCTACAGTTAAACATGGCGGAGGTTCCCTGATGTTTTGGGGTTGCTTTGCTGCCTCTGTCACTGGACTGCTTGACCATGTGCATGGCTTATGAAGTCTGAAGACTACCAACAAATTTTTCAGCATAATGTAGGGCCCAGTGTGAGAAAGCTGGGTCTCCCTCAGAGGTCATGGGTCTTCCAGCAGGACAATGACCCAAAACACACTTCAAAAAGCACTAGAAAATGGTTTGAGAGAAAGCACTGGAGACTTCTAAGTTGGCCAGCAATGAGTCCAGACCTGAATCCCATAGAACACATGTGGAGAGATCTAAAAATGGCAGTTTGGAGAAGGCACCCTTCTAATATCAGGGACCTGGAGCAGTTTGTCAAAGAAGAATGGTCTAAAATTCCAGCAGAGCATTGTAAGAAACTCATCGATGGTTATCGGAAGCGGTTGGTCGCAGTTATTTTGGCTTAAGGTTGTGCAACCAAGTATTAGGCTGAGGGTGCCAATACTTTTGTCTGGCCCATTTTTGGAGTTTTGTGTGAAATGATCAATGTTTTGCTTTTTGCTTCATTCTCTTTTGTGTTTTTTCATTTAAGACAAATTAAATGAAGATAATAATACCAAAGAATTTGTGTTTGCAATCATTTTCAGGAAGAAACTGAGTATTATCTGACAGAATTGCAGGGGTGTCAATACTTTTGGCCACAACTGTAATGAACCCTCTAGGTCTCTGACCTCTTAACGACCCAGCCTTATCCATGAGCAGTGACTAGCATCACATATGTCTTTTTAACTGTGCCTTTCCCTCCTCCTGTGTATAACCCTCCAAGTTTCAAATAATTGTAATTCTTCATGTTCATTTCCAAGGATTGCGCTAGTTATTCTAAAGGCAGGGGAGCTGAGCAAAGCACCGGATAACTAACCAGGTAACAAACAGGACCTGAACCATGTGACAGAGTAGGAGGTGGTCGGAGGCGGAGCCAGATGCTGGGGTGCAGAGGAGACAATAAACACAGGAGAAGAATTAAACAGGCTATGATCAGAACCAGGAGATCACGAGGTATCAATGGGGTGAGACAGGGGATTGTCAGAAGGGAAGACAGAGGTCAAAAGCCAGAACGAACAGTGCAGTACAATAGGGACAAACTGTGACGGAGTAACAATAGACAAGCCAGGAGGTCAGAATCGAAGAAGACACTAGAACCAAGACGAGAGAGAACAGATTGAGCGGACAGACCAGGTCATACACAGGAGGCAATCAAGCAATGCAGTATACATGCACACCAGGGGGTCAGACACACAATCAGAACAACAGTATAGCTGACAGGTAATCATAGTCTGGAGTGAGTATAAATACCCCTCCCAGATCTAAAGGGAGGCCAGCAAAAGTTAACCCTGAGAGAGCAGGACATTAACCATGTCCTGTACCATGACAGGAGCTTAATCAGGGGCGAGTTTTTGAGTTGTGCAGCTAGGGTCTCTCTAGTCTGTATAGGAACCAGTTGTGTAAATGTAGGTAGGGTAACCGACAGGGGGGTGGTCCACTCCTTGCTGCAAACATGCTCAAGATGGAGACAGAACTGTGTCCAACAGGTCTTCTTTATTGGCCGTCATAACGACGACCACAGCAATACACGATAGCAGTTTACACTCTCCGCACACAGGCCCGGGTACCTTCGCTTCCTTCTTACTTTCATATGACGACTCTCGCATGTTGTGAATTCACTTTTTGGCCTACCTCTGGTTACTGGTGAAGGTAGTGGAGATGGTTATATTGACAGAGGGGTTGCGAGTTCTCTTTCCAGGCTCCCTCTGGTGTTGCAGTTTCTTTAGTCAATGGCTGGTGTTCAGTCCTGTTCTCACAGCTCGCCACTACCCTCTTGTGGTCAAACTCCAATATTACACCCATCATCTCTATCTCCAGCTGTCTCCCATCTATCATCACCTTACCCTCTTTTCACAGACAGGTCCGTGTGTCAGCCCACTTCCCCTACACTCTCCCTTCCTTTGACCTTTGTCATCCTTAACAATCTTGCTCCCTCTCGTTAATGCTCTGAAGCTTTCCCACTTTCATTTGTTGGACCGGTTGTTGGGCCAGGCCCGCGATATGCGGGGGGCCAAACCAAACCGGGAGCAATCATGCTCCGAGTAGCTTATGACTACTCGCCAGCGTGTACGCCACCGCGACAATTCCTTCGGGTTGAGCAAGGACCACCCGGACTACTCTACGGGTGTGTGCTTCTCGCTGTTCTTCCCTTCTGTAACGTTCCTCACTTTGGAGCGCAATGATCGAGGCCCTAACCTACCAGGTCATCGTCAGCGTCCTCCTGTCCTTTGTGGGGGTGTTTGTCTGGTACTCGGGGTCTGACCTAGGGACCGCTGTCTGTTCTAATTCCATCCATCTCTTCTGTCCTGTCAAATTAAGTAGTCATGGTTGGCACCTTTTTCCTTACTCCAAGAACCAGGGACCTGTTGGACATATATTTTTTTAAATAACGGTTTAAACCAATTATACATAGTTTCAATATGTACTACGTTTGGACGGGCATAACATTTACCCTATTCCTTTCAACATTCTACACTAATTACCAAACTGTACTTTAAACTACTCACAAATTTTGTTACCTATATCTACTAGTATCATTATGCAACAAATATTGTCAAACTTTTTATTGTTTTTGTTTTTTTTAAACATACTATGTTTAATACTGTTACTTTTCCAACTAATTCGCTACGTTCTCTTTTTTTTTTCCTTTTTTCCTTTAAGTAAAGCATGACATTACTTTAAACACAACAACATTAGTGCTCCCCCTTCCTTTAAGGAGAGCACTCCCTCCATGCATACCTGCTGCATCAGGAGTAGGGTATTTTTTACCCCAAGGGGATGTGGAACAGTCCCCATGCTGCGCAACAGCGCATAGCAGTCCCGGTAGTCCATTCTGAAGGATACTACGGGCCACCTCCTGGAGGCCGATGTTTCGCCAATCAGCAAGGGATCCCACAGATGTGGAGTGTCCGGGATGCTTGAAATGTCTCTGGGCCCCGAGTGTCCCTGGTGTCCAGGACCAAGGAGTCCTTTTTTCCTTTATGGGGGCTTATAACCTTTGGGGTATGCGATAACCGCCACCTCATAGTAGCCGCGGGGGCAGTACTCCTTATAATGGGAGACCAGGTCTCCCTTCTGCAGAGCCCATCCATGCCTGATGGAGGCCATGTTAAGATAGATTTTGCGGCCCGCGGCAAGGTCCTGGATGAAGCCGTAGCCTTTTGCGGTATTCGTATGCACAAGCCGCCCGTACGACCGAGGGGTAGACATGGCAGCCTCCCCCTTCTCATGTAGCAGAGCCCATATCTTCCGCTCTCTGGCCTTCTTTTGCTCAATGACCTTTGCAACCCAGGCGGAGGGTCCGGTATAGGTCACAGAACCAAGCGGGCAGGCCGTGGTCGAGGTCGAGAGCGGGGCAGCCGCGGGGACAGGCAGGTCGGCCGCAGCTGGGACCAGGCTAAGGACAGGGGCAGCCACGAAACCAGGTGGTTGGACCACAGCCGGAGTCTCAGACAGGGCAAGGGTGGCCGCAGTCACTGGCAAGTCGGCCGCAGCCCAGACCACGGGTGATGTGGCAGCAGCCATGGGGTAGGCCGCAGCCGGGACTAAGGAGGCCGCAGGTGCCAGCAAGCAGGCCACAGCTGAGGATGGGGCAGTGGGGGCCACGGGTGCTAGGAAGCAGGCCGCAGAGGTGGGAGGCTCGACGGCCATGGTGATCTGGAGCAGGGCCGAAGTAGCGGTAGGCCTCAATGGACGGGATGCTGCCGACAGCTGGAGTGCAGCAGGGTAGGCCGTGTGCTGGTCCCGCGCCGGCAACGCGGACCATTGCGCCGCTGGGTGGAGTGGCTCCGGGTCATGGATGAAAACTTCGGTTTGCCCGGCGGAGGCTGCAGAGCCCTCTGGAGCCGGGGTCGCTGAAGGATGGGAGGCCACACGGGGAAGCAGAGTGGTAAGGGCTGCCTGCGGTGCCACCGGCTGGGCTGGGGGAACACTCACCTTCCCCGGCACCGCGGCTTCCAACAGGCCACCCTGCGGCTCCTTGCGTAACCAGTGATCTTCACCCCGCCGCCTGGCAGGGCCAGCCTCCAGGCCCGGTGGTTCCGCAGGGAGACTCCAGGCTGCCTCATCCAGCGGCTGTTCCAGCAGATCCCGGAGTCTCTGCTCCTCTCCGGTACGCGTCTGGGGCACCGACAGCAGCTCCCAGGGGCAGGTCTCCCTACGAGGCTCAACCTCCTGATGCCATTTCCACTCCAGGCACCTGCGGCCATGGCAGCTGCAGCGTAGCATCTCGTCCGAGGTCCAGAAGCTCAAAGCGCCAAGCAGCCGCACCCAGTCTCTTCACTTGAGCCACTCCCACCCTTGGGTGGGGAGTTGGTTGGCCTCTCGACCCAGCTTCCAGGGTCCAGCATGAGGGGGCGGCTATCTCCAGACATGCGCCGCTTCCCCCAGGGGCGGGTGCAATATAGCCCCAGGTTCTCCACTATGGCTGTAAACTCCTGTGCTTCTTTTTGGTGCTGGAAAGCCACAGCAATTTTTGTCAAGTTCTGACCACAGTCCAATTTGTAATCCACAGGGAAATTCTTCAACCCGTACAGCTCGGGTCTTTTGAATCTTCGGGGCAGGCTTACTGCTAAAGATGGTGTATTTGTGATGGGGATCCTGACGACTATGCCAAATGTAGGTAGGGTAACCGACAGGGGGGTGGTCCACTCCTTGCCACAAACAGACTCGAGGCAGAGACAGAATTGTGTCCAACAGGTCTTCTTTTTTGGCCTCGTCATGACGACCACAGCAACACAAGACAGCAGTTTACACTCCGCACAGAGGCCCGGGTACCTTCGCTTCATTCTTACTTTGATATGACGACCCTCGCGGCTCTTTCACTACAGCTGACCTAGGCCTACCACTGTAGCGCTTCGCCTGCCCGAGTCCATCCGTCTTGTGGTACCCCAGGTAGTCTCCGTCTGCGGCTTCTGTCGTCAGGGCCACCCCCCTTGACCATCTCAGCTGCCAGTCCCCTCTGGAGCTTCTTCTCTGTCTTGCCTTTTCTGTCGATCTTCCTGTCTCCTGCACTCCCCCTCTGGACTGAATGCTTCTAGAACTCTCTCTCTTCCTTTTATCCCCTTAGAGTTCTGGTAACCCCGCCCCCCATGACTTTGCAGTTTCTTTAGCCAATGGCTGGTGTTCAGTCCTGTTCTCACAGCTCCCCACTGCCCTCTTGTGGTCAAACTCCAATTTTACACCAATCATCTCTTTCTCCAGCTGTCTCCCATCTATCACTATAGCAGTCTACCCAGACCACACTATACCTTACCCTCTTTCCACAGACAGGTCCGTGTGTCAGCCCACTTCCCCTACATGCAGGCATGACATCTCACTGCAGTAGCTCTTCCTTTTTCCTTTACATGTGAATGAGTTTCTGTTACATTCATAACAGCACTTTATTTTCAGAGAAATCCAGATACGAGTTGGACTTCCTTAGTTTGATAAGGTAAAATTTGATCCATGAATTAAAGTAAATCTCACTTTGTCTGGTCAGAGGCAAGGTCCAAGGTCAGGCAGCAATACATCAGCGACAGAATACTGAGGAACAAGGCAAACATGCACCATTGAGCTAAAGCTACAACTAGCAGTAAGCATTGGTAGACAGCTAGCCAAATAACCAGTTAATGACTCCGAACTGGAGATGCCAGTATGAAAACCAGCATGCCCAGATCGTATTGAGTGACTGTAATGTCACTCACAACACTGACAGCTCAGCATGCTCCTGCCCCAAATTGGATGGCTGAGCTGCCACTCATCAACCTGAGTGTATGAATTGTGGCAGCTTGACTGTACTACTGATGCTGGGAAATGAACTATGCTTTTATACCCTCCAGAAATTGCTTTGAAAGTAGCACTAGTCAAAGGCTGATCAGAACAATCCAGGACTTCTTCACATTCAAAACAGTGTCTTTGCTCTCTCTCCGGAAATAAGGAGATAGCTCTTGGATGGCCTTTTTAAAAAGCCTAATTATTTTGTGATTAGCAAACCAATTGTGGATCACAAAAAAGGATAATTTTTATCACCTCTGGCTGAGAGGCATTTACTTCATCACATTCCAAACAGTGCAGTATGTGTGTTTTTTCTCTCTTTTAAAGGGATAATTTTTGGACACCTTATAACACCTTATAACAGCTATTGATTCTTCATTTACCAAAGTGTAAAGCTCTTTATGACCCCCAAATAGAAATAATTCAAACATCCAACTGTGTAAATAGCATCTCTGCTTCCTGCTTCCGTTTTGCACCAACTGTCTGTAAACAACAGCAAAGCATACATCGCCCCCCCACAAAAAGGTGTTATTTGTGGATATTTTATACAATTTATGCAGCTTAAAAAGTCTTAAGGCCCTGTTACACATAACGATGTCCCAGCGATCCCACCAACAATCCGACATGGATGGGATCGCTGGGACATTGTTAGGGTAATCGCTGGTGAGCTGTCACATAGACAGCCCCTCCAGCGAACAGGACCAGCGAGCAAGCTGGTTTCTAATGTAAACATCGGGTATCCAGGAGCTGCGACTCTTGGACACCCGCTGTTTACCTTGGAAACCGGCGTACATGCTGGTTTTCAAGGTAAACATTGGGTATCTAAGAGCCGCGCGGCTCCTGGATACCAGCTATTTACCTTGGAAACCAGCGTGTACTCCAGTTTCCTAGGTAAACAGCGGGTATCCAAGAGCCCCGGCTCCTGGATACCCGATGTTTACATTAGAAACCAGCATCCAGTGTCGCTGATCGCTAGTCTCTCGCTGCCACACGCAGCGATGTGTGCTGGCCAGCTTGAGACCAGCGATAAAAAAATGGCCCATGCCGCTCGAGCACGATCAGCAATACCCGGCAGGGGGGCTGGTCACTGATCCCCATCACACACAGCGATCTTGCTGGCGAGATCGCTGTGGCGTCACAAAATCAGCGATCTCGCTAGCGAGATCACTGTGTGTGAAGGGGCCTTTATATTGCAGTATATTTTGAAATACTCTGTTGCCCACTGTTTATCCCTAGCCAGATTGGTGGAAGTAATTTGCAAAATAAAACCAGTGTGTTTGCATTACAGAGCTCAATGTATGGGCAATTGACTCCAAGGGAAATACAAAGTGTTCTGCACATATTTTTCTGGCTATCAGACGCTTTTTAATTAAGTGATTTAAGCAAATGTATTTGCCGCAAATTAAAATTTGGGGGAAACACAGCAAATTCGGCAAATTTGAAATTCAAAATATGCGCTCATCTCTTGTATTGATTGTAAAAAAAAATAAACGATTATAAAAAAATAAACTGTTTCACTTGCATTTATACATTGAATGTTTAAAAATATAGTCAATTTCAGTTTCAGGTTGGAGGGTATCTTTTGTTTTCTGCTGTGATATATTTCCCCTGCAGCAACCTGCCTTTTACCAGTAGTATAACAGAACAAATTATTTCAGAGGCAGCAATGATATATCTATTGCTACAGGTTCCAGACTTTACACTCCAGATTTTTATTATAAAGTAGTATTCAATGGAAGTGCACTGACAAGGTGGTTTTCCTAAGTCTATCTTATCCCCTTCGTGACCGGGCCAATTTTTTAAATTCTGACCAATATCACTTTATGTGGTCATAACTCTGGAATGCTTCAACAAATCCCAGTGATTTTGATACTGTTTTTTCGCGGCACATTATAATTTATGATAATAGTAAATTTAGATTGATATGTTTTGTGTTTATTTATAAAAGTATCAGAAACTTGACAAAAATGTAAAAAAAATTGCAGTTTTCAAACTTTGAATGATTATCCCTTTAATCCAGATAGTTATACCACAGAAAAACATGAATAAACAACATTTCCCACATGTCGGCTTTACATCAGCACAATTTTTTAAACTGTAATTTATTTTGTTAGCCTTTTAGGAAGTTTAAAAATGTAGCAGCAATTTTTCATTTTTTCAAGGAAATTTACAAAATTTATTTTTTTGAGGGACCTATCCAGGTTTGAAGTGACTTTAGGGGTGCTATATATTGAAAAACCCCAAACGTGATACCATTTTAAAAACAGCACCCCCTGACATATTGAAAACCGCTGTAAGGTAGTTTATTAACCCTTCCGGTGATTTTTATGAATTAATGCAAAGTGGTATAGCCGGAATGAAATAGTGTTTGTTTACCACCCAAATGTCGCTAACTTCTGAACTGACCGCTATAGCCGGGAGACTCTAAGGCCGCTATTTGGCCATGAACAGCTATGGCAAACATCAGGACCACACAATCATGATCTCGGTGTGTCAATTAGATTAAAGTGCAAGCCCCCACAATCTTTTAACCATTTATTTGATGTAGTCACTTTTGACAGCAGCAACTAAGGGGTTAAACAGATATGGACGGTGTCAACACCGATAATTTGTGATACGGCAAGTTGTCAGATATAGTGGACAGCCGAAAACTGCTGGATTGTCACCTTTATGGGGATGATATTCTCTTATATCTCAGGTCAGTATATATACGTATTGCGGTCTTGAAGAGGTTATTTTCTAAAAGTTGTCTTGTAAAACAATGCTCATGATCAACTTAATCACACTATTGATATGTAATGGACCCTAAAAGGTACAGTACAAGTAAAAATATTGTAAAACTGTAATATATCTTAATAATTATAAATGCTTGTTTCTATTCTTGATTAACAACCCTTCCCACGACTCCTCATTTATTCATTCATTATAACCTACTACTAAAATCTGTATTAAGAGACAAAATGGACTGCCAGGTCACAAAGGGATCAGGTCAATAGCATAGTTACTGGGGGGTACCGCCAGCCCGGGCGGGCCCCGTCATATGAAAGGTCCCACTTGAACACATGGTCACTTCTGTCTTTAGTCAGAAGGGGGCTCTTTGAGATGTCAGAAACAGGGTGGGTTGTTGCTCCTTTGTCTGAGTGAGACTTTGTACACTGCACAGCGGCTGATCGCAGAGTTTCAGTGCAGTGTGCAGTGTGAGCTGGAACGAAACTGCCCTGACAAGCTTCTTCCTACTGGCTGACAGTGCTGCGGTTAGCCTCTCCCCACGCGCATGCTCTGATTTGTCCACACATGCTGGAATTCCTCTAAGTCCTAGTGCCCACCTTAAGTGAGTGAAGGCACTTTCTCGCCCTGACCTTATTTTATAAGCTTTATAAGCTTTGTCACCACCGCCCACCAAACTTCATTTGGGAAATTGCCATCCATTAAGACTGCCTGCAAACCTCTTCTGTAAGGACTGCTGGAATTATTAAGTTTATTAAATTCAAGCATGGCTACTGTATGAATGGGTAGAATGTGAAAGGGGAGGGAAGAGCTGAAGGGGTAGTGGTAGTGGCCCTGGAAGCCTTATTAATATACTGCTTAGTGCTATGAGATTATATGCAATCTCGCATTAGAGTTCCTGTCTGGGGAGAGTGGAAATGGGCAAGTAGGGGGCATATTATAATGCCCAACCTGTCAGTATAACATGCTCTCATACAGTAAACATGGCATGAGCTGCACTGTACCTAAAGAGGTTGTCTTGTCTAAAATTACAAGTCTACAAGTCGCTCTATGTGATTGTGATCGCAGACTTGTGCTCTTTTAGGATTTGCGGTTTCCGGGGGTGGCGGTCATGTTAATACAAGTATGTGCTATGGATACTCCGGGTCATGTGCCAAATAGATGGACACTGCCTTGCTCATAGAAAGTATATTTAGTGAGGTTAGAATCTGTCAGGTTGGAATGTGGCTGGGAGTATGTATATCATATATTTCTAGTCACATAACCACCTGCTCCCGGCAGCGGAGAATCCTCACAGCACGCAGTACATGCAATGTGAGGTTTCACCAGTCTGTGTTCACATAGAGTGACTTGTAGACTTGTAGCAAAAGTGTAGCTTTAGACAGGACAACCCTTTTAATAATTTCATAATAAGAAGCTAATTATTTGTATAAGGTTCTTAAAGGGAACCTGTCACTAGGTTTTAAATATGCAAATTATATCCAACACCTGTAAGCTCTTTGTTACAGCATTCTAGTATATTACTTGTAAGTCTTCAATGCACAAAAACAGCTTTTATTATACCCTCATTTGGCACAGTCCAGTCTGATGGGCATCTCTGGTCATGATCCAGTGCCTCCTCTCTTCTTACAATCGCAGTCCTGCTACACTGCTTCATGTGGACTACACCTCCTCCATCATCCACACACTGTCTTCAATCATGCTTCTGCGCAGACATACTTCTCTCTGCCCTGCTGAGGGCAGAGTAAAGCACTGTAGTATGCATTTGCCAGCTTTACCTACAGGTCATACAGTCGGTGCTCTTTGTCCTTTCCAAGCACCTGCACACTACAGTACTGTGCTCTACCCTCGGCAGAGCAGATAGAAGTACACTTGAGCAGGAACGCAAAGGAGAACACTGTGTGGATGATATAGGATGCATCATTCACATGAAGGAGGGAAGAGGGATGGCATCTCAAGAAAAGAGGAGGCGCCGGATCAACACCAGCAACGCCCATTGGACCTGACCCCTCCGTTTGTAAGTATAAGAAAAGGTGTCTTTTGTGCATTTCAGAGAGGATTGGGAACTTATACTTTATAAAGCCTACAGGTATGATGTAAAAGAGGGCTCACAAGTGCTGGCCATACTATATATGGGGAAAACCTGGTAATAGTTCCTGTTGTTGTCCAGACTTGGGATTCTATGTGACTGCAGACTGTCAAATCATGACAGGATGTGGTTCAGCTTCTGTAATGAGTCCCCAGATCAGTGGTGTGATTAGCCATTCATGCAATATGTATGTTTCAACTAGTTAAGTTTGACTTTTCTCAATAAAAGAGAATTGAAAGAAGCCAAAAAATTCTAGTTGACACACAATGATGAAAAGTTACATACTGAAGTTGCATGACGGCCTGCTCACATAAGCAATGCTGGGGACTCATGGGCTATTATTACTGTACATATGGGGATTCAGGGGACATTAATTTAAGTAGCATTATTGAGGCACTTACTAGTGTGACCATTAAAAGTGCACAGGGGGCATTAGTAATTTGTGGATGCTGTTTTCTTGGGCAATTACAGAGGGCATTAATAGTTTCTAGGGGTCAGTTTTTCCATCTAGAGGGCAGAAAAGAGGCATTAATACTATGTATGGGACACAATAATGGGTATTATTATATGGCGTCCTGAAAGGAGGCAACATTGCACCACGGTTGGTGCAGAAATAGTGTCAGGGCAGCAGCGGCTCAGCACTAGAGTGGAAGCAAGATGAGGAGTCTGTGCAAGTTGGGAGTAGATGGGGACGGTAATGGAAATGTAAGAAACCAATTGTGTTTTTGTTGTAATTTCTTTTGACAAGTTATGGCTGGAGAAGTTGTCTGCGCCAGATGGAAAAAAAGTGAAATGAAAGAACGTCAGCTGTAAGTTCTGATCTGTAACTGTACTGTAATTTCATACTTGATCTCCAGCACTGGTATCTACCACTATATGGTCACCATATGGTGGTAATATCAGGGATAGTCTTTGAATGGAGATATATTTTCAGTAACAGTGCGGTCATCTGCTGAGGTTCCCCTACATCCACAATTAAAGTGCGACATTCTGAATGTAATCAGGATTACCAGTTAGGGTCACACTGAGATGTTTTTATCCCCCTGAAAGCCCTAGCTACGCCTCTGAATCAGATGCAGTATATATTATCTACCATTGGTAATTGAGGGGAGTGGAAAAGGTTAAGGAGCTGTAAGCAGCTTCAAAGACATACACATTGATGATGATGCTATTGTTAAGAGTTTTATCTCAGCCCAGAGCAGGGTTCTCATCTACTCTGTTCAGTACTGCAATATAATGAACTTTATATGGCTACTATTGCATGAGAAATGACAATAATTATCAGACTCCTTCATGAATTGTGCTATACATGCACGGCACATGTCTGGTCTCCCCTTTGATGTGGGCTCCGGCGCTGAGCCCACATCTTTGACAGTACATGCCAGCTTATTTGAACAGCTGATATGTGACCCTAATTGCTGCAGGTGGAATCTCTATCCACCTGCCACTGTTAACCTGTTAAATGCCCCTGTAAATCTCTGACGCCCTCACTAATCTTACCCATCGCTGCTTGTGTCACATGACTGTGGGTTGTCGTTGGGTTTGCATGGCAACCCCGGGCCTGCAGCAGACTTTTGTGGTTGTCATAGCCCAGCGGTCAGCGCTCATTGCAAGTGTTCTTTTCTGCTACACCGAGCAGGGCTGCAGCCCTGCTCTGTGTAGCAAAGGCAATCGGATGACCACAGCTTCCAGTCTCCCATGGAGTCTATTGAAGCAAGTGTAAAGTAAGAAAAAAAGTTTTCAAGAATATAAAAAATGTAAAAGTTTAAATCACCCCCCATTCACTCCATTCAAAATAAAAAAATACACATATCTGATATCGGTGAGTTCAGAATCGCCCCATCTATCAATATATAAAAAGAATTATTGAGATCAGTAAACGGCGTAACAAGAAAAAAGTCAAAATGCCAGAATTATGTTTTTTGGGTTGCCGCAACATTACATTATAATGCAATAACTGGCGATCAAAACATTGTATCTACACCAAAATGGTATTAATAAAACCAACAGCCTTGCATGCAAAAAATAAGCCCTCATTAAGCCCCAGATCCTGAAAAATGGAGACGCTACGGGTCTCAGAAAGTGAAGCAATTTTTTTTTAACAAACCTTGTTTTGTTTTTTTTCACCACTTAAATGAAAAAAAGAACCTAGACATATTTGGTATCTACGAACTCATAATGACCTGGAGATGATAATAGCAGGTCAGTTTTAACATTTGGTGAACATGGTGAAAAGCAAATATTGAAGAATTGCACTTTTTTTTGCAGTTTTACAGCACTTTGAGTTTTTTCTCCCATTTTCCAGTATACTTTGTGGTAAAAGCAATGGTGTCGTTCAAAAGTACAACTCGTCTTGCCAAAAAACAATCCCTCACCTGGCCATATTGTCATAAAAATAAAAAAGTTATGGCTCTGGCAAGACGGGAAGCAAAAAAACAGAAACGTATAAATGATAGTGGGTTTAAAATGATGTCAAAGCCTTTCTATGAACATATTCCAGATGTAATGTTATCCGCCAGGGGCATAAGTAGAAATCATGGGACCTGTTGGAGAAATTCTTAATGGGCACCCCTCTAAAAAAAAAATAATTCGGCAGCATCACAGAAGAGCACATCTCCCAACCTTGTAGCCCATACAAAGTAATTTTCCTCCTATTGAAGCCCCTACATTCCCCTTTCATTGCACCTAAAAAGTATGATGCTAACAAAAATGTCCCCAAACACTATATAATACCCACACAGTGAATTCCTCCATAGTACCGTCCATGAGCACAGTATGGTGACCCTAATAAAACCCCCTCAAATCCCGGCAAAGTATGGTTTCCTCAACACAGTATTTTGCCCACAACTGTAACCCCACACAGCCCTCCTTGCAGTATAATGAGCCTACATACAGTATAATGGCCCTCACACCTCTCCATATTGTATAATGGCTCCTGCTAGCACTCCAAACAAATATAATGGCCCTCACACTGTATGATGGACCACACACAAACCTTCACACTGTATAACTTGCAATCAGTGTGTATGCAAACTGTGTAGGAATCCAAGATGCTGACACAGTTGAATGTGCATTGACTGGCGGGCGGTAGCACTGGGCCACCCAGACTCACCGGTTCCATAGTGGCTGTGTGGTGTGCCACAATTTGAGGTATGCCACTGGGTTCCGCTGCACATCTATATTGATTTCCTTGATCTGAAATACCTTTTAAAGTGAGCTAAATGGCTTCTACTACTGTTTTTCAGGAGCCATTTCAGATAGAATGGAACCAATATTCTGTTCTTGCAGTGGTGAATTCTTCGGTTCAAATTTGAAAACATGAAGAAAACATAAGCTTGGGATTTTTTTGTTTTTGTTGTGTTTCTGTAGTTTTTCTGGATATAGTATAGTTTCCTACCATATAAAATTCTCCAAACACATACTAGTAGGCTAATTGTAGTCTTATAAAATTTACTCTAATGTGTGTAAATGTATGAGATAGGGACATTAGATTGTGATATTTTTTAATGAAATGGACAATTGTGAATGATGACAATCTTGTACACCAATGAAAAATATGTTTGTAAAAGCAATATAAATAATTATATAAATAACAGAGATGTGCAAAATGTGAATAAAATTTGTGTTGAATTTTATTATATTTACTATTCTCTTTTCTCATAATATGTAAAACTTTTGACTCAGCAACGTGGCGGCCACTGGCAGCATTTTTCTGAACCATAAAAAGTCTTCAAAAAAAGTGTAAACATTTTTTAGGCTTTCATTTCTCAACCATACAGTGTTACATAGTCTGTGAACATTTCTGTAATCTTTAAAACTGGGAAAAAGCATTGAAACGTTTTTCTGGATTGAATTTGATTGTCATTCGTACACTTTTGCTACCTTTCTGTTACGTTGTGGTGGAATAAACTCACAAAAACCGCTTTGATTGCTGAAGGTGACCAATATTTTTTTTTATTAAAAATAAACTTGGTTTCAAGAGACCTAGTAATTACAAAATGTGTAAGGCGTGCAATAAGCGATATTGAAGTGGAAGTGCTGATGATGGTGCTCGCAGATGCTGAGAAGTTGGGGCAGGTGTGACTACTCCTGTTGCTGGAGTACAAGAAAAACACGCATCCAGGACACATAGGTTCCTATCCCACTTTGCAGAGAGGCACAGTACACTACTTCTGAAGCCAAAGCAGTGCAAACAGCTGGTCGGTTGGATAGCAGTTAATGCTTCTGTTGAGGGAGCTATTGAGGGAGGGCTAAATTAAACCTTCACAGTTCATCCAGTGATTTCCAAATTAGTTCATAGGGCGTTGCTAGCAACTGGGAGTGACCACACGGAGACGGGGGCTCTGTACGGGAGGATCAAGACAGATCACTAGTCCCCTTTATTTTAGTCACTTCTTTTATAATATTTTGCTTAATTGTGCAAAGTTCTCAACTACCATGGTAATACTTCACTTTATAAGCCAACCCTTCATCTCTAAACTCCTGGAACGCCTGGTCCACTCCCGTCTTATCCGCTATCTCTCAGAAAACTCTGTTCTCGACCCTCTCCAATCCGGTTTCCGCTCTTTACACTCCACTGAAACTGCCCTCACTAAAGTCTCTAATGATCTGCTAACAGCTAAATCAAATGGTCATTACTCCCTGCTAATTCTCTTGGATCTCTCTGCAGCATTCGACACTGTGGATCATCAGCTCCTCCTCACTATGCTCCGTTCCATTGGCCTCAAGGACACCGTTCTCTCCTGGTTCTCCTCCTATCTCTCCGACCGCTCCTTTACTGTTTCTTTTGCCGGTTCCTCCTCCTCTCACCTTCCTCTTACTGTTGGGGTTCCTCAAGGATCGGTTCTAGGCCCCCTCCTCTTCTCCTTGTACACTGCCCCTATTGGTCAAACAATCAGTAGATTTGGTTTCCAGTACCATCTCTATGCTGATGACACCCAATTATACGCTTCTTCTCCTGACATCACGCCAGCCTTTCTAGAAAACACTGGCGATTGTCTAAACGCTGTGTCTAATATCATGTCCTCACTATATCTGAAACTGAACCTATCAAAGACTGAACTCCTTGTGTTTCCTCCCGCTACTAATGTACCTACACCCGACATTGCCATTTCCGTCTGTGGTTCCACTATTACTCCCCAGCAACAGGCCCGCTGTCTTGGGGTCATACTTGATTCCGAGCTTTCCTTTGCCCCCCACATTCGATCACTGGCTCGCTCTTGTCATCTGCACCTCAAAAACATTTCTAGAATTCGACCTTTTCTTACTTTTGACTCTGCAAAAACTCTTACTGTTTCTCTTATTCATTCTCGTCTGGACTATTGTAACTCTCTTCTAATCGGTCTCCCTCTTACAAAACTCTCCCCTCTCCAATCTGTCTTGAATGCTGCAGCCAGGATCATATTCCTCACCAATCGTTACACCGATGCCTCTACCTTGTGCCAGTCATTACACTGGCTACCCATCCACTCCAGAATTCAGTATAAACTTTTTACCCTCACCCACAAAGCCCTCCATGGCTCAGCACCACCCTACATCTCCTCCCTTGTTTCAGTATACCACCCTACCCGCGCCCTCCGTTCTGCTGATGACCTGAGGTTAGTATCCTCAATAGTCAGAACCTCCCACTCCCGTCTCCAAGACTTTACACGTGCCGCGCCAATTCTTTGGAATGCACTTCCCAGGTCAATACGATTAGTCCCCAGTCCCCACAATTTTAAGCGTGTCCTGAAAACGCATTTATTCAGACTGGCCTATCGCCTCAACACATTAACCTAACCTATCCCTGTGTGGCAGAGCCAAAAATTTTACCATAACCAGGTTCCCAGCATCATGTTCCCACATGCTTTATGCATCCATTAGCCCTCTGTGTCTGTACTGTTACACACTTAACATTATGGCTGGTCCATACAATCAGGGCAACTGTTACCACCCACCTTTCGTGTCTACCTCTTTCCTCATAGACTGTAAGCTTGCGAGCAGGGCCCTCACTCCTCTTGGTATTTGTTATAATCTACTGTATGTGATTATTGTTATGCTGTAATGTCTATTGTCTGTACAAATCCCCTCTGAAATGTAAAGTGCTGCGGAATATGTCGGCGCTATAAAAATAAAATTTATTATTATTATTATTATAGTATTGCAAGAAAATCGGAACATGTCCCTAGCTACATGACGTAGAGAATAGAACAATAGCACATTCTTCAGGGTTTCATATCTCATATCTTGCTCGGCCTGGGACAGTCTGGTTTCATTACAGCCACGAACTTTCACCTAGTTAAGTTACAAAATTTAACTCATAAACAGCAAAATGGCGTCGCAAGCACAAAAATGGAGGTCTGGAGAACAAGATGTCCTGTACAACTGAATAATGTACTTCAGACTTCCAGCAGGCTTTGCAGCACCACACAGTCTTCCACACTGTCCAGTCTCACCACCTTAAAGTGTGGATCACTTAATCCTCTCTCTGATCCTCCTTCCTCACATCATGTTGAATATCAGGAGATTAGTGACCCACAGTAGGACACTCCAAAAAGAACTTTAAAACATAATTTCTTGTTTGTGGACTCTCAACCTGAATGCTCCAAGAGGGACAGGAGGACATGCTGTTAGTGATGCACAAACCTTAGAGCAGCCACAGTGGCAAGAACATGACAGTGGGGATGGCAAATTTGGGATAAGGAGGAAGATGACAATGAGACACAGTTGTCGCTAACTCTTGTTGTTGTTAAGTCACGACCTGATTTGCAACTTGTGACATGCAAAGATCAGCAGGGGCCTGACCAATAAGAATCTAACCACCACCAGTAAGATCAGGCACTTGTCACTTAAGTACCTAACTCGGTGGGCCAAACTCCTGGGTTCACAATTGGTGTCATTGGGTGACACCACTGCCTCATCCCCTGTGCTCGGTGCTTCCTAATCCCCTGTCCAAAACTCTGGCACAGATGCCTCCTGCCCTGCTCATATCCTTGCACATTCTGACTTACTCTCATCAAGCAATTACAAATCCTTGTCCCAGCAAAACTTTCAACTGTCCATACCCCAGGATTTGGAATGAAAAAGAAAAGTTCCCAGACAACCATACACAGGCCCAAATGTTAAACAGAACCTTTTCCAGGCTGATTGTTATGGAAATGTCACCTCCTAGGCTGCTAGACACAGAGGATTTCCACCGACTCACGACAGCAGCTGTTCCTCTGTTTTAGGTTCCCCAGCTGCCACTTTTTCTCACAGTGTGGTGTCCCTGGAACATGTACATGACCCGTACCATTACCAAAGCACTGCTCCTAATCATCCTCCATCTCAGATATGGTATCTCAAAGCATGTCGTCCACATAAACCGGAGGCTGGAAGCTCTGCAGCATTGCCTCAGCATAGTGGCAAGTGTCTCTTCTGAATCTATTTTGTCTAGGAGACAAACCACACATCATGGAAGACTTATTTAAAAGAATAACAAACAAGGCAGAACTGTATTTTTTGCCACTGAATCTCCAACCAGGCATGGTAGCATGGGATAATGGATGTAACCTGATGGTGGCTGTGAAGCTTGGCAAGCTCACACACATACCATGCTTGGCACATGTACTCAATTTGGTCATTCAACATTTTCTGAAAACATACCCAGATTTGTCAGTGCTTCTGGTCAAGGTGCGTGCCCATTTCTGCAAGTTGGCTACAGCTGCTGCTGCTTTGACACTACTACAGCAGCACATGCAAGTGCCAACTTACTGACTGGTGTGCAATATCACCACATTCTAAAACTCCATACTACACATGCTGGCAAGGGTTTGTGAGCAGAAGAAGCAAGAGGTTGAGTACCAGCTCCAACACACCCATCGGTATTTTGGTCAGCCTCCTCACATAACAATTGAAGAGTGGACATGTGTGTCTGACACTTGTTTGGTTTTTCAAGACGTTGAGGACTCCAAAAAGATGGTGAGTGGCAATGACACCATAGTCAGCACAACTATCCCACTTCTGTGTCTACTTAAACCATTGCTGCTCACAAGTAAACAAGATTCTTTGCATGACGACCAGTTGGGGAGAGAGGAAGACATAACACAAAGAGATTGTGGCGTTAGTCACTTCTCACGGACAAGCCAGAGCCAGAGAGGTCAAGGAGTCCAAGGTCAAAAGCCAGGAGGGTACGTCATAAACAGAAGGAAGAGACAAAAGCATAGTCAGGTAACGTTCTGAGGTCAGAGTACCAGGAGGATAACGGATCAGAGCAGAAGAGGACCGAACAAAGTCCAAGGTCAGGCAACAGATCAAGCATACAGAACTCAAGGCACAGGGAGCACAAATCTCACTAGTTGATGGTACATCTGGCAGTGGTCTGGGAGAAGCTGCTCAGTTAAGTAGGCATCAAAATCACCCGGGATAGTGAATACTTGGAGACAGCCGATGCCTCCTAGTCGCAGATTGATTAGATGAGCTGTCAATCAACACACTGAGAGCTCAGCATGCCCCTGACCAGATTGGATGGCCATGCTATCAAAGTTCTTACGTCTTAAGCACACACCTGTATTGTATTGGACAGCAGAGCTGTCAGTAACTGCATCCCAGACACCCTGAGGGGTGGAACTGTGACAGAGATTATAGCCAGCCCAGCCTCATCTCATCTGCTCAGCACAGATTGAATAACAATGAGGAGGTGGACATTAAGGAGGTGAAGACGAGGAATATGAGCTGGTGGCTAGCCCAATAGAGGCTAGTAGCCACATAACCTTTGTCTCATCTCTCCTATGTTTATGGGCCGAGAATGGAAATGAGGAGGAAGAGAAGGAGGAGGAGCTGGAGAGTTAATGTCATGGTGGAGAAAGGTAAATTTTGGCTGTATAGAGCTTGACACAAATGGCCGACTTTATGTACCACTGCCTTTCCCCCTCGCATTACATTCATCTTGGCCAGAAAAAAGTACTGGTTGTTCACCCTTCTAGACTAGAGTTGAGCGAAACGGGTCGAAAAATTCAAAAGTCGCCGACTTTCGCCAAAGTTGGGTTTCATGAAACGAAACCCAACCTTAGCGTGAGGTCGGCCACGAGGTCGGCGACCATCGCGCCAAAGTCGCATTTCCAAAGATGCTTTTGCGCCCTTTTTCAGCCAATCAGGAAGAACGGACACTGTGGGCAACGTGATGACATAGGCAGCGGTTACCACCATGTTTGTGAAGGGCATGCAAGTGATTGGCTTGCTTTGTGTGGCATCACAGGGGGTATAAAAGGGCGTGCACGCCGACCGCCATGTTACTTATGCTGATCTCAGAATAGGGAGAGCTGCTGCTGCTGCTGATTCTGTAGGGAGAGCGTTAGGCAGGGAAGAAGATACCAAAAACTACTTCTGCTGCTAACGATTTTGCCTGTACAACACACCAGTCACTGTTCAGTGCAAGGGGAGGCTATATTTTTGTGCATCAGCTCTGTTGGTTATTAGGCTGCCTTTTAAGGCTCCCTGATAGCTGCATTGCTGTTTTCACACTGCTGAGCAAACTGCTTTTTTCAAAGCAATCCAAATTTTATTGTTTTGTCCTGGTGAGTTACTGAGCGTTCATTTTTTCACACACCGCACAGCGGTGTACGCTCCTCACACAGTACCGTGTACCGGCTGTTATCATGGCCAAATTGAAGCTATCTATGTGTGTGACTCTGTAAGGAAAAGTCGAGGGGTTTGTCCGTTCTTACAGACCTACAACTTATAGTTTTGTCCATTTTTCAAACAGTTTAGTATATTTGCTGTTTGATTACATTCAAAACTAGAGAGTTACAGCGTGTGTCAGTCCGTATACAAAAACACGGAGCTTGACAATTTTACATACACCGTACAGCGGTGTACGTGCACGCTCCTCTCTCAGTACCGTGTAACGGCTGTTATCACGGCCAAATTGAAGCTATCTAAGTGTGTGACTCTGTAAGGAAAAGTCGAGGAGTTTGTCCACTCTTACAGACCTACACCTTATAGTTTTGTCCGTTTTTCAAACAGTTTAGTATATTTGCTGTTTGATTACATTCAAAACTAGAGAGAGACAGCGTGTGTCAGTCAGTATACAAAAACGCGGAGCTTGACAATTTTACATACACCGTACAGCGGTGTACGTGCACGCTCCTCTCTCAGTATCGTGTAACGGCTGTTATCACGGCCAAATTGAAACTATCTACGTGTGTGACTCTGTAAGGAAAAGTCGAGGAGTTTGTCCATTCTTACAGACCTACACCTTATAGTTTTGTCCATTTTTCAAACAGTTCAGTATATTTGCTGTTTGATTACATTCAAAACTAGAGAGAGACAGCGTGTGTCAGTCCGTATACAAAAACACGGAGCTTGACTATTTTACATACACCGTACAGCGGTGTACGTGCACGCTCCTCTCTCAGTACCGTGTAACGGCTGTTATCATGGCCAAATTGAAGCTATCTACGTGTGTGACTCTGTAAGGAAAAGTCAAGGAGTTTGCCTGTTCTTACAGACCTACACTCTAGGGCGATTCCAATTCTGCCCAATTCTATATACACCTTGTAGTTAGTCATACACTAGGCAATTTCTGCCTGTCACATTGTGGTGTAATTTGTCCTGGGCCAGAGACAATAGTTCAGCATCCTCCAATCTACATTGAGATTTAAATTCTCACCAATAATCTATACAGCTTTTGCCTTCTCATACACCAGGCAATTTCTGCCTGTCCCATTGCGGTGTAATCTATACTGGGCCTGAGACAATAGTTCAGCGTCCTCCAATCTACATTGAGATTCAAAATCTCAACAATACTCTATACAGCTTCTGCCTTCTCATACACCAGACAATTTCTGCCTGTCACATAGCGGTGTAATCTATACTGGGCCTGAGACAATAGTTCAGCATCCTCCAATCTACATTGAGATTCAAATTCTCACCAATACTCTATACAGCTTTTGCCTTCTCATACACCAGCCAATTTCTGCCTGTCACATTGCGGTGTAATCTATACTGGGCCTGAGACAATAGTTCAGCGTCCTCCAATCTACATTGAGATTCAAATTCTCACCAATACTCTATACAACTTTTGCCTTCTCATACACCAGCTAATTTCTGCCTGTCACATAGCGGTGTAATCTATACTGGGCCTGAGACAATAGTTCAGTGTCCTAAAATCTACAGTGAGATTCAAATTCTCACCAATACTCTATAGACCCTTTACCTTGTTTTACAGTACCATATAGCTGTTGTTATTTTGGGTACCTTTTTCAAAAAAATGAAGAAGTATGGTGGAAGAGGCCGTGGAAGTAGGCGGGGGTTGCCAGCTGGTCCTGATGGTGGTGTTGCTGGTGGTGCTTCTGCTGTTTGTGGCAAAAGCACAATAGCACCTAAGGCAGGAGGTGGTGAGCCGGCGTCATTGTCTGGCTCCACAAGGCCTCGTAGGCTCCCTTTTCTGGGAGTAGGTAAACCGCTTTTAAAGCAGGAGCTTCAGGAACAAGTTTTGGCTTACATTGCTGACAAAGCCTCCAACTCTATCGCCTCCTCTTCTGAACTTTCAAAAAATAAAAGCACTGAGTCGTCATTGGAGGCTCATGGTCAGGAACCACACCTTTCCTTGTGTTCTTCACCCCTACCAAAAGTAAAGGATGCGGCAGGTCACACTACAGATTATTCCATGGTGAATTACCCAGTCCAAGAAGAATCTGACATGGAGTGCACTGATGCACAGCCACTGCTAGATTTTTCTGCTGGTACATTCACTCAGAGCACTACTTTGTCCTCGCAGTGTACTGAGCCAGAATCTGACCCTGATGAAACTCAGGAGCCCCTTCCCGCATACTATACAACCTTACATGGTGATACAGAGGAAGGTCCACATGACATTGAAGAGGAGGTGATGGATGACCCAGTTGTTGACCCAGATTGGCATCCATTGAGGGAAGAGGGTGCCGCTGCCAATAGCTCAGAAGAGGAGGAGGAGCATCCGCAGCAGGCATCGACATCGCAACAGCTGTTATCTGGCAGGCCCGGAGCAGTCCAAAAACGGGTTACAAAAAGCAAAAGAGTTGCAGGACAGCTTGGCCAGACGGTCAAAATAGCACAGCCTGCAAGGCCTCAAAATGTCTTCCACAGTAGGAAGAGGGCAGTGTGGCACTTTTTTGAACAAAATCCTAATGATCAGGCAAAGGTTATCTGTAAGAAGTGCGCAAAGACCTTTAGCCGAGGGAAAAATCTGAGAAATTTGAATACCAGTTGCATGCTTAGACATTTAACCACCATGCACTTGCAAGCATGGACGGACTACCAAACCTCATGTACCACATGTGCAACTGCTCCCAAAGAAGGTAGTCAGCAACGCTACATTGTTTCCCCCACTTTAAGCCCACCGTTTAGCACACCACCAGCAGCAAATGTTGAGGTGTCGTCGCAAGGCCAAAGCAGTCAGGGAATCACAATGTTATATCAATGAAAGACTGAATCTAGGTCATCAGAAAGAACACCAACTCCATCACCATCATCAACCATCTCTCAGTCCACCACTAGTTCCACCATATGCAGCTCTCAAGTCCAGCTCACCTTACCAGAGACTATGAGTAGGACAAGAAAGTACTCATCCTCTCATCCGCGTACACTGGGTTTGAACGCCCACATTGCCAAACTAATCTCGTTAGAGATGATGCCCTACCGGTTGGTTGAAAGCACAGCTTTCCGCGAACTCATGCCCTACGCAGTACCACGCTATGACCCACCCAGTCGCCACTTCTTTTCTCGCAAAGCCATCCCAGCCCTCCACCTTCATGTGAAAGACTGCATTGTCCATGCACTCAAGCAATCAGTGAGTGGAAAGGTGCACCTCACAACTGATGCATGGTCCAGTAGGCATGGCCAGGGCCGTTATGTGTCCATCACTGCGCACTGGGTTAATGTGGTGGATGCAGGGTCCACAGGGGACAGCGGTGGTGGGACAGTGCTGCCTAGCCCACGGTATAGGAAACAGTTTGCTGTAGGCGTTCGACCCTCCTCCGCCAACAGAAGCGAAAGCTCATCCACAGAGCGCAGTCGCACAAGCACTCCATCCACAGCTGCCAGTGTTGCACACGAGGTGTCCCCCTATCGATCAGCTAGTGGAAAGCGTCAGCAGGCTGTGTTGCAGATGATGTTTTTGGGCGACAGACACACCGCAGAGGTACTGGCTGACTACTTTCAGTGATAAACTGAGTCATGGCTGGGCAGTCTACATCTTGAGGCAGGCAAGGTAGTTAGTGATAACGGCCAAAATTTTGTGGCAGTCATAGCCCTTTCAAAACTCAGACACATACCTTGCTTGGCTCACACCTTGAACCTGGTGGTGCAGTGCTTCCTCACTAATTATCTGGAGTTAACAGGCCTGCTCCATAAGGTTCGAAGACTGTGTTCGCACATCCGCCGGTCGCCGGTACACTCCAGTCGTATGCAGAAGCTGCAGCGATTGCTCCACCTTCCCAAGCACCGCCTAATTATCGATGTTGCAACAAGGTGTAACTCCACCCTGCACATGGTTGAGAGGCTGTGCGAACAGAGGCAGGACATAATGCATTTGTGGGAGGATACACGGGCAGGCACTTTGAGGGAAGACATGGAGTTGACAGGTGTGCAGTGGTCAAAGCTGAAAGACCTCTGTAAAGTCCTTCAGTGTTTTGAGGAATGCACATGGCTGGTAAGCGCAGACGATGCCATCATAAGCATGAGCATCCCACTTATGCGTCTGCTCATGCAAACTTTGACGCACATTAAGGAGCAGGCGTCTAGAGCCGAGGTAGATGAGGAGGAAGAGGAGGAGGGAAGCCTTGATGACAGTCAGCCATTGTCTACTCCGGGACCTCTCCTGGACGAGGTGGAGGAAGAAGAGGAAGAGGAGGAGGAGGATGATGATGGGGATGATTATTTAGGGGAGGAGGATGCTTCTCGTGGGGCAAGAGAAAATGTTGGCGTGGCAAGGTCTGGTACAGGGTTTGTGCATGACTGGAGGGATGTGGATTTGCCAAAAAGTGCTCCTCCACCCAGCACTCGCAGTGCATCATTGACACCGGGAACATTGGCCCACATGTCAGATTAGGCCTTGCAGATCCTAAAAACGGACCCCCACATTGCCAAAATGAAGAACGATGATGACTACTGGTTGGCCAGCATCCTGGATCCACACTATAAAGGCAAATTCCAAAACATAATGCCACAGGAGAACCTTGATCTAATGGCTAACAAACCAGCAACTCTGGTAAACCGGTTGTTTGAGGCATTCCCTGTACACAGCAGTGGTGACTGTTCTCACACGAGCCGCAGGGGCTGGGGGCAGCTTGGAAGAGGTGTTCGTGGTGCACACATCAGAAGTGGCGTTGGAGACAGGGGTTTCATGACCACGTTGTGGACTGATTTTTCAAGTCCCGCTCACGTGACTGGTAATACTGCATCGATTGAAAGTGACAGGAGACAGCAGTTGTCAACTATGGCTACAAACTACTTCTCGTTCCATATCGATGTTCTCCCGCACAGGTCATTCCAATTTGACTATTGGGCCGCTAAACCGGACACCTGGCCTGAATTGGCACAATATGCCTTACAGGAGCTCGCTTGCCCAGCTGCAAGTGTGCTATCAGAAAGAGTCTTCAGTGCAGCCGGATCAATCCTGACAGAAAAAAGGACCCGTCTGTCGACCCAAAATGTGGATGATCTAACCTTCATTAAAATGAACCATGCATGGGTTTCCAAGGATGTTGTCCCACCTTCGCCTGATGACACCTAGGTTGCCAGAAAAATGACTTGCTTTGGTCCTCCTCTTCCTCGCACTTGCCCAATTTCGCCTTTTGCAGCAGCTGAATGTCCAACATCAACATATGCTATTTTGTAAACCTCCCTAACTGGGCTGCCTCCCCCCCATGGCCGGGGTCACACCTAGCACACCCAACCGTGCGAGTGCCGTTGCCCTGGACAGGTGGGTGGGCCGACTCTTGGACACGGGCACTGGCACAGGGTCCCTCATAGTGCAATCAAGTGTCTCTGACAGTGAGGGTGCACACCCACCGTCAGACACACCGCCGTACTATGAGGGGCCCAGTGCCAGTATCGACACCCACGAGTGTGCCCCCCTTGCTTGGGCAGGGCCACAGCATTTGCAATGTTTACCTCTCCCTGCTCCTCCGCTGTGTAGTCTGGACTGTCAAATCCTTCACTGGGACTGCCACTACAAATTTGTTGAACTGATAGATGATGGTTAAGACATAGCTATGCCCTGTCCCACTGGCCGTGCTCTAGCTTCAGATGATCAATGGCTTCCATTTCTTATGGACCTCGACTCACAATGACATGCAGTGGTGGTTTATCATCAGCTTTCACAGTTTTCCTACTCATAGACGCGTTACATTCCGGCGCACATTTTTAAATGTGCCCTCTCATGACAATCCCATAGAATCGCCTACGGCCTGTGACTTCTGTCTTTTGCACTGAAAAGTTACGTGACAGATCATGATAGGCAGTGAGCAACATGTTTACATCTCTCCCTGTGATTAAAATTTGATGGAGATGAGTAACACTGATGGGATCAACGGTACTGCAGTACAGCAACACTTTCTTCACAAAGTTATGTTTTCGCTGTCTCCACACACAAATTAATTGAGGGTCAGCAACGCCTCAGAGAATTGTGACAGCAGTTTTTCCCATGATTGTTAATTCCTAGATTTCTGCAATCACTAGACTTTATGTCAGTAATTGTAGGCATCTCATTTCCTATGTTGGAGAGGTTGGACTGTCTTACTGAGACAGAAATATATATGAAGATTTAAAAATACCACCAAAAGTGTATACTGGCGTACGCTTCAAAAACATTTCCTTTTTTCTACTTTTTAGATTGTTGTCTAATTCATACTGAGAACACGGAGATTTTAAATGTTTAAACTATGCTATAAATACCTGCTATCCAGTGATAATGTACCCTTTCTCACCTTTTTCCAATCACGTCTAATCCATACTGGGCCTGAGATCGTCTGAGCCTGCCTCCTGATCTATAGACATAGGTTTTTAATGTGTAAACTATGCTATACATACCTGTAATCCGGTGATACGTTACCCTTTCTCACCTTTGTCCAATCACGTCTAATCCATACTGGGATTGAGACCGTCTGAGCCTGCCTCCTGATCTATAGACATAGGTTTTTAATGTGTAAACTATGCTACATATATACGTGTTATCCGGTGAAACTGTGCCCTTTATCAACTTTCTACAATGTTGTCGAATCCATACTGGGCCTGAGAACAGCTGCAGAGCTATTAAGCAAGCTACAGCACCTGTGGTTTGGACGCATAATTTTTTCATTCTGTCAGGAATGCCGGTTAGGCCTAATTCCGTAATTGCGGTGGACCTGCACTTACTGGGAAATCATCGTTCGCGGGGAATAATTGGAATCCCAGATCCCCATCACTAACGGTGTTCAGCGGGTTATCAGCACCTGTAAGCGACAAAAGCTGGTCCTTTCAGTGTAGTGCGCATGCAGCCCCGGACATGTAAGGGCATGATAGACCTGTTATTGCTCGATCTCACGTGTCAGAGCCTCGCGTATCCCTCTAGTAAGCTTGACGCGTACCGCGGGGGCATGCCGGAGTCTCGGTCGTTAACAAAATAAAGCTGAGAAATCGCTAGCACAACTACAAAGAGACATACCACACCACACACAGAAACGACAAAGCTTGCAATCTGTCCATCTTTTCTGTAGCTTGTGTGGTTGTGGTTTCCCGGGTGGAGTCCAATTAAGCCACAGGCTCCACTCCTGGTGGTGCCCTTTTGGACATTCTTTTAAGGTTCAGCTTTGCAATCATACAGCCCCCGGAAACCAAACACTTTGCCTTCATGGACGCAGTTTGGAGGTCCGTGAGAATAACGCCGCCCCATCGGCAGTTGCCATAATTTATTGGTGGGCAGTCCGACGGCATATGATCGTGTTCGATTTCAGATTTTTTTTTTTTTTTGGTTTGTATTTTACATTTTTATTCAAGCCTTTCTTGACTTCATAAGGGCATGACAAGTCTATATCTGTGTCTCCTCCACCTCCTCCTTTTACTCCTCCACCTCTTTTCTAAATGTAGTTGCCCTTTTCCATATGTTATTTTTGTCTTCTGAGCATTTTTTCTGCTTTGGGACACCTTTAAAGGTGTTTTGTAATTGTTTTCTATGTGTTTGTATGCGTTTGTGTTTGCCTGCCATTGTTTTGAATGGGGTTCGACGAACATTCGACGAACTTGACTCCTGTGCGACAAACCAAAACACTAGCAGGGTGGCTCAACACTACTGCTGATAGATCGAAGTACATTATTAATGTTTAAACTATGCTATATATACCTGGTATCTGGTGATACTGTACCCTTTCTGCCAGGAAGTCCTCCTCCAACCAACACTCTAAGTGTATCATTGACACCTGGAACATTTTCCCACATGTGTGATTATTTCTTGTGGATCTTCTTGTTATATTGTGGTGTGACCCATCCTGAGCGTGTGAGTGTCTATGGGTTACTCCTGCAATTTAGATGTACATTTAAAAATTACCCCAACACTGTATACAGCTCTACGCTTGGGATATATTACCCATTTACTGCTTGTTATATTCTGGTCTAATCCAAACTGACCAAGTGAGAGTTATTTTCTGACTGTGGAAATAAATACTGAAATTGACAACAATGACACCTACACTGTGTACAGCTGTACTCTTGAGATCCATTACCGTTTTACGGCTTTTTAGATTGTGTTGTAATCCAATACTGAGCCTGAGAGTGTCTGTGTGTGCCTCCTCAAATATCTACGGAGATTTAGAATGTTTAAACTATACTATATATACCTGCTATCTGATGATACTGTACACTTTGTTTAATTTTTATATTCTTGTCTAATCCATAATGAGCCTATGAGTGTCTCTGTGTGACTGATGGAATATATAGGGAGATTGACAATTATCCTTTGACTGAATAGAGCTGTACGCTTCTGATACAGTGCCATATATCTGATGTTATTTTGGGTCTATTTTCTGCAAAATTTTGAAGTTTGGTGGAAGAGGCCGCGGACGTGGGCGTGGGGGGGCCAGCTGGTGCTGATGGTGGTGGTGCATCTGCTGGTAGTGGCAAAAGCACAATAGCAGCTAAGGCAGGAGGTGTTGAGCCTGCATCATGGTCTGGCTCCGGAACGCCTGGAAGGCTACCTTTTTGGGGAGTAGGTTAGCCGCTTTTAAAGGCGGAGCATGAGGAACTGGTTTTGGCTTACATTGCCAAAACAGACTCCAGCAAATATGCCCTCCTCTACTGAAGTTTCAAAAAATGCAAGCACTGAGTCGTCAAGTGCTGGCTCCTGGTCAGGCAGAACCCCTTTCTTTGTGTCCTTCACCCCCACCAAAAGTGAATGATGCAGCAGGCCACACTTCACATTAGTCCATGTAGCTCTTTCTATCATACCATGCCAGGGTTATCAAGTCAAATCGTGAATTCCCAAGTCCAAGATGAATCAGACATGGAGTGTGGGTGGCCAGCCAGGGAAGTAGGGTTAATTGTTACTGGGCCGGTGTCTCACAGGGATTTGTCACGGTGGTGGTGACCCGTTCCGTGGCCCTGGGCGTCCATGCAAAGGGATGAATTACGTTTATAGGTGAATGATACATGACGCCACCTGTCGTTTCTGATTAGATTGACCAGCGCTGCAGTTTTGCTTCTCTGGGACAGATGTTGTGGTGCAGCTAAGATGTAGAAGCCCTGCACAGGTAGGGCCGTAGTTGCCGGACAGATGAAAGAGTTGGTAGATGGTGTGCAGTGCAGGATGTAGAGAGCCGTGCGCCAGGCGCAGCAGAAAGATGACAGACACAGTCATGCAGTTCCTTTACCTGTACTTGGTAAGTGTCTTCCAGGACCCAGAGTACAGATGGAGAAGGAGTTGGTCAGCCTGGAAGTCAATTTGGAATTTTCTCTCTGCAGATAGGTAGTGTGGCCTCCGTTCTAGCGCTTATCTGAGGTATTCGCAGTGCTGAGTTCAATGAAGTTCCCCCTGTTGACTCTCTTTTGGAACTTTCTCGTATGGCAGGCAGTTGTAGCCTTTTCCTTCTGGCTCCCACACGTCGATGCTGGGACCTCCGAGCCTAGTTGGGTATAGAGCATTTACAACTGCTACTTCCTCCGGTTTCGGCTGCAGGAACGTCAGTGTCCCTACAAACTCGGAGACCGGAATCCGGACCATGCGCTCCAGCTAGGAGTGAGCCTTAACTCTGCTCATCCTCCAGCTCCCCTTCTCAAGTCCCCACACTTCCCCTTCCCTGCACAGAGTGCCCTAACTTACCTCCTCCCAACCACAGAGAGCAGCTCCTCAGCAGTCAGGTTCAGAGGTCTCCCTGCTTGCCTGGAGTGGGAAATGTGTTGTGTGTTGGTTGAACTGCTAGAGAGATCCTTCGTTGCTCCCAAGCATGACATCACACTCTCTAGGAGGAAGGTAATGCCACTGTGGCGACCGTACTCCTTGGGATGCCACAAGTGCACTGATGCCCAGCCACTGCTAGATGATTCTGCTGGTACATTGACCAAAACCACTACATTCCCCTCACACTCTGCACAGCCAGAATGTGACCCTGAGGAAACTCAGGTTCCCCTTCCCACATACTATACCACCTTACAAGGTGACAAAGAGGAAGGTGCAGATGAAAGTGCAGGTTCCTTGAGCAGATGGGGGGCATACTCATGGGCGATGGCACTGGCATAGGGTCCCCCTCATAGTACGCAAAAGTGTCTCTGCCGGTGGGAGGGCGCCATGACGTCTTCCGCGTGTCCTGATAGTAATATTCTGATCAGAGAGCGCAATGACATCACGTCTGTACGCCCTCTGCCTAAACTGCCAAGTTCAGTGAGATGGAAGATGGGGACGATGAGGAGTCCAGACTAGTACAGGGATTCCCTAGCGAGGAGACTTATTTAATTGTTTTCAATGTTGGGACAGCAATTTTTGGCGAGCTCTATACTCTGGAGAATGATATATGGGGCCCCCCATACACTCGAGCATTCCAAAGGTGGATATCAGACACTGGAGCAGCATTTACAGGGCCCATTATACACTGGAGCATTAGAAATGGGGCCCATTATATATGGAGCATTATTTGGGCCCATAAGACAGTGGAGCTTCAACCATGGGGACCAACATATACTGTAGCATTATGTGGAGCTCATCATATACTGTTTCAAACATTATATGGGACCAATGATTTTGTATGGAGAAATATATGGGCCTCATTACTCTGTATAGCGCACTATGCAGTGCCCATAATACTGTATGGAGTAACATACTGTCCATTTTTGGAGCTATTGGAGAATTTAAAATCGATATCAGTCATGAGATGTAAAAAGTGAAGTATTTTTCATTGTACTATACTGCTATCTCTCTACCGTATCAGAGCATCATGAGCTGTGGTATGTGTTAAAGGGGCGCTCTTTGGCCCAGGGCACATGAAAACCTGGAGCCAGCCCTACCCCTCCACAACTTTAGCCAAATAACCCCCAGTTTTCAGTGCGGAACTATTATTATGAAGTAAATTAAGGTTGACAAGCGTCAGTAATAAAAATTGATATTTTTGCCATTCAAATGGGCACTGTAGGTGTGTTTAATGTCCTCCACTCCCTGCCGACTTTGCTTCCCCATTGACTTGCATTGGGTTTCGTTTTTCAGTTGGCCTTCGACTTTTCACGATAATCGGCCGATTTCATTCGACCCGACTTTTGAGAAAGTCGGGTTTCATAAAACCCGACTCGACCCAGAAAAAGGCAAAGTCGCTCATCTCTATTCTAGACCCATACTACTAGGAGAACTTTGCATCTCTTCTTCATTAGGTGGAGAAGTCTTCTAAAATGTGGTTATTCCAGAAGGCTATTGTGGAAAATATATTTAAAAAATTTCCTTCAAACAACACTAGCGGCAGGGGGAAAGCTTACTTGACCAACCAAGGAGGAGAGGCCAGGGAGACACACAGCAGAGGCAGGGATACACTGTCAAAGGCATGAGCCAATGTCATGACAGCAGCCCAGCGCCCGGGGCCTGATGACTGGGTATTTTTGACAAGTAGGTAAAAGTTTTTAAATATGGTCAAGCAATACCTATCTGACCAAAACAGCATACTGCTTTATTTCTCTGCAACTTTCAACTATTTTTTCACAAAGCTATACACCTGGCGTGAGCTGTCCCTCTATGCCTGGGAGGTTGTGTGCTGCCCTGCCTTTAGCATCTTGATTGAGTGGGTTTTTAGTGTCACCGGGTGGGTGATAACATACAGGTGCTTTCGTCTGTCAACAGAGAATGCAGATAGGCTCACTCTAATAAAAAAGAACGAAACCTGAATTAGCCCACACTTTTCCAAACCACCAGATAACAGTAGCACATAAAGTGTTTGTAATATTCAATATTTTAATGAGGCCTGCCAGTTGTTGCTTTTCAGGGGTCTTTGGATCAACGTCCTCATAATTTCTGTCTGGTTTTGCACTTTCGGCAAAACCTCTATGACTGTACAAGTACATCAACTACACTTAGAAAAATATTCATCCAAATTCTTTTATGGATTCAATGACTTTTCCATACAGAGTGGCACGGTTATTGTTGATTTATTGTGTTAGGTAAAGCTTTCAAAAAGTTCATAAAATAGTTCAGGATTATATTACTCATCCATACAGTATTACATGCTTTCTGTGACATTTTGGTAGTGTATAACAGTAGAAAAAATCATTTGAAAATGTTGTTTGTTACTTCACATTTCTTACCCATGCACTATTCGTGTTCTGGGGTACATGATAGTACAGGGTAGTGATATATAACACTAAAAAAAATTAAAAATTTTGCTGGGTTACATTTGTCAGCCTTTCCATATTAAGTGAATGCCTAAAAAAACTTGTTTCAAATTTATCGGTATTATATTGCTCACCCATAGAGTGTTATATCTTCTTTGGTATATTTCCTTGGTATATAAGCCGTAAATTTTATTGCTATAAAAGCCTCCGAAAACTTGTTCCAAATTTATTGGTATCATATTGCTCACGTCTAGAGTATTACATCTTCTTGGGTACATTTTGTTGCTATATAAGCATTAAAAAACTTGTTAAAAATGTATTGGTATTATATTGCTCATCCATAGGATATTAAATATTCTTGGGTACATTTAGTTGGTAAATAACCCTTAAAAAACTTGTTTAAAAAATTTAGGCTGTGTGCACACATTGTAGATTTGATGCTTTTTTGTTGCATTTTTTTCTGATCAGATTTGTCACAAAACCTGAATGCCACCAGGGGGCGCCTGCACCCAATCTCCAGCACAGGCCGCAAGCCGCAGTCTTTCCTGCCGGTTGTGACTGCACGAAGGTGGGTGGGCAGACAGCAGCGGGATCCGGTGCATGTAGTCAGGCGACGGATCCAAGCGGGGTTACTGCGGCGGGTCCTGGCGGTGATCCAGGGGCGGGTCCTGGTGGTGATTCGGTGGCGGGTCCTGGCAGGGGTCCAGCAGCAGTGGTGGGGGGGTCCGGCGTGGGTGTCCCGGCAGTATCCCCTTGGTGGTACTGCGGAAGGGCCTGTTACCATCAGAGGGTGCCATATTAGAATATCCATCACTTTGGTTTTTCAATAAAGCGGTCAGCGTACTTCTGGTGCGGCGCGGTGGATTGTGGGATTCGAGGATGTCGGTACAGAAGTGGATGACGGACAATTTTAAGCAAGTATATAATCTAATATATAAAGCTCAATGTGTGTGTGCATTTATGTGTGTATGTCCGGGATAGGCATCTGCACCGTCGCAGCTACAGCCAAAATATTTTGCACAGTCACACGTCTGGACCCCGAGAGCGTCACAGGTTATGTTGTGAGGCAAAATTTTAACCCCACGCATTCCAATTCACCAAACAATTTTGCCTATTATTCTTATCATTTCTATAGTGTTATCGTCCTTCTGTAAAGCTGGAAATAACACACTGTTACCACAGCTGGTCAGAAGACAAATCTCCAGGAGTGGACCCTCTGGACCGTGGCACCGAGTGGCCCCAGGCGAGCCACCAGGTGGAGCCGACCCCTATACAGGGATCGTTAGGAGCAGGCCCAGGGGTTCGGGTACCATGATAGCTGGTACCGAGAGGGGCGGCTCAGGACGGACTGGAGTAGGAGTGCAGGACTGAAGAGTAGAGAACAGAGCGGGATCACTGGAGACTGGACCGGAGTAGGACTGCAGGACTGGAGCATAAACAACAGGATGGAGCAGGAACACGGGAGGCAGGACTGGAGTAGGACTGTAGGACTGGAGTGTGGACAACAGGATGGAGCAGGAACACTGGAGGCAGGACTGAAGTAGGACTGAAGGACTGGAGTGTGGATAGCTGGATGGAGCAGGAACACCGGAGGCAGGACTGGAGTAGGACTGAAGGACTGGAGTGTGGATAGCAGGGTGAAGCAGGAACACCGGAGGCAGGACTGGAGTAGGACTGAAGGACTGGAGTGTCGATAGCAGGGTGGAGCAGGAACACCGGAGGCAGGACTGGTGTATAGATACCTGGACCCACGGAGCACCGGACTGCAGGGTTACTGCAGGGACCACAGAAGACTGTACCGCGAGACTGCAGTGAGCACATGCTAGCGAACACAATGATCAGGCACCTCCCTCAGGAGGGAACGGCTTGATATGGCCCTGTCAGGTCTGCCATTGGTCTGTAGGTGCTTCCGGGTCAGGCATTGCCGGAGCACAAGTAACAGGAGGGAGGCGCGGCTGTGGCCTATATCACATGTGCATTGCATGCAGAGGCACCATTGGCCACGAGCCTGTCAGAAAGGACCGCCAGGGCTGTCGGGCGGCGGGGGGCTGCGGCGTATGAGCGGAGGCTGGGTGAGTATGCGGAGGCGGCGTGACACACAATTTATTACCGTGCCAACACAGACCACCCTCTGACACAGACTGCAGGGGGAGCCCAGTATCACACAGGATAGGATTAGATACACAGCTCAGCAGTCAATATCACACAGGATAGGATTAGATACACAGCTCAGCAGTCAGTATCACACAGGAGACGATTAGACACATGGCTCAGCAGTCAGTATCACACAGGATAGGATTAGATACACAGCTCAGCAGTCAGTATCACACAGGATAGATTTAGATACACAGCTCAGCAGTCAGTATCACACAGGATTGGAATAGATACATGGCTCAGCAGACAGTATCACACAGGATAGGATTAGATACACAGCTCAGCACACAGTTTCACACAGAATAGTATTAGATACACGGCTCAGCAGACAGTATCACACAGAATAGGATTAGATACACGGCTCAGTAGTCAGTATCACACAGGTAGGATTAGATACATGGCTGAGCAGTCAGTAACACACGTGATGGGATTAGGTACACGACTCAGCAGTCAGTATCACACAGGATAGGGTTAGATACACAGCTCAGCAGTCAGTATCACACAGGATAGGATTAGATACACAGCTCAGCAGTCAATATGACACAGGAGAGGATTAGACACATTGCTCTGGAGTCAGTATCACACAGGATAGGATTAGATACACAGCTCAGCAGACAGCATCACACAGGATAGGATTAGATACACGGCTGATCAGTCAGAAACACACATGATAGGATTAGGTACACGGTTCAGCAGTCAGTATCACACAGGATAGGTTTAGATACAAGGCTCAGCAGACGGTATCACACAGGATCAGATTAGATACACTGCTCAGCAGTCAGTATCACACAGGATATGATTAGATACATAGCTGAGCAGTCAGTAACACACGATAGGATTAGATACACAGCTCAGCAGAAAGTATCACACAGGAGAGGATTAGGTACTGAGCTCAGCAGACATTATCACACATGATAGGATTAGATACACGGCTCAGCAGTCAGTATCACACAGGATAGGATTAGATACATGGCTGAGCAGTCAGTAACACACGTGATAGGATTAGGTACACGACTCAGCAGTCAGTATCACACAGGATAGGGTTAGATACACAGCTCAGCAGTCAGTATCACACAGGATAGGATTAGATACACAGCTCAGCAGTCAGTATGACACAGGAGAGGATTAGACACATTGCTCTGGAGTCAGTATCACACAGAATAGGACTAGATACACAGCTCAGCAGTCAGTATCACACAGGATAGGAATAGATACACGGCTCAGCAGACAGTATCACACAGGATAGGATTAGATACACAGCTCAGCACACAGTATCACACAGAATAGTATTAGATACACGGCTCAGCAGACAGTATCACACAGAATAGGATTAGATACACGGCTCTGCAGTCAGGATCACACAGGATAGGATTAGATACACATCACTCAGCAGACAGCATCACACAGGATAGGATTAGATACACGGCTGATCAGTCAGAAACACACATGATAGTATTAGGTACAAGGCTCAGCAGATGGTATCACACAGGATCGGATTAGATACACTGCTCAGCAGTCAGTATCACACAGGATATGATTAGATACATGGCTGAGCAGTCAGTAACACACGATAGGATTAGATACACAGCTCAGCAGAAAGTATCACACAGGAGAGGATTAGGTACTGAGCTCAGCAGACATTATCACACATGATAGGATTACATACATGGCTCAGCAGTCAGTATCACACAGGATAGGATTAGATACACGACTGTGCAGTCAGTAACACACGATAGGATTAGATACATAGCTCAGCAGAAAGTGTCACACAGGAGAGGATTAGGTACACAGCTCAGCAGACATTATCACACATGATAGGATTAGATACACGGCTCAGCAGTCAGTATCACACAGGATAGGGGGTTAGATACCCGGCTCAGCAGACGATATCACACAGGATAGGATTAGATACACTGCTCAGCAGTCAGTGTCACACAGGATAGGATTAGATACACGGCTGAGTAGTTAGTAGCACACGATAGGATTAGATACACAGCTCAGCAGAAAGTATCACACAGGAGACGATTAGGTACACAGCTCAGCAGACATTATCACACAGAATAGGGTTAGATACACAGATACGCATGTTTATCAAAAGGCTCTTGAATGAGTTGAAAATAAAATACCATCAATACTTGGGTAATCGTTTATTTAATTTGTGTTGCAAATCTGTAGTGTTTAATATATGATGTGAAATGTTTTTATGTGCAATATAATCATTATAATTTGTTATAACTAACCACAGTTGGTTACTCTGCCCAGGCAATGACAGGCTCTTCAGCTAGTAGATATATAATATGGTCCCCCTCACCTCCCCTATCCTGGTATGCATGGTCCTCTCACCCCCTTTTCTGGGTATGCATGGTCCCCCTCACCCCCTATTTCCTGGTATGCATGGTCACCCTCATCCCCCTGTTCTGGTACGCATGGTCCTCTCACCCCCCTTTTGTGGTATGCATGGTACCACTGATCCCCCTTTCCTGGTATGCATGGTCACGTCACCCCCCTTTGCTGGCATGCATGGTCCCCTCACCCCCCTTTCATGGTATGCATGGTCCCCTCACCCCCCATTCCTGGTATGCATGGTCCCGTCACCCCCCTTTGCTGGTATGCATGGTCCCCTCACCACCTTTCATGGTATGAATGGTCCCCTCACCCCCTTTTGTGGTATGCATGGTACCGCTCACTCCCCTTTCGAGGTATACCTGGTCCCCTCACTCCCCTTTCGTGGTATGCATGGTCCCCTCACTCCCCTTTCGAGGTGTGCATGGTCACCTCACCCCCCTCTCGTGGTATGCATGGTCCCCTCTCCCCCCTTTCATGGTATGCATGGTCCTCTCACCCCCCTTTCGTGGTATGCATGGTACCCCTCAACCCCCTTTCCAGGTATGCATGGTCCCGTCACCCCCCTTTTGCTGGTATGCATGGTCCCCCTCACCCCCCTTTTGTGCTATGCATGGTACCGCTCACTCCCCTTTCGAGGTATGCCTGGTCCCCTCACCCCCCTTTCGTGGTATGCATGTCCCCTCACCCCCCTCTCGTGGTATGCATGGTCCCCCTCCCCCCCTTTCATGGTATTCATGGTCCTCTCACCCCCTTTCGTGGTATGCATGGTAACCCTCACCCCCCTTTCCTGGTATGCATGGTCCCGTCACCCCCTTTGCTGGTATACATGGTCCCGTCACCCCCTTTCATGGTATGCATGGTCCTCTCACCCCCCTTTCGTGGTATGCATGGTAACCCTCACCTCCCTATCCTGGTATGCATGGTCCCATCACCCCCCTTTCATGGTATGCATGGTCCTCTCACCCCCCTTTCGTGGTATGCATGGTCCCCTCACCCCCTTTCGTGGTATGCATGGTCCCCTCACCCCCCTTTCGTGGTATGCATGGTAACCCTCACCTCCCTATCCTGGTATGCATGGTCCCATCACCCCCCTTTCATGGTATGCATGGTCCCCTCACCCCCCTTTCGTGGTATGCATGGTCCCATCACCCCCCTTTCATGGTATGCATGGTCCCCTCACCCCCCTTTCGTGGTATGCATGGTCCCCTCACCCCCTTTCGTGGTATGCATGGTCCCCTCACCCCCCTTTCGTGGTATGCATGGTCCCCTCACCCCCCTTTCGTGGTATGCATGGTACCCCTCACCCCCCTTTCGTGGTATGCATGGTACCCCTCACCCCCCTTTCCTGGTATGCATGGTCCCCCTCACCCCTAGGAAACTGCACACATACAAAAAAAAAACATTTATACTCACCCATCTTTCCTGTGACCCAGCACTGTCCCGTTCTGCTGGAGGCTGGGGGAGGAGTGTGGCACTGGCACCGGAGTACACGCATGCCCACACCGCGCTGTCCGGCACCATTTTCCTGAAGACACTGCAAATGTGTCTTCAGGAAAATGGCGCCGGATAGCGCTTTACGCATGCGTGTACTCCGGCATCAGTGCCACAGTCCTCCCCCAGCCTCCTGCCCCGGTCACTGTAAGAAGAGAAGCGCCGCGGCAACGCTCCTCCCGGTGAGGTAAGTATGTAAGTATGGCGCCGAAGATCGCGATCTCCGGCGCCATACCCATTGTCATACAGTACCTGTCTGTCTGTCACGGAAATCCTGCGTTGCTGATTGGTCGTGGCCGGCCGGGCTAAACCAATCAGCGAGGCGCAATTTCGGTTACAGACATACATGATAAGGCGATTATATATACTGTATATATATATATATGTACAGTATATATGTGTCAATGACATAGAATAGATATATACACATACTGTAGAATACACACATATTCTATGTGTGTATATCTAACCTATTCTATTCTATACTGTATGCGGCATCTGCTGGATTTTAACCTATCTATTTTCTATCTATATATATGTTTTGAAGATTATTTGGTTTTAAAACAATGTGTACTGCTGTATTTTACAATGTGATTTTAACATGAGCTTTTACATGCAGAGAACTGCTGTATGTAAAACCTCATGTTAAAATCGCAGTGCATACAGATTGCATACACAAGTCATACAGATGTTCGGTGGAAATCGCATTACATTCGCATGACACTCGCATGACACTCACATAGCACTCGACCGTTTTTTTCCTCACATATTGGTATGAGGCATCAAAGTATGACACCATTGTTCTCAGCAGCGATCTGGGAGTCAGACATGTTTCCAGGGGTCTTCCCCATGCTTTTGTCATTCCATTTAGCACTTTTCCGATCCATTTAAACATTTTCACTGCCCCCAAGACCTCTTTGTAGGGTCTACCAGATAAAAGCTCAGCTTTTCCATTGACTACTATTATACTCGTTAGTCGAAACAAGAATATGAGTATTAAGAATTGCTCAGCTCAAGCAACGAGCACCCATTTTAGTGCTCTCTCTCAACCCTACTGACCAAAGGAAACAAGTAATATATAATAGAAAGCAGTTTGTAACATTCAAATTATTTACTGAATAAAACAATATAACAATCTTTATTTTGTCAACTGTTAACAAGATCTCAGGGTATAGATCACATAGATAGAGAGTGAGCAGTTAATGAAAAAAATGCTATAAAAGGGAAAAATGTTCCAATTACTGTACTTAATTTAGTAAATGTTTGACGACAGCAGTGACTCCCATTCCCCGATTCCCACTTTGCGGTTAGACATACAAATCGAATTTAGTTGGGCGTGAATTTGAGTTGGATGAGGAGTAGAGAATAAGCCACTACCAGAAAGCTTGTATATCTCCAATGAGAGCAATGTAAGGAATTCCCCCATCATCTGCCAAAATAATATGGGTGTGCAACCTAGAGCTTCCTAACAATGGATGCATTATAGTTCCATATAAACTCTAACTTTTACAGAGCTGTAATATAGCACCCACAAATAATCAACATTTAGTAAATAGTTCTGTCAGGATAAAACAGAAATCAACTGAGAAAAGAGGCATTCTAGATCTGCTACAGACCTATGGAGATAAACTTACCTAAAATCATAGATTGTAAAGATTGACAAATGTGTTATACAAAGTCTAAGGCAGCATATAACTGTACAAAGAGTGCGCATGATTCCCTTGTACTATGCCATAGGGCTCATGAGTTCTGCCATAAGTCTTTAACCCATTAAATTTTTGTTGCACTCTTGGTAAGAATTTCAACAGCAAAACATAGCAAAAGTGACACATGGGAAATACAGGAAACATATATATCTTTGGGAGAAATAGTCTTCCATTATTTGAGCTTACCATTTAGTGTGTGTAAAACAAAGTGTTATTGTTTAACGACGGCAAATTGATTACATTTTTACCATAGATAGTGATTATAAAATATAAAACTAAAAATATCGAAAGCTAACCAACTCTTGCACCTCTGTCGGTAAATAGAAATCCAAATGAAATTTGAATTCAGATTCCTCTTTCAATTTAAAAAATGATTTCAGGTCAAAAAACATATATAAACTCAGAACAATGGTCAAAATTATGAAGGGCCCTGTGACAGCTTATCATTTTACATATGTTTGCCCTTTTTCCAATACTTTTGTAAAATATTGGTAGGATTTTAATGGCAGAGGTGTGACTGTCATGCTGTAACAAATTTGCTATAAATCAAATGTGAATCTTGCACAAATATTAACTGAAATTTGTTGGCTTGTTTGCCATATGTTCTAAACCAAATATCCACCACTATTTTTCATATACCCAGAGTTTGATGTCATGCACATGGTCTTATTTAGATTTCTGCACAGCCATAATAGGACCTTCCTAGAAGTCCACAAGAGTTCTACTGTACCTCTGGGCATTTCTGATTTCATGCTTTATTGGACTATTTGTAGTATATACAGAAGTATTGTTCCTAAGTTATTGCTTCTTGTAAAGAATACCCCAATACAGTCTATACAACAGTGTACAAAGACTATGGCTATGTACTAAAATATCATGCAGACTTGATGCCATGACATATTCATAAACCCTAATACTTTAAAATGTTCTATAAAATGTAAATTTTTCCTTTAGATTTGTAGAATATTGCAAAAATGTTCTGTGCCCTTAAAGATTTTGTCCAGCCTTAAGATACAAGTGTACAGTCAAGCTATGTGACTGCAGACTTGTTAATCCTCACACTTTGCACAATGCATGCTGGGAGGACTCTGCAGTGCTGGTGCCGTGAGCTGTGGGCGCATGACCGCAAGTAGGCAACTTGCATTCATGCTGTCACCTGCCAACTAGATGAGCATGGCCTCATTCAATACAAGTATATTGAGAGAGGCCAGACACAGTCTAGTTGGAATGTAGCTGGAAGTATGAAAATTGCATACAAGAGGTCACATGATCACTTGGTCCCAGCAATGGAAAATCCTCAATGTGCAGTGCATTCAGTGTGAGGATTCACATAGAGCAATTGCAAACTTGTAGTCTTGTAAAAACCTTTTAATAAGTTTCACGGTCAGGTTCTTTGTTATTGTTAATTGCTCATTTCTGAGTTTTCACAACTTTACACTGGATGGTGATAATCTAAAGTCTGCTAAGAGAGCAGCAAAAACAATATACAGTCATGGCCAAAAGTATTGACACCCCTGCAATTCTGTCAGATAATACTCAGTTTCTTCCTGAAAATGATTGCAAACACAAATTCTTTGGTATTAGTATCTTCATTTAATTTGTCTTAAATGAAAAAACACAAAAAGAATTGTCTTAAAGCCAAATTGGATATAATTCCACACCAAACATAAAAAAGAGGGTGGACAAAAGTATTGGCACTGTGCGAAAAATCATGTGATGCTTCTCTAATTTGTGTAATTAACAGCACCTGTAACTTACCTGTGGCACCTAACAGGTGTTGGCAATAACTAAATCACACTTGCAGCCAGTTGACATGGATTAAACTTGACTCAACCTCTGTCCTGTGTCCTTGTGTGTACCACATTGAGCATGGAGAAAAGAAAGAAGACCAAAGAACTGTCTGAGGACTTGAGAAACCAAATTGTGAGGAAGCATGAGCAATCTCAAGGCTACAAGTCCATCTCCAAAGACCTGAATGTTCCTGTGACTACCATGCGCAGTGTCATCAAGAAGTTTAAAGCCCATGGCACTGTGGCTAACCTCCCTAGATGTGGCCGGAAAAGAAAAATTGACAAGAGATTTCAACGCAGATGCGGATGTTGGATAAAGAACCTCCACTAACATCCAAACAAGTTCAAGCTGCCCTGCAGTCCGAGGGTACAACGGTGTCAACCCGTACTATCCGTCGGCATCTGAATGAAAAGGGACTGTATGGTAGGAGACCCAGGAAGACTCCACTTCTTACCCCGAGACATAAAAAAGCCAGGCTGGAGTTTGCCAAAACTTACCTGAAAAAGCCTAAAACATTTTGGAAGAATTTTCTTTGGTCAGATGAGACAAAAGTAGAACTTTTAGGACAAAAGCATCAACATAGAGTTTACAGGAGAAAAAAGAGGCATTCAAAGAAAAGTACACGGTCCCTACAGTCAAACATGGCGGAGGTTCCCTGATGTTTTGGGGTTGCTTTGCTGCCTCTGGCACTGGACTGCTTGACCGTGTGCATGGCATTATGAAGTCAGAAGACTACCAACAAATTTTTCAGCATAATTTAGGGCCCAGTGTGAGAAAGCTGGGTCTACCTCAGAGGTCATAGGTCTTCCAGCATGACAATAACCCAAAACACACTTCAAAAAGCACTAGAAAATGGTTTGAGAGAAAGCACTGGAGACTTCTAAGGTGGCCAGCAATGAGTCCAGACCTGAATCCCATAGAACACCTGTGGAGAGATCTAAAAATGGCAGTTTGGAGAAGGCACCCTTCAAATATCAGGGACCTGGAGTAGTTTGCCAAAGAAGAATGGTCTAAAATTCCAGCAGAGCATTGTAAGAAACTCATTGATGGTTACCGGAAGCGGTTGGTCGCAGTTATTTTGGCTAAAGGTTGTGCAACCAAGTATTAGGCTGAGGGTGCCAATACTTTTGTCCGGCCCGTTTTTGGAGTTTTGCGTGAAATGATCAATGTTTTGCTTTTTGCTTCATTCTCTTTTGTGTTTTTTCATTTAAGACAAATTAAATGAAGATAATAATACCAAAGAATTTGTGTTTGCAATCATTTTCAGGAAGAAACTGAATATTATCTGACAGAATTGCAGGGGTGTCAATACTTTTGGCCATGACTGTATGTATCTTCTTGCTAATTTTTTAGCTAGGAACTCTCCCTACCAACTCCTCCATGCACAGGAGAGCTCACTCTGCTAAATGGTCCTATTTTTTTTAAAGATCCACTTCTAGACTTCTAAGGTGACTGCTTACCTTGCCAAGAACAAAAGTTTCTTGTAACGTCTGTTCAGTGGCTCATATCGGCTTCCTCAGACAGCCTCGGCACAAGCCACTCTGGCAGATTCCAGAGAAGCCCTGTATCCCTTTAAGACCTATACAGTGATTTGGATTTACAATGGGATCCAGTGAATTGCTACATACGGTAGGTTTACTGTCAGAAGGTGCGCAGGCATGGTCACCAAACAGGGTTAAAACCAAGAAGTCACATAAAGGTCAAAATCAGGATCCATAAAAATAGTCCGTAAAAATTAACTTAGGCCAAAACAAGGTGCAATGAAACAACAAGGAGCTTAACAGACAGGACTGAACAAGAGAAGCACAAGATTATATCTGGCAGCTTCCAGCAGTAAGCTGGAATCTTTAGTTTGATATGTTGCTTTCTAATTGGTTGGTACATGGAGCTAGAGTTGAGCGACTTTTGTTTTTTTAGGGTCGAGTTTCGTTTCGTGAAACCCGACTTTTCCAAAAGTTGGGTCGAGCAAGATCGGCCGATTATAGGGAAAAGTCGGGGTCGTCCCGAAACACAAAACCCAATGTAAGTCAATGGGGAATAAAAGTTGGCAGTGAGAGGAGGACAGGAAACACACCTACAGTGCTCATTTGAATGCCAAAAGCATCAATTCTTCTTACTTAAGCTGGTCAACCTTAATTAACTTCATAATACAAGTTATGCACTGAAAAATGGGGGTTATTTGGCTAAAGTTGTGGGGAGGTAGGGCTGGCTCCAGGTTTTCATGTACCCTGGGCGAAAGAGCGCCCCTTTAACACATACCACAACTCATCATGCTCCGATACGGCAGAGAAATAGCGGTATAGTACAATGAAAAATACTTCACTTTTTACATCTCATGACGAGGCCCATCTATTTCTCCATACAGAATCATTGGTCCCATATAATGTTTGAAACAGTATATGATGAGCTCCACATGATGCTACAGTATATGTTGGTCCCCATGGATGATGCTCCACTGTCTTATGGGCCCAAATAATGCTCCAAACATAATGGGCCCCATTTCTAATGCTCTAGTGTATAATGGGCCCTGTAAATGCTGCTCCAGTGTCTGATGTCCACCTTTGGAATGTTCCAGTGTATGGTGGGCCCCATCTATCATTCTCCAGAGTATAGTGCTCCCCAAAAATTGCTGTCCGAACATTGAAAACAATCAAATAAGTCTCCTCGCTAGGGAATCCCTGTACTAGTCTGGACTCCTCGTCGTCCCCATCTTCCATCTCACTGCACAGTATTTCAACCTTGCAAGTGCCATGATCCTGAGCAAGCAGGAGGGGCCCACTCGTTGGCGACGGCACTGGCACAGGGCCCCTGATAGTACGGTGGTGTGTCTGATGGCGGGTGGGCCGAACCTGCACTTTCATCTGCAGCTTCCTCTTTGTCACCGTGTAAGATGGAACTGTATATGGGAAGGGTAACCTGAGTTTCATCAGGGTCAGATTCAGGCCATATAGCGTGCGAGGGGAATGTAGTGGTCTGGGTCAATGTACCAGCAGATTCATCGAGCAGTGGCTGGGCATCAGTGCACTTGTGTCGCCCCCAGGAGTACGGTCGCCACAGTGGCATTACCTTCCTCCTAGGGAGTGTGATGTCATGCTTGGGAGCAACGAAGGATCTCTCTAGCAGGTTAACTGATTGGGCGGCGTTATTCCCACGAGTCATGACCCTCAAAACTGCGTTCATGAAGGCAAAGTGTTTGTTTTACGTGGGCAGTATGGTTGCAAAGCTGAACCTTAAAGGAATGTCCAGAAGGGCACCACCAGGAGTGGAGCTTACGGTTAAATTCGACTCCACCTGGGAAACCTCAACCATGCCAGCTACAGAACAGATGCACACATTGCAAGCTTAATTCCGTTAACGAACGAGACTCCGTCATGCCCCGCGGTCCGAGTCTGGCTTACTAGAGGGACACGTGAGGCTCTGGCACATGAGATTGGCCAATAACTGGTGTGTCATGCCCTTACATGTCCGTGGCTGCATGTGCGCTACACTGAAAAGGCCAGCGTTTGTCGCTTACAGGTTCAGATAACCCGCTGAACAACGTTATTGATGGGGATCACTGATTACAATTATTACCCGCGAACGATGATTTCCCAGTAAGTGCAGGTCAACCGCAGATCCGGAATTAGGCCTAACTGTCATTCCTGAAAAAATGAAAAACTTACGTGTGCAAACCACAGGTGCTGTAGCTTGCTTAACAGCTCGCCAGCCGTTCTCACGCCCAGTATGGATTACATGTGATTGCACAAAGGTGAGAAAGGGTACCGTATCCCCGGATATCATGTATGGATAGCGTACACATTCAAAATATATGTCTATACATCAGGAGGCAGGCTCAGACGGTGTTAGGCCCAGTATGGCTTGCACGTGATGGCACAAAGGTGAGAAAGGGTTCCGTATCCCCGGATAACATGTATGGATAGCGTACACATTCAAAATATATGTCTATACATCAGGAGGCAGGCTCAGACGGTGTTAGGCCCAGTATGGCTTGCACGTGATGGCACAAAGGTGAGAAAGGGTTCCGTATCCCCGGATAACATGTATGGATAGCGTACACATTCAAAATATATGTCTATACATCAGGAGGCAGGCTCAGACGGTGTTAGGCCCAGTATGGCTTGCACGTGATTGCACAAAGGTGAGAAAGGGTACCGTATCCCCGGAAAACATGTAAGCATAGCGTACACATTCAAAATATATGTCTATACATCAGGAGGCAGGCTCAGACGGTGTCAGACACAGTATGGCTTGCACGTGATTGCACAAAGGTGAGAAAGGGTACTTTATCCCCGATAACATGTATGGATAGCGTACACATTCAAAATATATGTCTATACATCAGGAGGCAGGCTCAGACGGTGTTAGGCCCAGTATGGCTTGCACGTGATGGCACAAAGGTGAGAAAGGGTTCCGTATCCCCGGATAACATGTATGGATAGCGTACACATTCAAAATATATGTCTATTCATCAGGAGGCAGGCTCAGACGGTGTCAGGCACAGTATGGCTTGCACGTGATTGCACAAAGGTGAGAAAGGGTACCGTATCCCCGGATAACATGCATGGATAGCGTACACATTCAAAATATATGTCTATACATCAGGAGGCAGGCTCAGACGGTGTCAGGCACAGTATGGATTTGACGGCCCAGACTACACAGCGGAGGAGCAGGGAGAGGTAAAGATTGCAAATGCTGGGGCCCTGCCCAAGCAAGGGGGGCCCACTCGTGGCGTCGGTACTGGCACTGGGCCCCTCATAGTACGGCGGTGTGTCTGACGGCAGGTGTGCACCACCACAGTCAGAGACACTTGATTGCACTATGAGGGACCCTGTGCCAGTGCCCGCACCCAAGAGTTGGCCTACCCACCTGTCCAGGGCAACGGCACTCGCACGGTGTCATGCGCTAGGTCGTGACCCCGGCCATGGGGGGGGAGGCAGCACAGTTAGGGAGTTTTAGAAAGTGGCATATGTTGATGTTGGACATTCAGCTGATGCAAAAGGCGAAATAGGTCAAGTCCCAGGAACAGGTGGACCAAAGCAAGCCATTTTTCTGTCACCCTATGTGTCATCAGGGGAAGGTGGGACAAAATCCTTGGAAACCCATGCATGGTTCATTTTAATGAAAGTTAGATCATCCACATTTTGTGTTGACAGATGGGTCCTTTTTTCTGTCAGGATTGATCCAGCTGCACTGAAGACTCTTTCCGATAGCACACTTGCAGCTGGGCAAGCGAGCTCCTGTAAGGCATATTGTGCCAATTAAGGCCAGGTGTCCAGTTTAGCGGCCCAATAGTCAAAGGGGAATGACCTGTGTGGGAGAACATCGATATGGGAGGAAAAGTAGTTTGTAACCATAGTTGACAACTGCTGTCTCCTGTCACTTTCCATCGATGCAGTATTACCAGTTGTGTGAGCGGTACTTGAAAAATCAGTCCACAACATTGTCATGAAACCCCTGTCTCCAACGCCACTTCTGCTGTGTGCATCATGAACACCTCTGCCAAGCTGCCCCCGGCCCGTATGGCTCGTGTGAGAACCATCACCGATGCTGTGTGCTGAGAATGCCTCAAGCAACCGATTTACCAGAGTTGCTTGTTTATTAGCCAATATTAGGTCAAGGTTCTCCTGTGGCATGATGTTTTGTAATTTGCCTTTATAGCGTGGATCCAGGATGCTGGCCAACCAGTAGTCGTCATCGTTCATCATTTTGGCAATGCGGGGGTCCCTTTTTAGGATCTGCAAGGCATAATCTGACATGTGGGCCAATGTTCCCGGTGTCAATGATGCACTGCGAGTGCTGGGTGGAGGAGCACTTTCTGGCAAATCCACATCCCTCCAGTCATGCACAAACCCTGTACCAGACCTTGCCACGCCAACATTTTCACTTGCCCCACGAGATGCATCCTCCTCCCCTAAGTAATCATCCCCATCATCATCCTCCTCCTCCTCTTCTTCCTCCACCTCGTCCAGGAGAGGTCCCTGAGCAGACAATGGCTGAATGTCATCAAGGATTCCCTCCTCCTCTTCCTCCTCATCAACATTGGCTGCAGACGCCTGCTCCTTAAGGTGCGTCAAAGTTTGCATGAGCAGACGCATAAGTGGGATGCTCATGCTTAGGATGGCGTCGTCTGCGCTTACCAGCCGTGTGCATTCCTCAAAACACTGAAGGACTTTACAGAGGTCTTTCAGCTTCGACCACTGCACACCTGTCAACTCCATGTCTGCTCTCAAAGTGCCTGGCCGTGTATCCTCCCACAAATGCATTATGGCCTGCCTCTGCTCGCACAGCCGCTCCACCATGTGCAGGGTGGAGTTCCACCTTGTTGCAATGTCGATAATGAGGCGGTGGTTGGGAAGGTGGAGCAATCGCTGCAGCTTCTGCATACGAACGGAGTGTACAGGCGACCGGCGGATGTCCGCGCACAGTCTTCGCACCTTCTGGAGCAGGGCTGTTAACTCCGGATAATTTTTGAGGAAGCACTGCACCACCAGGTTCAAGGTGTGAGCCAAGCAAGGTATGTGGCTGAGTTTTGAAAGGGCTATGGCTGCCACAAAATTACTGCCGTTATCACTAACTACCTTGCCTGCCTCAAGATGTACACTGCCCAGCCATGACTCAGTTTGTCGCTTCAAGTACTCGGCCAGCACCTCGGCGGTGTGTCTGTCGCCCAAACACATCATCTGCAACACAGCCTGCTGACGCTTTCCACTAGCTTCTCGATAGGGGGACACCTCATGTGCAACAGTGGCAGCTGCAGATGGAGTGCTCGTATGACTGCGCTCTGTGGACGAGCTTTCGCTTCTGGAGGAGGAGGAGGAGGGGAGTCGAACGCCTACAGCCAACTGTTTCCTATACCGTGGACTAGGCAGCACTGTCCCACCACCGCCATCCCCTGTGGACCCTGCATCCACCACATTAACCCAGTGCGCAGTGATGGACACGTAACGGCCCTGGCCATGCCGATTGGACCATGCATCAGTTGTGAGGTGCACCTTTCCACTCACTGACTGCTTGAGTGCATGGACAATGCGGTCTTTTACATGATGGTGGAGGGCTGGGATGGCTTTGCGAGAGAAGAAGTGGCGACTGGGTAGGTCATAGCGTGGTACTGCATAGGCCATGAGTTCGCGGAAAGCTGCGCTTTCCACCAACCGATAGGGCATCATCTCAAACGAGATTAGTTTGGCAATGTGGGCGTTCAAACCCAGTGTACGCGGATGAGAGACTGAGTACTTTCTTGACCTACTCATAGTGTCTGGGAGGGTGAGCTGGACTTGAGAGCTGCATATGGTGGAAGTAGCGGTGGACAGGGCGGACTGAGAGAGGGTTGATGATGATGATGGAGTTGGTGTTCTTTCTGATGGCCTAGATTCAGTATTTCGTTGATGTAACAGTGGGATTCCCTGACTGCTGTGGCCTTGCAACGACACCTCAACATTTGCTGCTGGGCTAACCGGTGGGCTTACAGTGTAGCGTTGCTGACTACCTTCTTTGTGATCAGTTGCACATGTGGCACTTGAGGTTTGGTGTTGTGTCCACGCTTGCAAGTGCATGCTGGTTAAATGTCTAAGCATGCAACTGGTATTCAAATTTTTCAGATTTTTCCCTCGGCTAAAGGTCTTTGCGCACTTCTTACAGATAACCTTGGCCTGATCATGAGGATTTTGTTCAAAAAAGTGCCACACTGCACTCTTCCTACTTTGGCAGACATTTTGCGGCCTAGCACGCTGTGATCTTTTGACCTTCTGGACAAGCTGTCCAGCAACTCTTTTGATTTTTGGAACCTGTCTTTGGAGTGCTCCGGGCCTGCCAGGTAACAGCTGTTGCGATGTCGATGTCTGCTGTGGATGCTCCTCATCTGAGCTATTGGAAGCAGCACCCTCTTCCCCCAATGGATGCCAATCTGGGTCAACAACTGAGTCATCCATCACCTCCTCTTCAATGTCATGTGCACCTTCCTCTGTGTCACCGTGTATGGTGGTATAGTGTGCGGGAAGGGGCATCTGAGTCTCATCAGGGTCAGAATCTGGCTCTGTACACTGCGAGGACAATGTAGTGCTCTGAGTGAATGTACCAGCAGAATCATCTATCAGCGGCTGTGCATCAGTGCACTCCATGTCAGATTCATCTTGGCCTGGGTAATTCACCATTTCACTTGATAATCCAGGCATGGTATGTGAAAATGGAGTAATCAGTAGTATGGCCTGCGTCATCCTTCAATCTTGGTTGGGGTGAAGGACACAAGGAAAGGTGTGGATCATGAACATGAGCCTCCAATGACGACTCAGTGCTTTTATTTTTTACAACTTCAGAAGAGGAGGCGATAGAGCTGGAGGCTGAGTCAGCAATGTAAGACAAAACTTTTTCCTGAAGCTCTGGCTTTAAAAGCGGTTTGCCAACTCCTAGAAAACTAAGCCTTCGAGGCCTTGTGGAGCCAGACGATGACGCAGGCTCAACACCTCCTGCATTCGGTCCTATTTTGCTTTTGCCACTACCATCAGATCCACCACCAACACCATCATTACCAGCTGCCAACCCCCACCCAATTCCACGGCCTCTTCCACCAGCCTTCCTCATTTTTGGTAGAAATGTAGACAAAATCCAACAAACTATATAGTAATGTAAAACAAGGTACAAGGTGGCTATAGGACAGGGGAGATTTTGAATTTCTGCAGACACTTGTGGACACTGGACACTTTTGGATTGTGTGAGGCCCACTGAATATCAGAGCGCTATGTCACAGGCTCGATGGCACAGGTGTGAAAAATGTCACTAGAGGATAACGGAGATTTTGAATTTCTGCACACACTAGTGGACACTGGACACTTTTGGACTGTGTGAGGCCCACTGAATATCAGAGCGCTATGTCACAGGCTCGATGGCACAGGTGTGAAAAATGTCACTAGAGGATAACGGAGATTTTGAATTTCTGCACACACTAGTGGACACTGGACACTTTTGGATTGTGTGAGACCCACTGAATATCAGAGCGCTATGTCACAGGCTCGATGGCACAGGTGTGAAAAATGTCACTAGAGGATAACGGAGATTTTGAATTTCTGCACACTGGACACTTTTGGATTGTGTGAGGCCCACTGAATATCAGAGCGCTATGTCTCAGGCTCGATGGCACAGGTGTGAAAAAAGTGACTACGGGATAAGGGAGATTTTGAATTTCTGCACACACTAGTGGACATTGGACACTTTTGGATTGTGTGAGGCCCACTGAATATCAGAGCGCTATGTCACAGGCTCGATGGCACAGGTGTGAAAAAAGTGACTACAGGATAAGGGAGATTTTGAATATCTGCACACACTAGTGGACACTGGACGCTTTTGGATTGTGTGAGGCCCACTGAATATCAGAGCGCTATGTCACAGGCTCGATGGCACAGGTGTGAAAAATGTCACTAGAGGATAACGGAGATTTTGAATTTCTGCACACACTAGTGGATACTGGACACTTTTGGATTGTGTGAGGCCCACTGAATATCAGAGCGCTATGTCACAGGCTCGATGGTACAGGTGTGAAAAAAGAGACTACAGGATAAGGGAGATTTTGAATTTCTGCACACACTAGTGGACACTGGACACTTTTGGATTGTGTGAGTCCCACTGAATATCAGAGCGCTATGTCACAGGCTCGATGGCACAGGTGTGAAAAAAGTGACTACAGGATAAGGGAGATTTTGAATTTCTGCACACACTAGTGGACACTGGACACTTTTGGATTGTGTGAGGCCCACTGAATATCAGAGCGCTATGTCACAGGCAGAAATTGGCTAGTGTATCACAAACTGCAAGGTGTATGTAGAATTGGGCAGAATAGGAATCTCCCTAGAGTGTAGGTCTGTAAGAACGGAACAAGTCCTCCACTTATCCTTCCACAGTGACACACAGATAGCTTCACTGTGGCTGTGATAACAGCCGTTACACGGTACTGTGTGAGGAGCGTACACCGCTGTATGGTGTGAAAAAATGCCCGCTCAGTACCTCAGCAGGACAAAAAAAAAAATGGGATTGCTTTTAAAAAAGCAGTTTGCAGAGCAGTGGGTAAACAGCAATGCAGCTGTCAGGAAGCCTTAGAAGGCAGCCTAACAACCAACACCGCTGATCCACCACAATATAGCCTCCCCTTGCACTGCACACACAGTGACTGGTGTGTTGTACAGGCAAAATCGCTAGCAGTTTTTTTTTCTTCTTCCCTGCCTAACGCTCTCCCTACAGAATCAGCAACCTCTCCCTATGCTAAGATCGGCAGAAGTAAGATGGCGGTCGGCGTGCACGCCCTTTTATAACCCCTGTGACGCCCACCAAAGCAAGCCAATCACTTGCATGCCCTTCTGAAAGATGGTTGTGACCCCTGCCTATGTCATCACGTTGCCCACAGTGTCCGTGGATCCTGATTGGCTGAAAAAGAGCGCAAAACAAACTTTTGAAACGCGACTTTGGCGCGTAAGTCGCCGACCTCGTGGCCGACCTCATCCTCGGGTCGGGTTTCGTTTCATGAAACCCGACTTTGCCAAAAGTCGGCGACTTTTGAAATTTTTCGACCCTTTTCGCTCAACTCTACATGGAGCTTATAGCTTCAGGTAGACAACAAACACAGCCACACTCCATACTGTTATACTGAATGGCACTAGTCAACTAAATCTAAGTGACTTGACAGAATCTTTGCCATCAAGAGCTTCTGGTTCCAAAGTCTCTTCTATCACCAGCACTGCTCACAAAATGAATACGGCAGTGCCTGGCGATAGAAGCAGATGTTGCAGTGGTGGAGATGTGACAGACAGACATTTCAAAGTTGAACATGTCATATGCTTATCTCCCTCAACATCATCTGTCAGAGGAGAGTCATTATGGCTCCATATACTTTATAGACTGAGTTGAGCAGAATATGGGGGCCTTAAGTTACTTTGTTAATTGAAATGTAGCCAGCATGTAATAAAAAACTCACAATAACTGATCGCTAATGCAAGCAATCAAACAATGGTTTTGAACTCTTTGCTACTTATGATCTTGAACTTTATAGTTTTCTTCATAATCTTGTCAGGTCAAGTTGTTTTAAATTGACGTATTGAGCTAATAAAGTATTGCATCCTTTTCACAGAGCAGATTGCTTTTGGATTCTGCTGTAAGTGAAAACTAATTGGGAAAAACATGTTTAATCTGCTAATAGCAGCAAATAATAACAATAAAAGTGTGGCAATTACTGTTAACCAGTCTGCTTTCATACAATTTATTTCCAGTTTATGCTCAAAACCTATGTATAGACATGTGTCACTTGATTTAAAAAGTGTAGTATGTGTAAATTTACATTTAAAGGCTGTCACATTGAAAACAGAGTTTTATTCACAGGCCGTATGGCATAGATCAGAAGGAGCTGAGCAGCTTGACATTTAAATTTATAGGAAATGATTTAGTACAAGGGGCGCCTGAAAACTTCGAGGCCCACCCATGAAATCTTTTTTGCACGGTCTTGTTTTGTAATGCAATATGTTATTTAGTTAGTTGAATGTTCTCATGAGCAATCTGGATTAATTTTGATTTTTTTTGTTTCCGTTACAGCATTTTAAAGTTGGGTCGCAAGGCTGAAATATGGAAATGGAGAAGTTGGTAAGTTCACACGCAGCTTTTGCCATAAAGTGAGACTAGGGACTTTTTTTTTTACAGTGGCTGAGGAATACAGTGCGGAAGGATACCTACCTCCCGACACTGGATTCCTGGAGCCCGTAGAGAACGGTAGCATCAGCTGATGCTGCTGTTCTCCATGCAAGATCATCGTGGGAAACTTGTGAACTTCTGCGGATCAGGGGTAAGTATATTGGTGGTTTGTTATTTTAATATTTATTCCACATATGACAATGGCTTCGGGGATCAAAGTGACAAGTGATGGTATGTACTCTCTGTTATATGTACTGTATGTCTATACGTATGTATTGTTTGAATGTATTGTATGTAGTATATATGTATGTTGCATGCATGTAGTAATAATGTGGTATATATGTAGTATGCATGTTGCATGCATGTGGTATATATGTAGTATGTATGTATGTATGTTGCATGCATGTAGTATATATGTAGTATGCATGTTGCATGTAGTATATATGTATGTTGCATGCATGTAGTATATTTGTAGTATGTATGTTGCATGTATTATATATGTTGTATATATGTATGTTGCATGCATGTAGTATATATGTTGTGTATATGTAGTATGCATATAGTATATATGTTGTATGTATGTATGTTGCATGCATGTAGTATATATGTGGTACATATGTAGTATGCATGTTGCATGCATGTGGTATATATGTATGTTGCATGCATGTAGTATATATGTAGATGCATGTTGCATGTAGTATATATGTATGTTGCATGCATGTAGTTTATATGTAGTATGCATGTCGCATGCATGTACTATATATATATTGCATGTATGTTGCATGCATGTAGTATATATGTGGTATATATGTAGTATGCATGTTGCATGCATGTAGTATGTATGTTGTATATATGTATGTTGCATGCATGTGGTATATATGTAGTATGCATGTAGTATACAGTCATATGTAAAAGTTTGGGCACCCCTATTAATGTTAACCTTTTTTCTTTATAACAATTTTGGTTTTTGCAACAGCTATTTCAGTTTCATATATCTAATAACTGATGGACTCAGTTATATTTCTGGATTCAAATGAGGTTTATTGTACTAACAGAAAATGTGCAATCTGCATTTAAACAAAATTTGACCGGTGCAAAAGTATAGGCACCCTTATCATTTTCTTGATTTGAACACTCCTAACTACTTTTTACTAACTTCCTGAAGCACTAAATTGGTTTTGTAACCTCATTGAGCTTTGAACTTCATAGCCAGGTGTATCAAATCATGAGAAATGGTATTTAAGGTGGCCACTTGCAATTAGTTCTCCTATTTGATTCTCCCATGAAGAGTGGCATCATGGGCTCCTCAAAACAACTCTCAAATGATCTGAAAACAAAGATTATTCAACATAGCTTTTCAGGGGAAGGATACAAAAAGTTGTCTCAGAGATTTAACCATGTAGTTTGCATGTTGCATGCATGTGGTATACATGTAGTATGTATGCTGCATGCATGTAATATATATGTAGTATGCATTTTGCATGTAGTATATATGTATGTTGCATGCATGTAGTATATATGTAGTATGCATGTTGCATGCATGTAGTATATATGTTGTATGTATGTATGTTGCATGCATGTAGTATATATGTGGTATATATGTATTATGCAAGTTGCATGCATGTGATATATATGTAGTATGTATGTATGTTGCATGCATGTAGTATATATGTAGTATGAATGTAGTATATATGTATGTTACATGCATGTAGTATATATGTAGTATGCATGTTGCATGCATGTAGTATATGTGTTGTATGTATGTATGTATGTTACATGCATGTGGTATATATGTAGCATGTATGTAGTATATATGTGGTATATATGTAGTTTGCATGTTGCATGCATGTGGTATATACAGTATGTAGTATATATGTTGCATGCATGTAGTATATATGTAGTATGCATGTTGCATGTAGTATATATGTATGTTGTATGCATGTAGTATATATGTAGTATGCATGTAGTATATATGTTGTATGTATGTTGCATGCATGTAGTATATATGTTGTATGTATGTTGCATGCATGTAGTATATATGAGGTATGCATGTTGCATGCATGTGGTATATATGTAGTATGTATGTTGAATGCATGTAGTATATATGTAGTATGCATGTTGCATGTAGTAGATATGTATGTTGCATGCATGTAGTATATATGTAGTATGCATGTTGCATGCATGTAGTATATATGTTGTATGTATGTATGTATGTTGCATGCATGTAGTATATATGTAGTATGTATGTTTCATGTAGTATATATGTTGTATATATGCATGTTGCATGCATGTAGTATATATATCTAGTATGCATGTAGTAATAATGTGGTGTATATGTAGTTTGCATGTTGCATGCATGTGGTATATTTGTAGTATGTATGTTGCATGCATGTAGTATATATGTAGTATGCATGTTGCATGTAGTATATATGTATGTTGCATGCATGTAGTATGCATGTTGCATGCATGTAGTATATATGTTGTATGTATGTTGCATGCATGTAGTATATATGTGGTATATATGTAGTATGCATGTTGCATGCATGTAGTATATGTAGTATGTTGCATGCATATAGTATATATGTAGTATGTATGTTGCATGTAGTATATATGTATGTTGCATGCATGTAGTATATATGTGGTATATATGTAGTATGCATGTTACATGTATGTGGTATATATGTAGTATGTATGTATGTTGCATGTATGTAGTATATATGTAGTTTGCATGTTGCATGTAGTATATATATGTTGCATGCATGTAGTACATATGTGGTATATATGTAGTATGTATGTATGTTGCATGCATGTACTATGTATGTAGCATGTATGTAGTATGCATGTAGTATGTGGTATGTATGTAGTATGTATTTTTTTTTTTACATTCAACACATAGGCCGGATGATGGGACTACTACTGTCCCATCATTGGCTAATGTGTCAATCACCATTATGGTAGCAGGCATCGCCCGATGGGACTTGTAGTCCCATCGGACGATGCCTGCACAGACCCCCGCAGCCTGCACAGACCCCCGGGCAGTTGGCACAGACCACCGGCAGGCCGGTACAGACCCCCGGTAGTCCACTCAGACCCCCGGACAGTCGGTACAGACCACCGGCAGGCCGGCACAGCCCCCCGGCAGGCAGGTACAGACCCCCGCAGCCTGCACAGACCCCTGGACAGTCGGTACAGACCACCGGCAGGCCGGCACAGCCCCCCGGCAGGCCGGTACAGACCCCCGCAGCCTGCACAGACCCCTGGAAAGTCGGTACAGACCACCGGCAGGCCAGCACAGCCCCCCGGCAGGCCAGTACAGACCCCCGGCAGTCCGCACAGACCCCCGGGCAGTCGACACAGACCCCCGGGCAGTCGGCACAGACCCCCGGGCAGTCGGCACAGCCCCCCGGCAGGCCGGTACAGACCCCCTTGCAGCCCGCACAGACCCCCGGGCAGTCGGCACAGACCCCCGGGCAGTCGGCACAGACCGCGCATCATGATGATGTGATTTCGGCAGCCAATCAGAGCCACAGCAGTGGCTCTTTGCATTATGGGAACTTCCGATTCCGATATCCGATATTGAAAAAATATCGGTACTCGGTATCGGAATTACGATACAGCGAATATCTGCAGATACCCGATATTTGCAGTATTGGAATGCTCAACACTATTAATGACAGGGTTTTTTTAGACAAATTTGTGGGTAAGCTCACTCCTCTGGTTGAAAAGCAACCTATATCCTGATCTAGTACTTTTTTATGTCTGTTTTCCCATGTTTATAAGTCCATTAACATGAAAATAGCCATGAATGTCACACATGTGACAGACCAACCAATCATCTGGTGCGGCACTGAAACAGCCTACTATGGGTGGAACCACGCTAGCAATCATGCAGCTAGGCTCTGATTTTAGCGGACCATGGTTTGTGAAGCATGAATCAACTAACAGGTTCCCTTTAAGTAATTTGCTTAATAGCATTGCCCAGGTATGGAAATTAACAAAGAGTTAAATTAATAAAATACAGGATACACTCAATTATTTCCTATAAAATTATATAGACGTAAAGATGATAAGCACGATAAGCATGAGTAAGACCATTTATAAATGTGAAAGTGACCAATTTTATTGAAAAAATAGATAAAAAATATAGAAAATATACTATAAGAAAGCCATATAAAGTTAGGAACCAGAAAAAGGGAAAAATGGAAAAATGGTCAAGGCAATTAGAGGCCCCAAAAAATGGCACAATGCAGATTGGCATGCATGTAGAAATCATGAGTAAGAGAATGAAGCATAAATAAATAAAAAATAAGGTGCATTAGTCAAGATGATACCGGAAATAATAATAAGGTAATGCCTAAAATATAATTTATATTTATGAATATAGGGCGGAAGGATACCTACCACCTGACACTGGTTTCCTGGAGCCCGTAGAGAATGGTAGCATCAGCTGATGCTGCTGTTCTCCACGCAAGATCGTCGTTGGACACTCGTGGACTTCTGCGGATCAGGGGTAAGTATATTGGTGGTTTGTTATTTTATTATTTATTCCATAGATGACAATGGCTTCGGGGATGAAAGTGACAAGTGATGGTGAGTATGTACTCTATGTTATATGTACTGTATGTCTATATGTATGTATTGTATGAATGTATTGTATGTAGTATATACAGTGGGGAAAAAAAGTATTTAGTCAGTCAGCAATAGTGCAAGTTCCACCACTTAAAAAGATGAGAGGCGTCTGTAATTTACATCATAGGTAGACCTCAACTATGGGAGACAAACTGAGAAAAAAAATCCTGAAAATCACATTGTCTGTTTTTTTTTCATTTTATTTGCATATTATGGTGGAAAATAAGTATTTGGTCAGAAACAAGCAATCAGGATTTCTGGCTCTCACAGACCTGTAACTTCTTCTTTAAGAGTCTCCTCTTTCCTCCACTCATTACCTGTAGTAATGGCACCTGTTTAAACTTGTTATCAGTATAAAAAGACACCTATGCACACCCTCAAACAGTCTGACTCCAAACTCCACTATGGTGAAGACCAAAGAGCTGTCAAAGGACACCAGAAACAAAATTGTAGCCCTGCACCAGGCTGGGAAGACTGAATCTGCAATAGCCAACCAGCTTGGAGTGAAGAAATCAACTGTGGGAGCAATAATTAGAAAATGGAAGACATACAAGACCACTGATAATCTCCCTCGATCTGGTGCTCCACGCAAAATCCCACCCCGTGGGGTCAGAATGATCACAAGAACGGTGAGCAAAAATCCCAGAGCCACGTGGGGGGGACCTAGTGAATGAACTGCAGAGAGCTGGGACCAATGTAACAAGGCCTACCATAAGTAACACACTATGCCACCATGGACTCAGATCCTGCAGTGCCAGACGTGTCCCACTGCTTAAGCCTGTACATGTCCGGGCCCATCTGAAGTTTGCTAGAGAGCATTTGGATGATCCAGAGGAGTTTTGGGAGAATGTCCTATGGTCTGATGAAACCAAACTGGAACTGTTTGGTAGAAACACAACTTGTCGTGTTTGGAGGAAAAAGAATACTGAGTTGCATCCATCAAACACCATACCTACTGTAAAGCATGGTGGTGGAAACATCATGCTTTGGGGCTGTTTCTCTGCAAAGGGGCCAGGACGACTGATCCGGGTACATGAAAGAATGAATGGGGCCATGTATCGTGAGATTTTGAGTGCAAACCTCCTTCCATCAGCAAGGGCATTGAAGATGAAACATGGCTGGGTCTTTCAACATGACAATGATCCAAAGCACACCGCCAGGGCAACGAAGGAGTGGCTTCGTAAGAAGCATTTCAAGGTCCTGGAGTGGCCTAGCCAGTCTCCAGATCTCAACCCTATAGAAAACCTTTGGAGGGAGTTGAAAGTCCGTGTTGCCAAGCGAAAAGCCAAAAACATCACTGCTCTAGAGGAGATCTGCATGGAGGAATGGGCCAACATACCAACAACAGTGTGTGGCAACCTTGTGAAGACTTACAGAAAACGTTTGACCTCTGTCATTGCCAACAAAGGATATATCACAAAGTATTGAGATGAAATTTTGTTTCTGACCAAATACTTATTTTCCACCATAATATGCAAATAAAATGAAAAAAAAAACAGACAATGTGATTTTCTGGATTTTTTTCTCAGTTTGTCTCCCATAGTTGAGGTCTACCTATGATGTAAATTACAGACGCCTCTCATCTTTTTAAGTGGTGGAACTTGCACTATTGCTGACTGACTAAATACTTTTTTTCCCCACTGTATATGTATGTTGCATGCATGTAGTATGTATGTAGTATGTATGTATGTTGCATGCATGTAGTATATATGTAGTATGTATGTTGCATTTAGTATATATGTTGTATATATGTATGTTACATACATGTAGTATATATGTTGTATATATGTAGTATGTATGTTGCATGCATGTAGTATATATGTGGTGTATATATAGTATGCATGTTGCATGCATGTGGTATATATGTAGTATGTATGTTGCATGCATGTAGTATATATGTAGTATGCATGTTGCATGTAGTATATATGTGGTATATATGTAGTATGTATGTTGCATGCATGTAGTATATATGTTGTATGCATGTTGCATGCATGTAGTATATGTATGTTGCATGCATGTGGTATATATGTAGTATGTATGTTGCATACATGTAGTATATATGTAGTATGTATGTTGCAAGTAATATATATATATATATATATATATATATATTATATATATGTTTCATGCATGTGGTATATATGTGGTATATATGTAGTATATATGTAGTATATATGTATGTTGCATGCATGTAGTATATATGTATGTTGCATGTGGTATATACACTCACTGGCCACTTTATTAGGTACACCATGCTAGTAAGGGGTTGGACCCCCTTTTGCCTTCAGAACTGCCTCAATTCTTCGTGGCAGAGATTCAACAAGGTGCTGGAAGCATTCCTCAGAGATTTTGGACCATATTGACATGATGGCATCACACAGTTGGCGCAGATTTGTCGGCTGCACATCCCTGATGCGAATCTCCCGTTCCACCACATCCCAAAGATGCTCTATTGGATTGAGATCTGGTGACTGAGGAGGCCATTTGAGTACAGTAAACTCATTGTCATGTTCAAGAAACCAATCTGAGATGATTCTAGCTTTATGACATGGCGCATTATCCTGCTGAAAGTAGCCATCAGATGTTGGGTACATTGTGGTCATAAAGGGATGGACATGGTCAGCAACAATACTCAGGTAGGCTGTGGTGTTGCAACGATGCTCAATTGGTACCAAGGGGCCCAAAGAGTGCCCAGAAAAAATTCCCCACACCATGACACCACCACCACCAGCCTGAACCGTTGATACAAGGCAGGATGGATCCATGCTTTCATGTTGTTTACGCCAAATTCTGACCCTACCATCCGAATGTCGCAGCAGAAATCGAGACTCATCAGACCAGGCAACGTTTTTCCAATCTTCTACTGTCCAATTTCGATGAGCTTGTGCAAATTGTAGCCTCAGTTTCCTGTTCTTAGCTGAGAGGAGTGGTACCCAGTGTGGTCTTCTGCTGCTGTAGCCCATCTGCCTCAAAGTTCGACGCACTGTGCGTTCAGAGATGCTCTTCTGCCTACCTTGGTTGTAACGGGTGGCAATTTGAGTCACTGTTGCCTTTCTATCAGCTCGACCCAGTCTGCCCATTCTCCTCTGACCTCTGGCATCAACATGGCATTTCCGGCCACAGAACTGCCGCTCACTGTTTTTTTTTTCTTTTTCGGACCATTCTCTGTAAACCCTAGAGATGGTTGTGCGTGAAAATCCCAGTAGATCAGCAGTTTCTGAAATTCTCAGACCAGCCCTTCTGGCACCAACAATCATGCCACGTTCAAAGGCACTCAAATCACCTTTCTTCCCCATACTGATGCTCGGTTTGAACTGCAGGAGATTGTCTTGACCATGTCTACATGCCTAAATGCACTGAGTTGCCGCCATGTGATTGGCTGATTAGAAATTAAGTCTTAACACACAGTTGGACAGGTGTACCTAATAAAGTGGCCAGTGAGTGTATGTAGCATGCATGTAGTATATATGTGGTATATATGTAGTATGTATGTTGCATGCATGTAGTATATATGTAGTATGCATGTAGTATATATGTAGTATATATGTATGTTGCATGCATGTAGTATATATGTTGTATATAAGTATGTTGCATGCATGTGGTATATATGTAGTATGCATGTAGTATATATGTGTTACATATGTTGCATGCATGTGGTATATATGTAGTATGTATATATGTTGCAAGCATGTAGTATATATGTGGTATATATGTAGTATGCATATGGTATATATGTAGCATATATGTATGTTGCATGCATGTAGTATATATGTAGTATGTATGTTGAATGTAGTATATATGTAGTATAAATGTATGTTGAATGCATGTAGTATATATGTGGTATATAGTAGTATGCATGTTGCATGCATGAGGTATATATGTAGTATGCATGTAGTATATATGTGGTATATATGTAGTATGCATATTGCATGCATGTGGTGTATATGTAGTATGTGTGTATGCTGCATGCATGTAGTATGTATGTTGCATGTAGTATATATTTATGTTGCATGCATGTAGGATATATGTGGTATATATGTAGTATGCATGTTGCATGCATGTGGTATATATGTAGTATATATGTGGTATATATGTAGTATGCATGTTGCATGCATGTGGTATATATGTAGTATGCATGTAGTATATATGTGCTATATATGTAGTATGTATGTTGCATGCATGTAGTATATATGTTGTATTTATGTATTATGCATGTTGCATGCATGTAGTATATATGTAGTATATATGTATGTTGCATGCATGTAGTATATATGTGGTATATATAGTATGCATGTTGCATGCATGTGGTATATATGTAGTATGTATGTTGCATACATGTAGTATATATGCAGTATGTATGTTGCATGTAGTATATATGTATGTTGCATGCATGTAGTATATATGTGGTATATATGTAGTATGCATGTTACATGCATGTGGTACACATGTAGTATGCATGTAGTATATATGTAGTACGTATGTTGCATGCATGTAGTATATATGTTGTATATATGTAGTATGCATGTTGCATGCATGTAGTGTATATGTATGTTGCATGCATGTAGTATATATGTAGCATGCATGTTGCATGCATGTGGTATATATGTAGTATGTATGTTGCATGTAGTATATATGTATTATATATGTATGTTGTATGCATGTAGTATATATGTAGTATGCATGTTACATGCATGTGGTATATATGTAGTATGCTTGTAGTGTATATATGTGGTATATATGTAGTATGTATGTTGCATGCATGTAGTATATACAGTATGTTGTATATATGCAGTATGTATGTTGCATGCATGTAGTATATATGTAGTATATATGTATGTTACATGCATGTAGTATATATGTGGTATATATGTAGTATGCATGTTGCATGCATGTGGTATATATGTATTATTTATGTATGTTGCATGCATGTAGTATATATGTGGTATGTATGTTGCATGTAGCATATATGTATGTTGCATACATGTAGTATATATGTGGCATACATGTAGTATGCATGTTACATGCATGTGGTATATATGTAGTATGCATGTAGTATATATGTAGTATGCATGTAGTGTATATGTGGTATATATGTAGTATGTATGCTGCATGCATGTAGTATATGTGTTGTATATATGTAGTATGCATGTTGCATGCATGTTGTATATATGTAGTATATATGTATGTTGCTTGCATGTAGTATATATGGTATATATGTAGCATGCATGTTGCATGCATGTGGTATATATGTAGTATGTATGTATGTTGCATGCATGTGGAATATATGTAGTATGCATGTAGTATATATGTTGTATATATGTAGTATGCTTGTAGTATATATGTAGTGTATATGTATGTTGCATGCATGTAGTATATATGTTGCATGATGTGGTATATATGTAGTATGTATGTTGCATGCATGTAGTATATATGTAGTGTGCATGTTGCATGTAGTATATATGCATGTTGCATGCATGTAGTATATATGTTGTATGTATGTATGTTGCATCCATGTAGTATATATGTAGTATGCATGTTGCATGTAGTATATATGTAGTATATATGTATGTTACATGCATGTAGTATATATGTAGTATGTATGTTGCATGTAGTATATATATTGTATATATGCATGTTGCATGCATGTAGTATATATGTTGTATGTATGTATGTATGTTGCATGCATGTAGTATATATGTAGAATGCATGTTGCATGTAGTATATATGTAGTATGCATGTTGCATTCATGTGGTATATATGTAGTATGTATGTTGCATGCATGTAGTATATATGTAGTATGTATGTAGTTTGTATGTTGCATGTATGTAGCATGTAGTATGTATGTATGTTGTATGAATGTAGTATATATGTAGTATGTATGTAGTATGTATGTTGCATGTATTTAGCATGTATGTAGTATGTATATAGCATGTAGCATATATGTAGTATGTATTTTTTTTGTACATTCAACACATTAGCCAGATGATGGGACTACTACTGTCCCATCATTGGCTAATGTGTCAATCACCGTCATGGTAGCAGGCATCGCCCGATGGGACTTGTAGTCCCATCGGACGATCCTGTACAGACCACCGCAGCCTGCACAGACCCCCGGACAGTCGGTATAGACCACCGGCAGGCCGGCACAGCCCCCCGGCAGGCCGGTACAGACCCCCGCAGCCTGCACAGACCCCTGGACAGTCAGTACAGACCACCGGCAGGCCGGCGCAGCCCCCCGCAGCCTGCACAGACCCCCGGACAGTCACTACAGACCACCGGCAGGCCGGCACAGCCCTCCGGCAGGCCGGTACAGACCCCCGCAGCCTGCACAGACCCCTGGACAGTCGGTACAGACCACCGGCAGGCCGGCACAGCCCCCCGGCAGGCCGGTACAGACCCCCGGCAGTCGGCACAGACCCCCGGGCAGTCGGCACAGACCCCCGGAAGGTCCGTACACCCCCCTGAGAGGCTGTACAAGGACAGAAAAGGGTTTTTCTTATTCCGATACCGGAAGTCCCATATACTTGAATGGGAGTTCCGATATCGGAATCGGCGATACCCGATACTTTTTTCGTATTGGGCCGATACCATCCGATCCGATATTTTAGGGTATCGGATGGTATCGCTCAACACTAGTCATTAATAAAGAATGGCATTTAAACATCCACCAAGAACAACTTTTCCCAACGATCCAGTAGCAAATGCTTAATGAGCAATTCTTTTTATAGCATGATGGAGTTCCATGCAACAAGGAAAAGTTATAGCTACGAGGCTTGATGAAGAAAACATTGAAATTTAGGTTCCTTAACCACCTGGAAGCTCCCCAGATCTTTATTGCATTTGTCAATTATAGGTTAAAGTGCTTATAATTTTCTGATTATAGTTTATGAAATGACTATAATTGCACTTCATTAATCATAGAAATATCAAACTATGGTATCTAAAAACACTGAAGATGTGAAGCTTGTGTAAACCAGAATTTCTGTCAGTATCAAAACTTTTGACTGTATATCACTTATAGTCTTCCTTGACTCTGGGGGCCAGGTAGACAGCATGCTCCTTAGACTCAACTCCTGTGATTGACAGTACAAAAAATCATGTTCAGAAAATGTAACTGTCATGATCCATGCTGGATCAGGACTGATATAAAGCACAGGTAACCTTTTTTTTCTGTTCTTTGGTCTGGTTTTTGCCCCCGGTGGCCATTAGGATTATTGCACTGTGGTGTCGTTTTCTCTACGTTTGCTCCCTGTGGTGGTGAGCATCATTGCACTCTGGTTTCTTTAGTTAAGTGCACATGATTTAATGCAGGTGTGATTGCTGGCTCTTACCTATAAAAGAGTCACAGTTGTTGCAATCAGTGTTGGTGATAGTGTTCATTTCAACCATCCTTGGTGGAGAAAGATGCTGGAGAGCGTTCCTTGCAGCACTGTCTTAGCCCTGGTGTGGAAGGAGTCAGAGGGTATTTCCTTGTCGCTCTGACAGAGCTTGGTGGCATCTATTCAGGAGGAGAGCTGCATTCTGGTGGTGGACTCTCTTGCCAGGAGCAAGTGCAACAGAGTAAAGCTAAGTGGTGTTCCCCTGTTTGTGTTTTTCCTTGGTGTGTATTACTGCAGTGGTGGGGCCAGTGCCTGCACCACCCAGCTCCCAAGCAAGGGATAAGTGTAGGGTGTGCCTGGGCAACAGGTTCCTGAGCGGTGCCTGGTGCGGAACCGGCATAGAGAACGTTAGGAGCGTTAGGAGACACTGACTCAGGGGAGTGCAGGAGGTCTCCACGTCCCCTTTCCCTATTGCAAGGCCCACCGTTGTAACTGTTTCCCCTTTCCCCGTGTCTTGCTGTTTTAGTTACCGGCCTGTGGGCCGTATCACACAGGACTGTATCACGTGCCACGTCTTGCTGTTTTAGTTACCGGCCTGCTGGTCGTATCACACAGGACGGACATCGTGACAGTAACGAAGGAACATCAGCTTACCAGCAAGGGTGGGTATCCTTCCCATTGCAAAGCCAAAACATCGCAAGGATGAGGGTGAGGCAGCCACACCATACTGTGTAGCCAGAAAGGGAAAGAATTCAGCAAAGGATGAAGGTTGTTAAGAAAAGAACTTTAAATCCAAATGTATAAAATATATTGGACATATTGTGTCTCGCACTAAACACACTTATGAGGAAAGATCAACACGTTTCGACTTGTATCGACTTGACATAAGTCGAAACGCGCTGATCTTTTCTCACAAATGTGTTTAGTGTGGGATACAATATTTAGTATATATTTTATCTACTTGGAATAAAAGTTATTTTTAGCGACCTCCGCCTTTTGCTGGATTTTTTCCTTTTCTGGTTAAAAGATCCTGTTGTCCTTTTAGCAAAATGTGTAGCGTAAAGGTGACAGAAAATGTGAACATTATTGAGACATATTTGATCTTTCTGATTTAGAGATGTGATTTTTTTTTTACCTGTATTTAGTGGAAATCCTTTTGGACAAGGTTTTTAAAGTTCTTTGAGCATAGCACATATTACGTTACTGGAATACAATAATATTTCCTTTTGTTACAATAAAACAGAACTTTATTTTGAGATCACAGAAAGCCATGCAAAATAATATTCTATGCGAAAGAGCCATTGTACTGTGACTTTTGTCCTTACCTATTTCACCAGATGACATTTCAGTTGTAAGTGCAATTTACTGTGTAGCAAGTGTCAAAGTACAATTTATCTGTGGTATTATTGTAAATTCAGTGCATTACTGAACTAATGCACAATGTATTTGGCAAGCATGTAACTCATTAAGGGCATTATTTCACTTTTATTCTTTTTTCCATTTTTTTGACACTAGAAACCTTTAGACTGAAATGTTCTTTAACTCAGTTACTTTGTCTTCTGTGTATTGCACAGGACTTAGCTCCATATTAAGACATCAGTCATTTGTTGTAGTATATAATTTTAGCATATTATGTGCTTATTACTGCAATGTTCCTATTTATTCTTATATAATTATTCTAGAATATAAACATAACAGTTCTTCTAATAACTGCTGAGTTACATAAGGTCTTTCCTCAATATAAAGTGATGCCTACAGATTATCAAAATTTTGGGGGGCAAAATCAATTTGCCTTCAATTTGGGAAAAATTGTGAATCCAATTTTAATGTGAGCAAATATAACTTCAGGAATTTTAATGCTTGTTGATGGATCTATCTCTTTTTCATTTACTACCCGTCTGATCAGTGGCGATGATCCGAGCTGTGGAGAACTACAGAGCTCAGATCATCTTATGCTGAGCCTGCATCTTTCCCAGCACATGATGGCTGACTTAATTAGCCATCATGTGTTTTTTAGCAGTACCTGTGGTGCAGAGAACCATACGTGGTTATTAACCTTTTAAATACCACTCTCAATATCCATGATGATGCACTACTATGTATAACACAAGTGATCAGACAATTGCAGCTTCAAGCCCTTTAAAGGGACTATAAAATACAGTAAAATCTTTAAAAAAAAAGATTTTTAATCGCATTATGATCTATGATGTATAGGTGTGTCATAGGTTGTCTTCCTGACTTTGTTGTGGGCTCGGTGCTGAGCTCTCATCTCTTGAGGCATTTGACAGTTGATTTGATCAGGAGACCCCCGTGTGTGTCATTGCTGAAGAATGCAACTTCAAATGTCATAAAGAAAAAAATGTTTTTAAAATATTTTAAAAAATGAAAAAATATAAAATGCAACTCCTGCTGTTTTTGTAATTTATGTCCCTGTTCATTCCAGGACATGCTCAGCCTTTTCTTTCCACAGCGGTGGTGCTTGTACAAATTAGCACTGATATTACATCTGTGGGATTCACCTTTTGCAGCTTTCATTATCATCATCATCATCGTTTCTCTGGTGAGTGCATGCCTGTTCCCTTGAGGACGAGTATTAAATGATTACTGTTTTATGTGCAACTATCCATTGCATTTGGAGCTTGCACTTTTGTTGAACTGGTGTATGTTTACTTGGGGGGTGCCTTTAACTATCATTTGTTTACTTTTGTAGCCTCGATTTAACCCTTTTAGAGCAGGTCTTCCTGTTTATTTTGCATATGTTTTCTAACTGTGGGCTGACACCGACCTGCACTAGACCTAGCAGCTGGGGAATCACTAGTGTTGATTGCTTGGTAAGCGCTTCTGTGATTTGCATTACAAGATTTAGTAAATGAAGTCATTCAAAAATATAACTAATGCCCCCCAAAAAATAAACCCTCATATGAATATGTGGGTGTAAAAAATGAAAATTGTGAAATGGAAAATCAGCTGAAGAGGTTATGTATGTATGTATTTTCAGTTGAACAGACTAATACTAGCTCATCTTAAAAGATCCTTTGTAAACTGCTGATTTTGCAGCTCAAATATTAATTTGATGATGATGCACCTAAATATGTCAAAGCTGAATTAATTAATTTAATGATTTTGCTGCAGATTTTAAACCCAAGGAAAATATTGGTTCTTTTTTTCTGCATCAACCAATAATCTGGGATATTAGTCAACCCTTTATTTTGTGCAAATGTGTAAATATATACAGAAATATAGTGGCATGTAAAAGTTTTTACTAGTCAAAACTACTGTTATTGTGAACAGTTAAGGAAGTTGAAGATATAATTATCGTTAAAAGGTCTATAGTTAAAGATGACACTTTTCCTTTGTATTTTAGGCAGAAAAATGATATTGTAATTTTTTACATTTTGAAAAGTACAAAAAGGAATATGGCCAATTCAGTAGTTTGGGCACCCATGGAGATTTTTGTACTCAGATACCAAAATTTGGTTACAGATCTGTAAATGATTAAGTTTCCACGAATGCTTTTGATAGGACTTTAACTAGGATAGTCATTCTTATGATAAGTCGTGGGGACGTGATTGATGAAGGGAAGGGGTGTAGACTGGGGAGAGGTCTGAGTCGCGGCGGACTGTATTTTTATTTTTTTTCATTAAATTTAATGTGTGTACATTCCAGCAGCCATTCAGGGCACAGAAACCATCTACAACGTCATGACACAAGGGCTTCTGTGATTGGCTGTAGAAGTCACATGTTCCTCTCCATATAAAAAGTAGGCATTTTGTTTTGCTGGTGCTATTTCCTCAGTGTAACAGTGCCGCTGCAAGTGAAATCGATCTTCCAGGATCTAACTATGGTAGTTTGTGCTAATAGTGTTATGCAGGCAGGAGTCCAAATTTTCTACACAAAATCATTAGGGCTAAAACTGTGTTGCAGACAGGAATCAAGAGGCCCCATTTGCTAATCAAAATCATTAGGCCTAATATTGGAGTTCAGCCAGGAGCCCCATTTGCTTATCCAAATAATTTGAGCTAAAATGTGTTGCAGTCAGGAATCAAGGGGCCCTATTTGCTAATCAAAATCATTAGGACTAATATTGAGGTTTATCTAGGAAGACCTATTTGCTAATCCAAATCGTTTGGGCTAAAACTGTGCTGCAGTCAGAAATCAAGAGGCCCCATTTGCTAATTAAAATCTTTAGATTTAATATAAGGGTTCAGCCAGAGGGCACAATTTGCTGATCCAAATCGTTTGAGCTAAAACTGTGTTGCAGTCAGGAATCAGGAGGCCCCATTTGCTAATCAAAATAGTTAGGACTAATAAAGAGGTTCAGCTAGGAAGACCTTTTTGCTAATTCAAATCATTTGGGCTAAAACTGTGTTGCATTGAGGAATCAGGAGGTTCCATTTACTAATCAAAATTGTTAGTCCTAACATTGAGGTTCAGCTAGGAGGCCCCATTTGCTAATCTAAATTGTTTGATCTAAAACTGTGTTGCAGTCAGGAATCAGGAGGCACCATTTGCTTATTAAAATAGTTAGATTTAATATTAGAGTTCAGCCAAAGGCCCCATTTGCTGATCCAATTCGTTTGAGCTAAAACTGTATTGCAGTCAGGAATCAGGAGGCCCCATTTGCTCATCAAACTCATTAGGACTAATATTTAGGTTCTGCTAGGAAGGCATAATTGCTAATTCAAACCATTTGGGCTAAAACTGTGTTGCAGTCAGGAGGTCCCATTTGCTAATCCAAGTCATTTGGGCTAAAACTGTATTGCAGTCAGGAATCAGGAGGCGCCATTTGCTAATCAAAATCATTAGTCCTAATACTGGGATTCAGCAAGGAGGCCCCATTTGCTAATTCAAATCGTTTGGGCAAAAACTGTTGCAGTCATGAATCAGGAGGCCCCATCTGCTAATCAAAATCGTTAGTCCTAATATTGGGGTACGGCTAGGAGGCCCCATTTGCTAATCAAAATCTTTAGGGCTAATAGTGCTGTTCAGGCACACTATCTAAAAAAATAAATAGTGATTGTCAATTTAGTGACAGGTGACTGACAGGTTTGGGCCTATCATTGTGAAACAGCTGATTAAAAGAAGGGAAGGGTACATACAACATGAGTGAAGAAAAGTGAGGTCGTGGTGGGAGGAGGAATAGGCTTGATGTTCAATTTGTACATGGGTTAGGTGTTATTGTTACTGAAAGCTCAATTGAACAAACACCTTCTCATCCAATCCAAAGACCTCTGACAACATCTGTTATTGCATGGGCTACTAGACTCGCTTTCTTCAGCAGATTCACAGTGATACACCTTGTAAATGAGGCTCAGAAAGAGCATGTGCCTCTCCTCCTCTTTCTCCACATTAACATCACACACAGTACAATGCTCAGGGGTGGCATATCAATTACCCATTTCCCACCGATCCGAGTCACAACTTTCCAATCACCCAAATGATTGTGGGAAATCACAAATGGGCCAGTCTGCAGAGCTGTTCACACTTTGTATTCCATTGGCATCAGAGGTCTGCTCCAAAAATTCACAGCCTCTAGATAAGGAAAGCATCTGTACAGATGCCCCAAATTTTTTTCTGCTGGATGCGGGGCTGAGCAAAGTATTTGAAATGGCTAATAAGATGGTTAGTGCTGACGAAGCCATCATCAGCTTCACTATTCCGGTCATCTACATGCTAGAGCAAACTTTGAATTTTCTTTGTGAGGAGGTGGTGGTCCCAGAGGAAGAGGTGAAAGCAGAGGAGGATGCAAAATGGATATTAATATCTCTTAAGTTCCAGACTGGAAGGTGCCATGGGAGGTGGATTGTAGTAATTGAGGAGTGCTTGTGGTACTAGACAAACTGTCAGTGAATGTGCAGCTGCCGAGGAACAAATTGAGGACAAGGAGGAAGAGGTGATGGGTGCCCAACAGTCAATAGATGAAGAGAATAATGATCACCTCTCCGTTTTCTGTGGTTGGGGAGAGGGGATGGAGGAATTAACATTGAGTTTTACCCCGTGAGCAACACACCATGAACTTGAACCTTTTGGAAGCACCTGATGCATGAATGCCTTCCTGATGCACTATGTTCAACATTTCCGTATTATTCTTAGGGTTGGAAATATTGCTGCAACTGGGTTGCCACTTTGTTAGATCCATGGTACAAGAATCAATTTAGCCAGATGCTCCCACCCTGGAAAGGGATGTGGGCATGCTGGAGTATTGAAACACGCTTGTGGAGAATCTTAAGAGTAGTTTTCCCCAAGACAGCAGTGAGGCACACTGTATGCATCCCAGTTCTAGACTTCCAACCTCGGGAATGTCACTGCATCAAAGCAAAACAGCAGCAGCGGCAGTGTATGTGGCATAAGCAATTTTTCTGAGTCATTTCGCACATTAATTGGATCAGCCCGTGCATCAGCAGAAAGAGTACAAGTCAGATACTTTGTGAATGAGTGGAGAGGACGTTGCAGGAATATCTCCAGGTCAGTATCCATGCCATCAGGGGGAATTTGGACCTTTTGAATATTGATCTTCAAAAATGAAATAGGGGCCTTAGCTCGGCTGTCACATCTTGGAGGTTTTGTCATGCCCAGTAGCCAGCATTCTTTAAAAATGTGTCTTCAGTGCTGCTGATGGTGTCCTGATGGATAAACACATCCGGCTGTCCCCTGAAAGTGTATACTGCCTAACTTTCATCAAGATGAACAAGTCATGGATCTGGTGTCATATTTAGTGACATTAATTGATCTCACGCTATTGCAGTCTATGACACCATTCTAATAGCTTCTGTGCCTGCTGTTGCTACTGCTGATGATGTTAAAAACATTTTTTTGAAACGTGGAGACTCAAAGTTGGTTCTCTTACTGTTGCTTTACTTGTAGTGGAAGGTGTGTCAGATGCCCATTATAATGTTTTTACTCTGTGGAAATTGATGTTATTTTAGTGGTGTGTGACAAAAATTTTTTGAAATGTGGAACCTGCAATTTTGGTCTCCATCTGTTGGGTTGCCTGTTGTGGAAGGGGTATCAGAGGCCCATTTTACTGTTTCTACTCTGTAGAAATTGTCACTTTAGTGGTGCATGACAATAATCTTTTGAAATGTGGAGAATCCAAGTTGGGTCTCTTTCATGTGTATTGCCTGTAGCAGTAGGGCTCCCAGACTGTAGATCTGCACTTACTTTAAGTCAACTACCTTTGTTACTATCCTTTTCCTTTTATTTTTCTAACATTAGTGCTCTACTAAGCAGATATTTGTGACACCTGAGTGTGGCTGAGAAAAAAAAACAGCTTTAGCTGTTGCATGATGTAACAGGGCTCCCAGGGAAAGAAGGCTTACACCACTCCTTACCCAAGTCATCTTAATGAAAACTTCAATTCAAAGCTCTAAATGCTGGCCAAGACCCTGATACCTCATGTATGGCCTATGGCTGACTGCTCAGTGCCATTATAAAATGTTCTACTGTGGGTACATTTTTCTATCATTAGTGCTCTGCCAAGCTGATATGTGGGCAACCTGAGTGTGGCTGGGTAAAGAAAAAAATTGAGCTGTTGTATGAGTTATCAGGGCTCCAAGCAAAACAGATTTACACTTGTTCACTACCCATCTTGTCTTAATTGACAAAGCTGAAAATGCTACCCCAAACGCTGATACCTCATGCATGGCCCAAATTTCTAGTGTGCATCAATTGAAAACACTTTTCCTTGTGCCTGCCCCTAATTTTTGTAAATATTTGGAATCTAAGTTGGGACTCCTTCATATGTGTTGCCTGAATTAGGCAGACCTCTCAGAGCACCAGACCTTCATCAGTCACTCATCCACCTGTTATTGATCAATGTTTAAGCTAGAAATGCTGGTCCAAGCTCTGTTCCATGCATCCATGCTGCACAATTATATTATTTGTACTTTGGTTCAATTGATGCCACTTTTCCTGTGGTCTTCCCCTAATTTGAACTCTTTGGGAAGCTAATTGTCCCCTTTAAGGTGTTATGTATACGTTTGGTTTTGCCTCCCAGTGAATTTAGTGGGGTTCGGGTACATTCGAACATGTTCGTTGAACATCGGGATGTTTGCCGAGCCAAACCGAACTTTGAAAGGTTCTCTCATCTCTTGTCCTCACCATAAAATTCAACCTCAGAATTATTCAAAAGAACATCTAAACAAGGGCACGGAATTTCAGAAAAAGAACATCTCGCTAATCATTAAGCAAGGTGGTGAATAAATCATGATTTGGTGCTCTATTGCAGCCAATGGCACAGGGAACATTTCATGGATCGAGGGAATTTCAACAAATTCTTGATGCAATCATAGCACCATCTGCAAAAAATCTGAAGTTCTAAAGAGGATGGTTTCTACAAACGGATAATGATCCTAAACACATTTCAAAATCCACAATAGACTACCTTAAAAGGGGCAAGCTGAAGGTTTTATACTAGCCCTCACAGTCCCCTCATCTGAACATAATTGAACATCTGTGGCTGGATCTCAAAAATGCAGCACATGAAAGATGACACAGGAATCTCATAGAACTAGAAAAATTTTCAAAGCAAGAATGTATAAAAATATGTCAAACAAAAATTGAAAGACTCTTGGCTGACTACAAAAAGCATTTACAAGCTGTGTTACTTGCAAAATGGGGTGCTACTAGGTACTAACCAAGCATTGTGCCCAAATTTTTGAATCTGCTTACTTTTCTTTTGTGTAATTTTTAAAATGTAAAAGATGATTTTTTTTGCTTAAAATGCAAAGGAAATGTGTCATCTTTAATGTTAGGCCTTTTAAAGATAATTTTGTCTTCAACTTTCTTAACTCCTTTCCAACATCAGTTTAATAGTACGCCGATGTCGGACTCCCCCTGTTTGGTGCGGGCTCCGGCGCTGAGCCCTCACCCTTCTAGGCAAATGACAGCAGATCTATACAGCTGACATATGGCCACAACAGCTGTGGTGGAATGACGATCCACCCCCTGCTTAATAGTTAAATGTTGCTGTCAATTTCTGACAGTGGCACTTAACTAATGCTTACCGGAAGCGTGTCACAAATCCTGCCCATCAGTGACCCCGTCACATGAACACGGGTTCATGTGGATGGGTCGGCATGACAACCAGAGGTCGGCGCTCATAGCAAGTGAGCATGTCTGATCATCGCCTGTGTGTATCAGAGGCAATCAAAGTACTGCAGGTTCTAGTCTCCCATGGAGACTATTGAAGCATGCCAAAAAGTAAAAATTTTTTTTAAAAAATATAAAAAAATATAAAAGTTCAAATCATCCCCTTTCATCCCATTCAAAATAAAACAATAATAAAAAGTCAAATATACACATATTTGGTATCAAAGCATTCAGAATCGCCAATCTATCAATATAAAAAAAGAATTAACCCGATCGCTAAATGGTATAACGAGAAAAATTTCCACTGGAAATTGTTGAATCAACCAAGATTTGAATGTGACAAACTGCACGTAATTTACAAGGAAATTCTACTGTATTTGCAGTAAATTTATTGGCTGCAAATGTAATATTTATTAGTATATTTTGATGTCTTCTCGGACCCCAGAGCATAATAAATGTAGCATGTAGAAAAAAGCAAAAAAAAAAACCACAACACTTACCTCACCTGCTGGCACCACTGCTCGATATTTGCTGCTCAGTCCTAGGCACCTCATCTCAATGTCAAAGGGCCAAAAGTTCCAGCACATGCACACTTTAAGGTTGCAGTGCATGTTGAGATGTCAAAATGTCATTACCATAGAATGTGCATGTACAGGGACATCCCAGTCTTGGATTTGGTCACAAGTCCCAGCCTAGAACATTGTGACATCACAATGTCGTTGTGACGTCCGTCTGCGAGTCTGGGCTGCAGTAAGACAGAACCCCAAGCAACCCCGATACCCTTGACTCCTATACAAGAATCTGGATTTACAGCAGAGCCCAGGAGGTAGCTGTCTGATTAAGAGCAGCGGACCAGAGCAGGACGGTTGCCAGAAAGGGGTTAAAAAACGGGACCAAAAGCGTAGTCAGGAATCCAAGTCTAAACCAGGCGGGCAACAGAGATACAAAAACGGCAGACAGTCACAGCATCAAAAACCAGGCCAAGGTCAGAGTCGTAAACCAGGAGGGAGGCAGAGGTACAAAATCGTCAGGCAGGAGCAGAGTCAGAAATCCAGGCAAAGGTCACAATCAAAGAACAAACTAGCACACTGGGGAAACCAAGACTATATCTGGCGGCCTACAAGACAGGCCCCAAGGTATATGAAGGATCAGGCTATCCCTCACAGGTTCACAGTCTGATGATGTCATTTGGACCGCCCCCAGGACCAGGCCAGATGCTAATGCACCAACCCTTTCATGACTGACAGAGGAGCGGAGCCTACGCCCACCAGATGCCTGCGCAGGAGCCCCTTCTCTGTCACCACCACCCATGGGGAAACCACGGCGCTTACTAGTGGCCGAGGCAGGAGCAGCCGTGCCCGAGTCTGACGGTGACATGACCGCCCGGCGCCTCCCAGTGGTTGAGACTGGAACAGCAGTTCCTGTATCGGACGGCGACGTGACAGTCCGGCGCCTCCCAGTGGCTGAGACAGGAACAGCAGTCCCTGTATCTGATGGCAATGTGACAGTCCGGCACCTCCCAGTGGCCGAGGCAGGAACAGCAGTCCCTGTGTCTGACGGCAACGTGACAGTCATGACCATACAACACGCAAGACATCCCAGATCCTGCTGTGGCCTGAAGTCCTTGCCTAACAGTGCATGTTATGATGTCACAACTTCATAACCATGCAATGTATATACTCAGGAACATTCTGGTCATAATTGCAGTCAGAAATCCAAGACAAACAGGAAAAATCCTGGGGTTTCAAGACCTAACAGTGGTAAGAGGAGGCACAAAGAACTTGATGAGAACTATGAGCAGCAGGAGCTGCAAATTGGATAAAAGTCCAATTTGCTGCTGCCTCATTACTCCATTATTAGAGATGAGTGAACGTGTGTGTTGATACTTGGTCATCACTTGTACTGTACTTGCTACTTGACAATTAATGGGAGTTCACTCTATAAAACTCAAATCCCCACCCCGCATCTTTGGCACCAGTTACGCATCCAATAAGCATGCAAGGATTGCCTGTGAGTCACTGCAATTCAGTAGCAATCTTGTTTGTGGCATTACTGGGATTGGCTGGCCATTTGACATCATCAAGGATTATAAAAGGAGAGGTGCCACTTGGTTTGATGCACTGACACCACTGCACAGCTCTGTGACACTTCTTATTGGAAGGAGAGAGTACTTGTCTCGGCCTGTGTGCACAGCACAACGAATCAGAGGCCTCTAGTGTTGACACTGATGCTGAAGCTAAGCCATCATACTAACAGTCTTCTAAGGGCTAATCATTTGTAGCACATACAATCTGCATTTAGCATAGGAAAGGAGAAAAAATTGCAGGAGCACAGAGAGTGACAGAATCCAGTCTGTAGACATGGTTTAGGGCTGTGCAGTCCGTTGGCAGCAAATGTATAGCTTTAGTTTTTTGTGGAGTTTCAAAAAATGTAATATATACTGCTCAAAAAAATAAAGGGAACACTTAAACAACACAATGTACTAGGATGTGTTCCCTTTATTTTTTTGAGCAGTGTGTTTTGATCCATTAAGTATTACATTCTTTGAGGGTCTTTTTTTGTTGTCATATAACACACACAAAAATCCTGGCACCTTTAATAAGTTATTGAGAGAAGGCACCCCTTCTCATTTGTCGACTGTCCCTGAGCTGTCCTTTATTGCCCTTAACCCCCTGATCTTTTTTCAGTTTTGCATTTTCATTTTTCGCTCCCCTCCTTTCCAGAGCCATAAATTTTTATTTTTCTATCAATATGGCCATTTGAGGGCTTATCTTTTGTGGGACGAGTTTTACTTTTGAACAACACCATTGGTTTTACCATGTTGTGCACCAGAAAACAGGAGAAAAAAAAAGTGTGGTGAAATTGCAAAACAGTGCTATCCCACACTTGTTTTTTGTTTGACATTTTTACTAGGTTCATTAAATGCTAAAACTAACCAGGCATTATGATTCTCCAAGTCATTACAAGTTCATAGACACCAAACATGCCAAGGTTCTTTTTTATCTAAGTGGCAAAAAAATTCCAAACTTTGTTAAAAAATTGTGCTATTTTCTGATACCCATAGCGTCTCCATTTTTCGTGATCTCGGGTTGGGTGAGGGCTAATGTTTTGCACACTGAGCTGATGTTTTTAATAATATAATTTTGGTGCAGGTATGATCTTTTGATCGCCCGTTATTGCATTTAAATGAATGTTGCGGCTACCAAAAAAACGTAGTTCAGGTGTTTTGACTTTTTTCTCACTACGCCGTTATCCTTTTTTTATTGATTGGGTGATTCTCAACACGGTGATACCAAATATGTATATGTTTGATTTTATTTTTAGTGTTTTATTTTGAATGGGGCGAAAGGGGGGTGATTTGAACTTTTATTTTTTTATTTCTTTATATTTTTAAAAACATTTTCTTTTTACTTTTTGCATGCTTCAATAGTCTTCATGGGAGACTCTATGCAGTAAAATTGCTGACTTTCTATGAGCACCGACCACTGGGTGGTGCTCACAGCCATCCAGCACTGACAACCATAAAGGTCTCTTCGAGACTTCCGGTTGTCATGCTGACATACCGGTGACCCGCGATCACGTGATGCTGATCAACGATCTTTGACAGCGGGATTTTTACTGGTTAATAGCCACGGGTGGATCACGACTCCACCAGCTGCTATTGCGGGCACATGTCAGCTGTTCCAAACAGCTGACATGTTCGGAAAAGATGTGGGAGGGAGGGAGTCCAACATCGGCATAAAAGTATGCTCAATGTCGGAAAGGGGTTAATTAAGGATAGATAGAACTCTACAATCCTTATAGTGATATACAAATAAACTGCAGGTTATAAAAATCAACCATGGATATATAAACCAGAAATATATAGTCGAGTAGTGTGCACCAAGCACTCATACTTGTAAGGATTCTTATAAACTGATATACACTAAAGAAACCTCAATATTCAACCCCAATTCAGTAAAAGTTAAAACCGAGTCCCATAGGGATGCTGAGTCACTGATGCCCGCAGCAGGCACAGAATCCCCACGTCCTCTCCCTGCTGAAACTCCACGCCCACGCCCACACCCACGTGCCTTACTCCCTGCCTTCTTCATCTTGGTAGACTGATAAAGATAGGCAGAAAAGTACAAAGGGGGGGCTTAGTGTGCTTAGTCCTGAACAGCTGGTAACAGGTATAAGAAACACTAATTTTATGAAGTGTGTGTGTGGACTACACTTTAATATGTGCTAATGTGGCCTACACAACTGTCAAATGGAGTGTTTGGTGAACTTTATTTTGATTTTTGTTTGTTCAAAAAAACAAAAAGGATGTGACCAAAGATTTGAAAGCAATAGTATCACAAACTTTTTGGAGCTTTTGCAATGCAGGAAGGTAACCTACAATGCAAAAGATGAGGCTCCAAAAAATAGGGTAATACTAATCTGGCTGCAGCTGAACGGCACAAGCCAGAAAAAAGGCTCCTCTATCTACTCCTATATAGTGTTTGCAACCAACCAATGTAGATGGATATGGATGGATGCACACTAATAGAATGAAAAATGAGCTGGAATAAAAGAAAAATATGTGTGAGGCAGTGACGCGCGCTGAGCGGCCTACAACCAGACATAGCTGTAGGACACACTACAGCGTGAGCTGCACTCACACACAGAGACCTCTCAGACAGCCATGAACAGTGCAGATAAGTGGGCACTAGCACTGAAAGGCTGAAGAAAGGCACCGCTGTCTACTCCTATAGTGATTGCAACCAACGTATAAGGATACGGATGGATGCACACTAATAGGAGAATGAAAAATGAGCTGCAATAAAAGAAAAATATGTGTGAGGCAGTGACGCACGCTGAGCGGCCTACAACCAGATGTAGCTGCAGGACACACAACAGCGTGAGCTGCACTCACACACAGAGACCTCTCAGACAGCCGTGAACAGTGCAGAAAACTGGGCACTATCACTGAAAGGCTGCAGAGAGGCTCCACTGTCTACTCCTATAGTGTTTGCAACCAACCAATGTAGATGGATACGGATGGATGCACACTAATAGGAGAATGAAAAATGAGCAGCAAAAAAAAAATATGTATGAGGCAGTGACACACGCTGAGCGGCCTACAACCAGACGTGGCTGCAGGACACACTACTCAGCGTGAGATGCACTCACACAGACCTTGCAGACAGCTGTGAACACTGCTGCAAGGCAAAAGAAAGCTACAGTGGTTTTTTATGTAGCCTGGGAAAAGCACAATATGTGTTATGATGAGTCACCGAAGGAGGAAAAAACAAAATACCAGCTAAGTCCAGAAAAACCAGAGAGGTTGGCAGCTATCGGATTGCAGACCCCTGAACCTATCCACAACAACTAGCAGTAGCCGTGGGGGGTTCCTAAGGTGCCCTAGACCCCTCGATCACAGCCGGAGAACTATATAGCCTAAAGACAGAAAGGGGAAAAACTAAACTGCCCCAGAGCAGACCCCAAAGCAATAGGCAGCCCCCAACATATAATGACGGTGAAGCAAGATGAAAACACTAACACAGATAGAAAGATAGGTTGAGCAAATGATGGGGCCCAAGCTAACTACATAGGACAGGATAGGAAAGCTGCTGTCTGCCATCCGCAAAAACCCTATCAAAATGAGCCTACCGACTGATAGGAAAAACAGGCCCTGAAGTCGCTAGGCTTCAAAAGACTATATCAGCACTCAGGTATATTCTGAAGACAGAGCAAAATATCAACAGATCAGAGACAAAAATGGAGTTCAGCTCACCCCCGGCCGGGGATGGCAGAACTCCCAAAAAAACAAGGCAAAACAAAAACAAAACTGAAGAGTACAAAGCAGAGCAGAAAAACTTAGCTTTGAGATGCAGGAATCAGACTGGTCTCCAAGAATCCAGCAGGAAATCACCAGCCAGGAAGAAGGGCGTCGGCAGCCTTATATCCAGTCCTCAATTCCAGCCACCCAGTCATCAACTAGCTGCCCATGTGTTTGGTAATCAGCCTCACTACCTTCCTTCACCAGAGGAGGGAGTTCATCAGACCTCAATGGTGAAGGGAAAAATGAACTCACAACAGTACCTCCCCCTTGAGGAGGGGTCACCGAACCCTCATCCTTGCCACCAGGACGATCCGGGTGAGCCCGATGAAAGGCACGCACCAATCTTTCGGCATGAATATCAGAGGCAGAGACCCAGGAATTATCCTCCTGACCATAACCCTTCCACTTAACCAAATACTGGAGTCTCCGTCTAGCCAGACGGGAATCCAGTATCTTCTCTACCTCATATTCCATGTTACCTTCAACCAATATAGGGTCAGGAGGTGCCACCACAGGAACTACTGGTTCAACAAACCTCTTCAACAAGGACTTATGAAACACATTATGAATTTTAAATGTGACAGGAAGAGCCAACCGAAAAGAGACCGGATTAATAATCTCCAAAATTTTGTAAGGTCCAATAAATCTAGGCTTAAACTTTGGAGAAGCCACCTTCATAGTGATATTTTTTGATGACAACCAAACCATATCACCCACCTTAAACTGGGGACCAACTGTCCTACGCCGGTTGGAAAACCGCTGGGCCTTTTCCTGGGAGAGAGACAACTTATCCACTACTTGGTCCCAGATCTGGTGCATTCTCTCCACCACAGTGTCAACACCTGGGCAGGCAGAAGGCTCCACCTGCCCTGAAGAAAATCGAGGGTGAAAACCAAAGTTACAAAAAAAAGGTGACATCAAAGTGGCAGAACTAGCTCTATTATTTAAAGCAAATTCGGCCAAGGGCAAAAATGAAACCCAATCATACTGATCGGCAGAAATAAAACATCTCAAATACGACTCCAAAATCTGGTTTGCTCTCTCCGTCTGCCCATTGGTCTGAGGGTGAAACGCAGAGGAGAAGGACAACTGAATTCCCAGCTTGGAACAGAAAGTCCTCCAAAATCTAGACACAAACTGAACTCCTCTGTCAGATACAATGTTCTCAGGAATCCCGTGCAAGCGAACCACCTGTTGCAAAAACAAGGGCACAAACTCAGAGGAAGGTGGCAACTTAGGGAGTGGTACAAGATGGACCATCTTAGAGAATCTATCACAAATCACCCAAATAACAGTCATTCTCTGAGAGACAGGCATATCAGAGATAAAATCCATTGAAATATGGGTCCATGGCCTCCTGGGCACCGGCAAAGGCATCAACAAGCCACTAGAGCGAGAACAAGGTTTAGACCGGGAGCAAGTCCCACAGGACTGCACAAAATTCCTGACATCATGAGACAAGGCGGGCCACCAAAAAGACCGACTCACCAGATCTCTAGTACCAAAAATACCTGGATGACCAGCCAATGCAGAGCAATGTACTTCAGACATCACTCTCTTACTCCACTGGTCAGGAACATACAACTTTCCACTGGGACAACGCTCAGGTTTGTCCTCCTGAAACTCTTCCAGAGCACGTCTCAAATCGGGCGAGATGGCAGAAAGAACTACCCCCTCGCCTAAGATGGTAGCAGGCTTAGTCACAACAGGAGAATCAGCAAGGAAACTCCTAGAGAGGGCGTCTGCCTTGACATTCCTAGTGCCCGGAAGAAAAGAGACCACAAAATCAAAACGTGTGAAAAACAAGGCCCACCTAGCCTGTCTAGGATTCAAGCGCTTGGCCGACTCCAGGTAAATCAAATTCTTGTGGTCAGTAAGGACCACGACTTGGTGTTTGGCTCCCTCCAACCAATGTCTCCACTCCTGAAATGCCCATTTCATGGCCAACAGTTCCCGATTCCCCACATCATATTTACGTTCGAATGGGGAGAACTTTCGGGAAAAGAAAGCACAAGGATTCATTTTGATGTCACAGGATCTTTTTGGGACAACACCGCTCCTGCACCAATCTCAGAAGCGTCCACCTCCACCTGAAACGGGAGTAAGACATCAGGTTGCCGCAAAACCGGAGCAGAAGTGAATCTTCGCTTCAGCTCCTGAAAGGAAGAAACAGCCTCCGGAGACCAATTCAGCACATCAGCACCCTTCCTAGTCAAATCCGTCAATGGCTTGGCAATACCAGAAAAATTAACTATAAATTTCCGATAAAAATTAGCAAAACCCAAAAACTTCTGGAGGGCCTTCAAAGAAGTGGGCTGAACCCAATCATAAATGGCCTCTACCTTGGCCGGGTCCATTTCAATAGTTGACGGAGACAAAATAAATCCCAAAAATGAAATCATCTGTACCCCAAAAAGGCATTTCGATCCCTTGACATACAGGGAATTCTCCCTCAAAATCCGGAACACAGTCCGAACATATTCCACATGAGAGTCCCAATTCTTGGAGAAGATCAAAACATCATCCAGATAGATAATCAAAAATTTATCCACAAAGTCTCGGAATATATCGTTCATGAAGCACTGGAAGACAGAAGGGGCATTAGTGAGCCCAAAAGGCATCACCAGGTACTCAAAATGTCCCTCCGGAGTATTAAACGCCATCTTCCATTCATCCCCATGCTTAATGCGAATAAGATTATACGCCCCCCTGAGGTCAAGCTTGGTAAACCAGCAAGCACCTTTAACTCTGGAGAATAGATCAGAAATCAGGGGTAACGGATACTGATATTTAACAGTAATTTTGTTGAGGGCACGATAGTCAATACAAGGCCTTAATGAACAATCCTTTTTAGCCACAAAAAAACCCCCAGCACCTAAGGGTGAAGAGGATGGTCTAATATGACCCTTCTCCAATGCCTCCCTAACCCCTTCACCCCTAAGGGTGGTTTGCACGTTCATGACCGGGCCAATTTTTACAATTCTGACCACTGTACCTTTATGAAGTCATAACTCTGGAACGCTTCCATGGATCCTGGTGATTCTGACACTGTTTTCTCGTAACATATTGTACTTCATGTTAGTGGTAAAATTTCATTCAAATAACTTGCGTTTATTTGTGAAAAAAATGGAAATTTGGCAAAAATTTTGAAAATTTTGCAATTTTCCAACTTTGAATTTTTATGCCCTTAAATCACAGAGATACGGCACACAAAAAACTTGATAACTAACATTTCCCACATGTTTACTTTACATCAGCACAATTTTGGAACCAAAATTTTTTTTTGTTAAGAAGTTATAAGGGTTAAAATTTGACCAGAGATTTCTCATTTTTACAACACCATTTTATTTTTAGGACCACATCACATTTGAAGCCACTTTGAGGGGTCTATATGATAGCAAATACCCAAAAGTGACACCATTCTAAAAACTGCACCCCTTAGGGTGCTCAAAACCACATTCAAGAAGTTTATTAACCCTTTAGGTGCGTCACAGGAATTTTTTTGAATATTTAAAAAAAAATGAACATCTAACTTTTTTTCACAAAAAAAATACTTCAGGTTCAATTTTTTTTATTTTACCAAGGGTAACAGGAGAAAATGGACTGCAAAAGTTATTGTGCAATTTGTCCTGAGTATGCTGATACCTGATTTGTGGGGGGGAACGACTGTTTCGGCGCATGGCAGAGCTCAGAATGGAAGGAGCGCCGTTTGACTTTTTCAATGCAAAATTGGCTGGAATTCAGATCGGACGCCATGTCACGTTTGGAGAGTCCCTGATGTACCTAAACAGTGGAAACCCCCTACAAGTGACCCCATTTTGGAAACTAGACCCCCCAAGGAACGTATCTAGATATGTGGTGAGAACTTTGAACCCACAAGGGCTTTACAGAAGTTTATAACGTACAGCGGTACAATTAAAAAATCATATTTTTTCCACAAAAATAATCTTTTCACCCCAATTTTTATTTTCCCAAGGGTAACAGGACCCTAAAAGTTATTGTGCAATTTGTCCTGAGTATGCTGATACCCCACATGTGGGGGTAAACCACTATTTGGGCGCATGGCAGAGCTTGGAAGGGAAGCAGCGCCATTTGACGTTTTTGGCTGGAATTGAGATCGGACATCATGTCGCGATTGGAAAACCCCTGATGTACCAAAACAGTGGAAACCCCCCACAAATGACACCATTTTGTAAACTAGACCCCCCAAGGAACTTATCTAGATGTGTGGTGAGCACTTTGAACCCCCCAGTGCTTCACAGAAGTTTATAACGCCCGAGCGTGAAAATAAAAAATTTGTATTTTTTCCACAAACATGATCTTTTAGTCACCATTTTTTTTATTTTGCCAAGGGTAACAGGAGAAATTGGACCCCAAAAGTTGTTGTCCAATTAGTCCTGAGTATGCTGATACCCCATATGTGGGAGAAAACTACTGTATGGGCACACGTCGGGGCTCGGAAGGGAAGTAGTGACGTTTTGGAATGCAGACATTGATGGAATGGTCTGCGGGTGTCATGTTGCCTTTGGAGAGCCCCTAATGTACCTAAACAGTGGAAACCCCCCACAAATGACCCCATTTTGAAAACTAGACCCCCTAAGGAACTTATCTAGATGTGAGGTGAGCACTTTGAACCCCCAAGGGCTTCACAGAAGTTTATAATGCCAGGGCATGAAAATAAAAAAAATCGTATTTTTTCCACAAACATGATCAATTAGTCCCCAATTTTTTTATTTTCCCAAGGGTAACAGGAGAAATTGAACCCCAAAAGTTGTTGTACAATTTGTCCTGAGTACGCTGACACCCCATATGTGGGAGAAAACTACTGTATGGACACACGTCAGGGCTCGGAAGGGAAGTAGTGACGTTTTGGAATGCAGACTTTGATGGAATGGTCTGCGGGTGTCATGTGCGTTTGGAGAGCCCCTGATGTACCTAAACTATTGAAACTCCCGACAAAGGACCCCATTTTGGACACTAGACCCCCCACAGAACTTATCTAGATGTGTGGTGAGCACTTTGAACCCCCAAGTGCTTCACAGAAGTTTTTAACGCTCGGACGTGAAAATAAAAAAATCATTTTTTTCCACAAAAATGATATTTTTGCCCCCAATTTTTTATTTTCCTAAGGGTAACAGGAGAAATTGGACCCCAAAAATTGTTTTGCAATTTGTCCTGAGTAGGCTGATACCCTACATGTGGGGGTAAAACACTGTTTGGGCGCATGGCAGAGCTTGGAAGGGAAGGAGCACCATATGACTTTTTCAACTCAGAATTGGCTGGAATTGAGATCAGACGCAATGTTGCATTTGGAGAGACCCTGATATGCCCAAACAGTGGAAACCCCTAATTCTAACTCCAACCCGAACCCCAACACACCCCTAACCCTAATCTCAGCCCTAACCCTAACCCTAGCCCTAACCCAAGCCCTAACCCTAGCCCTAACCCTAACCCTAGCCCTAGCCCTAACCCTAACCCTAGCCCTAACCCTAACCCTAAGGGAAAAATGGAAATAAATACATTTTTTTTTAAATTATTTTTCCCTAACTAAGGGGGTGATAACCGGGGGTTTGATTTACTATTTATGGCGGTTTTTATGTTTGGCAGCTGTCGCACGCTAAAAGACGCTTTTTATTGTAAAAATAGTTTTTGCATCACCACATATTGAGAGCTATAATTTTTCCGTATTTTTACCCACCGAGTCATATGAGGTCTTATTTTTTGCGGGACGAGTTGACGTTTTTATCGGTACCATTTTCGGGCACGTGACATTTTTTGATCGCTTTTTATTCCGATTTTTGGGACGCAGAATGAACAAAACCAGCGTTTCATGAATTTCTTTTGGGGGAGTGCGTTTACACCGTTCCACGTGCGGTAAAATTGATAAAGCGGTTTTATTCTTCGGGTCAGTACGGTTACAGCGATACCTCATTTAGGTTGTTTTTTTATGTTTTGTCGGTTTTATGCAATGAAAACTATTTTATATAAAAAATAATTATTTTTGCATCGCTTTATTCTGCGAGCTATAACTTTTTTATTTTTTCGCTGATGATGCTGTGTGGTGGCTCGTTTTTTGCGGGACAAGATGACGTTTTCAGCGGTACCATGGATATTTATATGCATCTTTTTGATCGCGCGTTATTACACTTTTTGTTTGGCGGTATGATAATAAATCATTATTTTTTGCTTCGTTTTTTATTTTTATTTTTTAAGGGGTTCGCTAAAGGGGTTAACTAATGGGACAGTTTTATAGGGCGGGTCGTTACGGACGCAGCGATACCTAATGTGTACTTTTATTGTTTTTTTTTATTTTCAAAAAATGAATTTATTGGGGAATATTTTTTTTTTTTTTACTAATTTATTTAGCGATTTTTTTAAAATTATTTTTACACTTTTTTTTTTTTTTTACTTTATTACACAGTCCCAGGTGGGACATCACTGCCCTGTGACAGATCGCTGATATGTCACATCACAGATCACTGTGACAGATCAGCGATCTGTCACAGCCAGTGCCGAAGGCTTCCTCATGCCTGCGCTTTGCAGGCACTGAGGAAGCCAGCTTCCTGCAGGCCCCCGAAGGCCCCCGTCGCCATCTTGGATTCGGGGGCCTGCAGGAAAGGAGCCCCCCGCAGCAGCGCTGCACATTGCGCTGCCGTGGGGGGCTCAGGGAAGCACGGAGGGAGCCCCCTCCCTGCCGATGCTTCCCTTTAACTCACGGTACACCGCAATCGTGTTTGATCACGGTGTGCAAGGGGTTAACATGTCGAGGGCGGTCCGTGACCGCCCCTGACACATTGTGCCGGGTGTCAGCTGTGATAATCAGCTGACACCCGGCCGCGATCAGCGGCGCTTACCACGTGGGCGCCGCTGATCGCGGTAGACGTACTATCCCGTCCATGGGCATAGGGGCACGGGTCCCATGGACGGGATAGTACGTCTGATGTCAGAAAGGGGTTAATATAGGATCGCATAGCCTCGTGCTCTGGTACAGATAAATTGAAAAGCCGACCCTTGGGGAATTTACACCCCGGGTTCAGCTGAATTGCACAGTCATAACTCCTATGAGGAGGCAAAGATGCAGACTCCTTCTCACTAAATACATCATAAAAGTCAGCCAAATAGTCAGGAACATCATGCGACTGGGGAGAGGTGGAGAAAACAGGAGCATCACTAAGGGCACACCGACAAACCCAACTCACCACAGACAAAGATTTCCAATCCAGAACTGGATTATGAATTTGCAACCAGGGAAACCCTAGAACAATGGTATCATGCAAATTATGCAACACCAAAAATCTGCAATTTTCTTGATGGTCTGGGGCGACCCGCATTACCACCTGGGTCCAAAACTGAGGTTTATTCTTCACCAAAGGAGTAGCATCAATACCAGGGATAGGCGTCCGCAGAGGTGTCATAGGAAATCCACAACGTTTAGCAAAATCCAAGTCCATCAGGTTAAGAGCTGCTCCTGAATCCACAAAAGCCTTGGCGGAAAATGTGGACAGGGAGCAGATCAGAGTAATTGCCAGAAGAAACTTGGGTTGAACACCACCCACAGAAAACGTGTGTGCACAACGTTTCTCTCGTTTAGGGCAGACAGAAATAATAGGCGAGGCATCTCCACAAAAAAAACACAGCTTATTACGCCTTTTGAACTCCTGACGTTGCGCCCTAGACAAAACTCTATCACATTGCATAGGTTCAGACATTTGTTCAACAGGTGGCAACATCTCTCGTGTAGTTTTGCGTTCACGTAAACACCGATCCACCTGAATGGCTAATGACATAGAATCGTCAAGACCAGAGGGAACAGGAAATCCCACCATAGTATCTTTTGCAGTTTCTGACAAACCCTTCCGAAAGAGGGCTGCCAAGGCACCATCATTCCAGGTAGTAAGGACCTCCCACTTTCGGAATTTTTGACAGTACAACTCTGCCGAAACCTGACCCTGACTTAATGCCAACAGGGTCTTTTCAGCCTGATCAATAGCATTAGGTTCATCATACAACAACCCCAAGGCTTGAAAAAATGCGTTCACATTATTCAGATTAGGATCATCAGGTTTCAAAGAAAACGCCCAATCCTGGGGATCGCCGCGCAGCAAAGAGATGACAATTTTAACCTGCTGCGTGGAGTTCCCCGACGAGTTAGGCTTCAAGGCAAAAAATAATTTACAATTATTCTTGAAATTCAAGAATTTAGACCGATCCCCCAAAAATACATCAGGAGTGGGAATCTTTGGTTCAGCAGCATGTGAATGAGCAAGATAGGCGGAAATTCCCCGCACTTCAGCAGCGAGCTGCTCCACATGATCAGACAATTGCTTCATCTCCATTGAGAGAAAAATTCCTCCTACGGCCTCAGAGATATAGAGGAAAAATATGCACACACACAAAAAAAAAAATTCTGACACTTTTTTTTTCCTTTTCTTTTTTTTTTTAATTTCAATTCTCTCCTGCTATTGAGTACCCTAGGATCTTCGGTAGGGCTGTGATTATGTTATGATGAGTCACCGAAGGAGGAAAAAACAAAATGCCAGCTAAGTCCAGAAAAACCAGAGAGGTTGGCATCTATCGGATTGCAGACCCCTGAACCTATCTACAACAACTAGCAGTAGCCGTGGGGGGTTCCTACGGTGCCCTAAACCCCTCGATCACAGCCGGAGAACTATATAGCCTAAAGAAAGAAAGGGGAAAAACTAAAAGAGTCAGCATGGGTTTGTAACTAATAAGTCATGTCAGACTAACTTAATTTCCTTCTATGACGGTATCACTGATTGGGTGGATCAAGGAAATGCTGTAGATATAGTATATCTTGACTTCAGCAAAGCATTTGACAAAGTCTCTCATACAATCCTTATTGAAAAAATGACTAAGTATGGAATGGACAAGGCAACTGTTAGGTGGATTCATAACTGGCTTAGTGATCGGACCCAAAGAGTGGTCGTAAATGGCTGCACATCCAGTTGGAAGAATGTCTCAAGTGGGGTACCACAGGGCTCTGTCCTGGGCCCTGTATTGTTCAACATCTTTATCAACGATTTAGATGAAGGATTTGAGGGTAAACTGATTAAATTTGCTGATGACACAAAGCTAGGAGGGATAGCTAATACTAGAGAAGAGAGAGAGAGGATTCAAAAAGATTTAAATAAACTGGAGAAGTGGGCAGCAACTAACAGAATGGTTTTTAACAGGGAGAAATGCAAAGTACTACATCTGGGCAATAAAAATGAAAAAAGCATATATAGAATGGGAGGAATAGGGCTAAGTGACAGCACATGTGAAAAAGACTTGGGTATACTAATAGATCACAGACTGAATATGAGTCAACAGTGTGATGCAGCAGCAAAAAAGGCAAATGCAATACTAGGATGTATTAACAAAAGCATACAGTCTAAATCACGTGAAGTCATTATTTCCCTCTACTCCTCTTTGGTCAGACCTCATCTGGAATATTGTGTCCAGTTTTGGGCACCACATTTTAAAAAAGACATCAACAAACTGGAGCAAGTTCAGAAAAGAGCGACCAGAATGGTGACCGGTCTGCAAACCCTGTCTTATGAGGAAAGGTTGCAGGATTTGGGAATGTTTAGTTTGCAAAAGAGAAGACTGAGAGGAGACTTAATAGCTGTCTACAAATATCTAAAGGGCTGTCACATTGTAGAAGGATCAACTTTATTCTCATTTGCACAAGGAAAGACTAGAAGCAATGGGATGAAACTGAATGGGAGGAGACACAGATTAGATATTAGAAAAAACTTTTTGACAGTTAGAGTGATCAATGAGTGGAACAGGCTGCCACGAGAAGTGATGAGTTCTCCTTCAATGGAAGTCTTCAAACAGAGGCTGGACAGACATCTGACTGGGATGATTTAGCGAATCCTGCTTTGAGCAGGGGGTTGGACCAGATGGCCCAGGAGGTCCCTTCCAACTCTACGATTCTATGATTCTATGATTCTATGAAACTGCCCCAGAGCAGACCCCAAAGCAATAGGCAGCCCCCAACATATAATGATGGTGAAGCAAGATGAAAACACTAACACAGATAGAAAGATAGGTTGAGCAAATGATGGGGCCCAAGCTAACTACATAGGACAGGATAGGAAAGCTGCTGTCTGCCATCCGCAAAAACCCTATCAAAATGAGCCAACCGACTGATAGGAAAAACAGGCCCTGAAGTCGCTAGGCTTCAAAAGACTATATCAGCACTCAGGTATATTCTGAAGACAGAGCAAAATATCAACAGATCAGAGACAAAAATGGAGTTCAGCTCACCCCCGGCTGGGGATGGCAGAACTCCCAAAAAAACAAGGCAAAACAAAAACAAAACTGAAGAGTACAAAGCAGAGCAGAAAAACTTAGCTTTGAGATGCAGGAATCAGACTGGTCTCCAAGAATCCAGCAGGAAATCACCAGCCAGGAAGAAGGGCGTCAGCAGCCTTATATCCAGTCCTCAATTCCAGCCACCCAGTCATCAACTAGCTGCCCATGTGTTTGGTAATCAGCCTCACTACCTTCCTTCACCAGAGGAGGGAGTTCATCAGACCTCAATGGTGAAGGGAAAAATGAACTCACAACAAATATGATTTTGAAAATCGCTATCTCTAACTGTCCCTCAGAGTCTTGAACAGCAGCCTGTCCCTAACTGAATTCACAGCAGAGTGAACCCGAAATGGCGGCGGCAGCTTTTTTTAGTTAACATGCTTACATGCCTAACAGGGTGTGCCCACGCTTCTGAGGATTGTCATTGGCTGAATCAAATCAAACTGGCTCATAGCATTATGGGAACTTCCGATTCCGGTATTCGATATGCTAAAAGTATCGGAACTCAGTATCGGAATTCCGATACAGTGAATATCGGCCGATACCCGATACTTGCGGTATCGGAATGATCAACACTAGCGCTTTCTCATTTTTATAACAACATTTACAAAACCATTTTTTTAGGGACCACCTCACATTTGAAGTCACTTTGAGGGGTCTATATGGCAGAAAATACCCAAAAGTCACACCATTCTAAAAACTGCACCCCTCAAGCTACTCAAAACTACATTCTAGAAGATCATTATCAGTTTTTTTATTTTCACATGGGCAACAGGATAAAATGGATGCTAAAATTTGTTGGGCAATTTCTCCTGAGTGCACAGATACCTCATATGTGGTCATAAACCACTGTTTGGGCGCACGGCAGGGTCCGGAAGGGAAGGAGCGCTATTTGACTTTTTGAATGAAAAATTAGCTCCGATCGTTAGCGGACACCATGTCGCATTTGGAGAGCCCCTGTGTGCATAATCAGTGAAAACCCTCTAGTGACACCATTTTGGAAACTAGACCCCTTAAGGAACTTATCTAGATGTGTAGTGAGCACTTTGAACCCCCAAGTGCTTCACAAAAGTATATAATGCAGTGAAAATAAAAAATCATTTTTTTTCCTCAAAATGATTTTTTAGCACGCTATTTTTTATTTTCACATGGCTAACAGGAGAAACTGGACCACAAAAGTTGTTGTACAGTTTGTCCTGAGTACACTGGTGCCCCATATGTGGGGGTAACCACTGTTTGGGCGCACGGCAGGGCTCAGAAGGGAAGGCGCGCCATTTGACTTTTTGGAATGAAAATGAACTCCAATCGTTAGCGGACACCATGTCATGTTTGGAGAGCCCCTGATGTGCCTAAACTTTGGAGCTCCCCCACAAATGACCCATTTTGGAAACTAGACCCCCTAAGGAACTTATCTAGATGCATAGTGAGCACTTTGAACCCCAAGGTGCTTCACAGAAGTTTATAACGCAGAGCCGTGAAAGTAAAAAATATTTTTTTTCCCTAAAAAAAATATTTTTAGTCCACAATTTTTTATTTTCACAAGGTTAACAGGAGAAATTGGACCCCAAAAGTTGTTGTACAGTTTGTCCTGAGTACGCTGGTATTCCATATGTGGGGAATGACCACATGGGCACACATCGGGGATCGGAAGGAAAGTAGTGACATTTTAAAATGCTGACTTTGATGGAATGGTCTGCAGGGGTCATGTTACATTTGCAGAGCCTCTGATGTGCCTAAACAGTATAAACCCCCCACATGTGACCTCATTTTGGAAACTATACCCCCCAGTGAACTTATCTAGATGTGTGGTGAGCACCTTGAACCCCCAAGTGCTTCACAGAAGTTTATAGCGCAGAGCCGTGAAAATAAAAAATCATTTTTTTCTCAAAAAAAATTGGTCCCCAAAAGTTGTTGTCCAGTTTGTTGTGAGTATGCTGGTACCCCATATGTTGGGGATGACCACTGTATGGGCACACGTCGGGGCTCGGAAGGGAAGTAGTGACATTTTGAAATGCTGACTTTGATGGAATGGTCTGTGGGCGTCATGTTACATTTGCAGAGCCCCTGATGTACCTAAACTGTGGAAACCCCCACAAGTGACCCCATTTTGGAAACTAGACCCCCTAAGGAACTTACCTAGATGTGTGGTGAGCACCTTGAACTCCCAAGTGCTTCACAGAAGTTTATAACGCAGAGCCATGAAAATAAAAAATAATTTTTTTCCTCAAAAAATGATTTTTTAGCTCGCAATTTTTTATTTTCACAAGGGTAACAGGAGAAATTGGACCCCAAAAGTTGTTGTCTGGTTTGTACTGAGTACGCTGGTACCCCATATGTGGGGGGAACCATTGTTTGGGCACACGTCAGGGCTCGAAATGGAAGTAGTGACGTTTTGAAATGCAGACTTTGATGGAATAATCTGTGGTCATCGTTACGTTTGTAGAGCCCCTGATGTGCAAAAACAGTGGTAACTCCCCACAAGTGACCCCATTTTGGAAACTAGACCTTCCAAGGAACTTATCTAGATGTGTGGTGAGCACTTTGAACCCCCAAGTGCTTCAAAGAAGTTTATAACGCAGAGATGTGAAAATGAAAAAATATTTTTTTTTCCACAAAAATAATTTTTTAGACCCCAATTTTTTTTTCCCAAGAGTAACAGGAGAAATTAGTCCCCAAAAGTTGTTGTGCAATTTTTCCTAAGTATGCTGATCCCCCATATATTGGGGTAAACCACTGTTTGGGCATATGTTGGGGCTTGGAAGGGAGAGAGCACCGTTTGACTTTTTGAACGCAAAATTGGCTGGAATCAATGGTGGCACCATGTCACGTTTGGAGATCCCCCGATGTGCCTAAACAGTGGAAACCCCTCAATTATATCTCCAACCCTAACCCCAACACACCCCTAACCACAACTCTAACCCCAACACATCCCTAACCCTAATCTCAACCCTAACCATACCCTAAGCCCAATACACCCCTAACCTTAATCCCATCCCTAACCACAAGCCTCTCCCTAATCCCAACCCTAACCCCATCACACCCCTAACCCTAATCTTAAACCTAATCTTAACCCTAACCTTAATTCCAACCCTAACCCTAATTCCAACCCTAACCCTAATTCTAACCCTAACCCTAACTCCACCCTAACCCTAATTGCAACCCTAACCCTAACCCTAATTGCAACCCTAACCCTAATTCCACCCTAACCCTAATTCCAAAGCTAACCCTAATTCCAGCCCTAACCCTAACCCTAATTCTAACCCTAACCCTAATGGAAAAAAAATAAAAATATTTTCTTTATTTTATTTGTTGTGCCTACCTATGGGGGTGATAATCGGGGGATTTATTTACTTTTTATTTCATTTTGATCACTGTGAGAGTGATCAAAATGAATGAATGGAATCTGCAGTTGCAGATTCGATCGGGAGCATTGCGCATGCGCCCGCCAATTTCCAAGATGGCGGCGCCCATGATCTGGACCCGCGGGACACCGGGAGCGACAGGGGGGCTCAGAAGGTACTGGGGGCATGAGGGGGGATCGGAAGCTGGCGAAGAGCGGAGGGAAGGGGAGGGGGAGCAGATGATGACAGCGGTGGCAGATCGCAGCTGTCATTCAGTGGCGGGGGGGCGATCGCCAGTGGGGGAGGTTGGATCGGTGTCTCCAGCCATGTCCGATGCTACTGCAGCATTGACCATGGTTGGTTTGTATTATTTCATCAAATTTAATTGATGAAATATTACTATCGCTCTGATTGGCTGTTTCACTTTTAACAGCCAATCAGAGCGATCGTAGCCACGTGGGGGCAAAGCCACGCCCCCTGTTTTGGAGTACAAAGCCCCCTGTATCTGCGGGTCGGGTGACCTTTCATTGACCCTGCTCACCCGACCCGCAGGGGGGCTTTGAAGTCATGACGCAGGGTATGCATCATGGATCGGATTGGCACCGACTTTCATGACGCATACGCTGTGTTACAGGTCGGGAAGGGGTTAAGATTGGTCTTAGGACCATTCCAATTATGGTTGCCTTGATGAGGTGGGATGGCTTTCACATCTTTTTGATCAAAAACTAAACTAAAGCTAAATACCGTCCATTATTTTCATGCACTATGCTATTTATTTACTGTAGGTTATTTTATCATTATGTTTCTGTCTTTGTTTTCTTATGTTGAATGCAGCTAACAGGACAAACTCTTTCTAATTACTCTGTTCTATATAATGAGGGATTCAGAAGATAAAGCAGTCAGAGCTGTGCTGCTGAAGCTTTAGCCCTGGTTATCAGCTGGGACCCTCTGTGTGTAGTCACCTCAGAAGCTCAAGCTTCCTGTGCAGCAGAATAGCTGACCGCCAGACATAAAAAATTCCAGCCTGCTCAGGTGGATGGATCCAAGTTTACTGGATGGTTGAAGCAGCAGCTTCCTTTATAGTGAGAAGGGGTTGTGCTTACTCAGTGTCACGCACAGTGTGGGAAGACAAAGTGCAACACGAAGGTATGAGGGGAAGAGAAAACAACATTAGGGTAGAGCAGAAGGGACACTTAGGCAGATCTAAAGTCACCCTGTCTGCCCTAATTGTCCCTATTTGGATTCTGCACCTATCTCCGAGCAGGAACCTAATCTCTGCCTGACCCTGGCAATAAGCCGTGCTTAGGGAAGGATGAGATATAGCAAGTCAATCCCCACTACAACTAAGGATGGCTGGGACAGACAAACAAAGGGTACACATATCTTGAGTAGACTCAGAGAGATAACACAGACATCCTCCAACAGCACCAAAGAGGAAGATAGCCAGCTGCTATAGCTCCAAGACTCAACAGGGGGAAATGAAAATATTGTCGGCGACTTCCAGAAGCAGACAGTAAGTCTATAAACATCCAGGTCCAGGGGTGCCAATTAAAGTTAGGATGAGGTTGCCACTTGGTCCAAGAAGGACTAGGAAGGCATCTGCAAAGCCAACTGCAGAGACCTTCTGCAGCCAGATGCTATGCGACTGTCTGCAGCCTCTGACACACCCGTGACAGTGTCCACCTTCTATGAGTGGTCTCTAGACAGTCAGGACAAGGCTTCTTGGGACAAGAGGTATGACAAGAATGAACCAGCATGGGGGCATTCATCTCTGATGCCGAAATCCACATCCTTTCCTCTTGGCCATAACCGTTACACTGCACCAAGTCTTGCAGGGAACGACGTTGGAGGTGAAAATCTACAATCCTCAAAATCGTAAACTCTAGGTTCCATCATCCATTATTTGGGGTGGTGGTAGGGGTGAGGGCTCGAGAGGTTTCACATATTTCATGAGTAAAGTCTTATGAATGACATTGTGGATCTTAAGAACCTGAGGTAGCTCAAGACAAAACTGTTGGATAAATGATGACGGTTATCTTATAAGAACCAATAAATCTAGGTCCCAACTTCAAGGAAGGAACCTTGAACCTGATATTCCTGGTAGACAACCACACAAAGTCATTCTCATTCAAGTCCGGACCTGGCAAGCATTTTCTATCAGCCATAGTTTTGTACTTGTCTCCCAAAATCTTCAAAATACTCAGAACCCCCACCACACTGAGGATAGCAACAGAGCACAATGTTCCTCTTCTCCAACTCCTGAAGACCCTCCCCCACTAAAGTTACCAAACTGTGGAAGGTAACTGTACGTGACAAAGAACGATGGCCTGCCGGTAGATTCTTGATGGTGATTATTGATAGCAAATTCTGCCAGTGGAAAGTGGGATGCCCAATCCTCCTTATTTTCAGAGACAAAACACCTGACCTCGGACTCCAACTTGTCATTAACACGCTCGGTCTGTCCATTCCACTGGGGATGGAAGGCAGAGGAAAAGGACAGCTGCACCCACAGATGAGAACAGAATGCCCTCCAGAACTTGGAAACAAACTGGGCCCCCCAATCTGACACCACATTGAAGGGATCCCCGTGAAGCTTCAGAATTTCATTTATAATCGCCTGACCAAGAGTCTTGGCATTCAGAAGTGCTGGTGATGCAACAAAATAAACCTTTTTACTGAACCTATCTACAACCACGAAAACCACAGTCTTGCCTACAGATAATGGTAGGTCAGTAACAAAATGCATGGACAAGTGTTTCCATGGTCTACTAGCAATAGGTAATGGAATAAGAGTACCAGATGGATATGTATGCGATACTTTAGTGCATATGCAGATACTACAAGCAGCTACTTGTTCAATCACATGCAACCAGAGCCACCTAAAAAGGAAGAAAGGGGGTCCACAGTTGCCTTACCATCTGGATGACCAGCAATCACAGAGTTGTGATGTTCCCCAATTTCATTGTGACACAGATTTGGTGGCACAAATAACTTTTCTGGAGGCCAGGAGGCCAGGGCATTCCCCTGGGCCTCCAACACCTCACCCTCCAGCTCAGGGTACAATACCGAAATGACTACCCCCTTCTGCAAAATCGATGCAGGGTCCTCATGGTCACCACCACCAGGAAAGCTCTGGGATGATGCATCAGTCTTGACATTTTTGACCCCTGGATGGAAAGTGACCACAAAATTCAACCTAGTACACAACAGGGACTATCTAGCTTGCCTATGGTTGAGAAGTTTAGCCAATTGAAGATATGACAAGTTCTTATGGTCAGTGATAACAGTAGTAAGATGGACAACCCCCTCCAACCAATGGCGCCATTCTTCAAATGCAATTTAAATGCCAAAAGCTCCCTATTACCCACGTTACAATTTCTCTCAGCCGAATAAAATTTTTTAGAAAAGAAGGCACATGGATGCCAATTACCAGGGCATGAATCCTGAGACAACTCAGCCCCAGCCCCCACCTCCGCCACATCAACCTTCACAAAGAAAAGCTGTGAAACATTGGGTTGGCTAAGTATAGGAGCTGTGACAAAACAGCTTTTATTAAAGGAAAAAGCCCGCAGGGCATCGTCCGACCATTTGGAAAAGTCTAATCCCCTCCTTTTCATGTCAGTACGCGGTTTTACAGTTACTGAATAATTCCGGATGAATTTCCGGTAAAAATTAGTAAAGCCATAAAAACATTGCAGGGTCTTCAAGTTCTCGGGATGGTACCAATCAAGGACAGCACAGATCCTCTCTGGATCCATCTAAAATCCCGATGATGACAACAGTTACCCCAAAAACTGCACCTCCTGGATGGCGGAAACACATTTTACTAGTTTGGCATTTAATTTGTTATATCTTAATATTTGCGGCACTTGTTTAACATGCCCCAGATGTGTATCCAAATCAGGAAAGTCAACCCAAATATCATCTAGATAGACCACCATAAACCAAATGATGGAAAATATCATTAATGAAATGTTGTAATACCGCAGGTGCATTGGCCGGACCGAAAAGCATGACCAGACTCTCAAAATGACCAAAAAGTTCCAAGTGCATATTAAGTGCAGGCTTAATAGCAAAATGGTCTCCATGACTCTTAAACAGTAAATCCCAAAAATTCATGGAGTAAAGCAAACATAGGGAGTCATAGGGAAGGAGATGCAAGTCTTACCCATATGTAGCTGTCAGTGTAGGTGCCCAGTAGCAGCCCTGATGCGCATTTCACGTGGGCTTCCTTGGAGGACTGCTACTTGGCACCTACACTGACAGCTACATATGGTTAAGACTTGCACCTCCTTCCCTATGACTCCCTATGTTTGCCTTACTTTATGAATTTTTGGGATTTACTATTTAAGAGTCATGGAGACCATTTTTCTATTATGGCTGCACTTTATATGCACTTGGCACTTTTCTTTACCCCCTTTCTGGTGTAGATATATATTGCTGCTTTTTGTGCTAATTCTTCTGGAGGATTGTGAAGTTGTGCCCATGTTGTAATTACAGTGTTTTGTGTGTCCTCACACATGAGATTTTGAATACGCTTTATGTTCTACGAGTCTGTATAATATGTTATTTATGTGACAAATAAAATGATATATTTTTTATATGGGAATGGACTTTTTTGCTCCGGTTTTTTGCTTGCAGGATTTGTATTCATTGGAGTGTCCATGATTATTAGTTGTCCTAACAATATACATATTGATATTGTTTAATTGATATGTATCAGTGGATTTTTTTCTTAAACTTTTCAGTGAGACCCTGAAGAAATTGGCTTCGGAGAGACTGGTCATTCCACTTTTTTCCTTAAATATGCATGTCCAGTGATAATGTCATGCACAGTGTGGTAAGACTAATTGCAACACAAAGGGATGAGGGGAAGGGAAGGTAGCTCAATACAGGGGAAGAGAGGAGTGGGAACCCCTAGGCAGATCTAAAGTCATGTTGTCTGCCCTTAACATCCCTATATGGGTTCTGCACCTATCGCCGAGCAGGAACCTAATCCCTGCCTGACCCTGGCAATAAGCCATGCTTAGGGAAGGATAGGGTGTGCATTAGTCAATCCCCACTACAACTAAAGACAGCTGAGATAGACAAACAAGGGGAACAATTGTCTTGAGTCGACTAAGAGAGATAACACAGACGTCCTCCAACAGCACCAAAGACGAAGATAGCCAATTGCTTTAGCTCCAAAACTCAACGGGGGGAAATGGAAATATCACCAGCAATTCCCAGAAGCAGACAGGAAGTCTATAAACATCCAGATCCAGGGGTGTCAAATAGTACTGGGGGGACATTACCACTGGGTCCAAGAGTCAGAAGGACTAACAAGGCGTCTGCAAAGCCAACCGCAGAGACCTTCTGCAGTCAGATGCTGTACGACTGTCTGTTACCTCGGACACACCCGAGACACTCGGCCTGTAGGAGACAGGACGGACATAGTTGCCAGTAATATTACCACTAGGAGGAGCTAAGCCAAACATCAAAGAACATGGCTTTTGACTAGAGCATAATTGTTAATGCATTTAAATTGAAAAAGTCTTTATTTCTAAGATATATGCAGCATTAAATACATTTTATATGGTGGCACAACCCCTTTAACAACCATTTTATGGATAAAAGTTCTGGTCAGTTAGTTAAGAGCTACACTAACAAGCTGATCTCTTTAATATTGTACTGCTCCTTCTAGTTTAAAATATATATTTATATTGTTCAGAACACTGTTTTTCTGATAAAGTGCATTGCCTCCCCTGCTTTTTTTGTAAATTGTAAATAATTAGAATAAATCAGGATATCAAGATATCTAGTATTTATAGCTTGTAATATTATATTTTCAGATATTCATAACCTCATTGTTCTTACAATAAGGATTCTTTATCTGTTATGTTGCTTAAACCTATATTCCTCCATATATAAAGGAATCTCCCTTCTCAGGGCCTCGGTGTAAACAGATTATTTGTCAGCTGAACATACTGTCCTTTCATAAATTGGAGCATCATAATTTTACTGTACCTGAGTCATCATTTTTCCAAACCGAATAAACTCAAATGTAATAATCTGTCTTGTTATTGCAGTCCACTCATTCGATTAATTGCCTGTGTTTGCCCTTCTCTGCACTTTATCTAGTCCATACAGTATATTTCGTTCTTATAAACTTGAGCCTGAAACACAGTGTTCCAGGTGTTATCTACACAGTAATTTGCATACATGCAAGATTATTTTTCTTCTCATAAGCAACTAAAATACATATGTACAGAGATCAATTTTTTTTTGGACCAAATATATTTTGTCATTGTGTTTTAGGAATTATTTTGTAATCATATTCAATTTTGCAACAAATCAAGCCGGACATGTCACTCGAAGTAAGGATCATCAAGCTACAACTTGCCTATGTTAAACACATCATATGAAGAAATCAATCATTGGAGTAGGACATCATGGTCTGAAGAATAGAAGGATCAAGGCGGAGAAGACCCTGGTGGACCTAACTAGGTTTGAACAAAATCAATTTTCCTACAGTTAGTTCATCCATCAAGTCACAATGGTTCAAGATTGTGTTGAAGACTGCGAATAAAAATAAAATTAAAATTCTAGGAATCACAATATTTATTACAACTAAGTGAATCTGACAAAATTTATTTTTCTAGATTCACTCAGTTATCTCAAGGAAATTCAACTCTAGAGGCACCAAAATGTGGACCAAACTGAAAACAGAAGAGAAGCCTGTAACGGGAGGCAAGGAATGAGGACCTGCGCTGAAATAACAGTTGAAAAGTGAGTTTTGTATAATATGGTTTTTTTAACCCCTGCTCTCTGCCATTTATTCGAGTCAAAGAAGAATGAATTGCGAAAAAAGGGTTCTGGCAATTCTGGATTCTGATTGCCTCATTTCAAATAAACTGTTTTTTAAAGCAGTGGTTCAAAAATAAGCAGTGTTTGTGAGTAGCAACACGTTTCTTGTTTGCTAATTGAAGAAGATACAGATTTTTAACAGACCATCCAAAAAGTATTCTTTATTTAAAAGCAGCAAAAGGTTTGATATTTGGAAAGGGAAGAAACAATGCATTTTTTAAAGCCGTGCAAAAATTATCCTTTTTTTTGAGAGCGACAACATTATTGCTGCTTTGACAGGGAACGAGCATGAGCTTCTCAAAAAGCCAAGTAAATATTTTTTATTTTTTAAGAACAGTCTCAGTTTAATTTACTCTGTACAGGTAGGATTCCCAGAAGCAGTAGAGTATAATTATGCAACACAATGGACAAACAGGAGATGTGTGTTGCTGCAGCGGTAGTGGAAGTGGCAGCAGTTACACAGTATTAAATATGAAGTAACAGGCAAAGACATGTCCAACTTTGTAGAAACATCACTGTTAGCCTTTGCATGGGCAAAAGCAGAACAGTATAAATATAAGATAGTGGACAGATAGGATATGGATCGTTATCATTATTTTCAGTTTCCTACACCCCAAGAAGTACGCGTGCGCAGGAGTGCGATGCCGGGGAGCTTTGAAGCAAGCAGGAGGCTGGCATTGCAAGAAGATGGGAGATGCCGGACCCGGACCCGGGACACCAATCGGACTGGACAGCCCCCCCGGGTGAGTATAATAAAACTTATTTTTCTTATCTTTCAGGTTGGACCAGGAGCATATCTACAGCGTTACAGAATACTGTAGATAAGCCTTGAAAAGCAGTATCTGTATCTTATATTGACCAAAACTGCTGACAGGTTTTCTTTAACGCCCCTACCCATGTTTGCTTGTCTAGATGTCAGTGGTAAAATGCACCCTGGCAGATATTTCAGGGAATGAGTGATATTGTCAGTGGGATGCTGGTGTACTGCAGGCACAGCTTTCTTTGAGAAGAAATGGCAACTGGGCAACTGGTACTGGGTGACTGCGATGGCCATCAACTTTCGCAAACTGTCTGTATCCACCAGACAGAAAATCAGCATTTCTGTGGCCAACAAATTGGAGATGGTGGAGTTCAAGCTCTTAGCTTTGCCATGTGTCTGAGGAAACATTATTTTATGTGACCACAACTGTGGGATTGACAGCTGGCTGCTGTGCTGAGAGAGGGCGGAGTATGTAGAACAAGACAAACTGCTAGACTGTGAGTGAGGTGCAGGCAGAGATGTTATGGTGGAATGAGAAAGATGTATTGTACTATGTGACAAAAAGCAGCAGTTATGTTTACTTCCATAGCAGCTCACCAGCTCTCACTCACGCCAACTGTGGTGGGTAAACAATTTCTGCGGCAGTAGACCTGTGGGTGAGGATTAGGAATGGTGACGGAGGAGGAATAAGCAGCAGATGGGGTTGATGGGATGGCCAGTTGTTGGTGAGGCTCACTAGTCGCATTTTAGTGCATTGAGATTACCACACTAAGGCATGTTGATTGTGCATGTGCTGGTTCTTGCATGTAGTTGTCAAATATTGTTATATTTGCATTCACTGAGTTTTTTTGCAAATTTGACAAATAACTTGTGTTGGGTAATCCTTTGCGGTCTCAAAAAATGCACAAGCTAGGTTAAACCTTGCCTCCCTTGTCAATTACACACTTGCAACCGGTGCTGGCCACAGGCAGAGTTGGGGCTGAGAATGCAGTGCTTGTCGTGGTTGCCTCACGTCGTGTCTTTGTGGGAAGCCACAATGTAACCTTTTCATCTTCCTCCTTCTCCACTTCCTCTGCTGAGCTACCTAGCTGCATACCTCTGGGTTTACACCAAGTTGGATCTACAACCTCATTGTGATCCTTTCTGTTCTCACACTCCTAACCCTGAGCGTCACCCTCCTCCTCTTCCTGCCCAGAAACTACAGTATGCGATCTCCTCTTGCCCTGCTTCAAGTGGACCAAGCGAGAGACCCAAATCAGTAAATGGAAATGTGAATAGGTCTTCAGAGTGTCCAATTGAGAGATCAGTTGTCTCCAGGCACTCAGCATGGTGGGAGGAAGGAAAATCAGGTTGAGGAATATGCGGTCCAGACTCACGGCTACTTGACTTGACTGTGTTGAAGACAGGATGCTAGTCGTGGTGACCAAGTGACTGGCGGTGGCAAAGTGAGCGGAAGCATTATCCAACCAACAGCTTTTTGACACTGCTCTGTGTTCAATAGTGGTGTGTTGCACTCCCCTTTTTATTTGGACAGAAAGGTTGGGCGAGAAGATGTTGGTGTTTGTTGCGGCACAATTTTAGCTTGCTTACAGCCTTAGCCTCAGCCTCTGCATGCACCATCACTATCACATCCGGTTCCTCATCCCTTGCCACACGCCTTGCCCATATTAAATGGAGGTGTCATGCTCCTATGGTAGGCTTGGGACTGGTGCGCTGTGCCAGGGGTTAATCATTGTGGCCTCTCTCTGGATATAGGAAGGCTTTTTATAGCCTCAGGTTGCTCAAATCCTTGTCAGTTATACTCCTGCCCTCAGCTGAGTTAAGTTGACCCCTGTGTGCCTGTGCCTTCTGCCTGTTCTCATGTGTGATAACCTGGTTCTGACCCGGTCTGTTTCCCGTTTTGTATTTGCCTGCTGATTTGCTACTGTCTGCTTGCTCGTCTGGTTCTTGGACTTCTGCATGGTTTGACTATCTGTTCTGTCTGTCCCCTTGGTATTGTTACTGCCTCTCCCGGTTTCCTGACTCCTTTTGCTTGGCGCTGAGTACTCTCCTGCTTCTGGTGCTCCTACCCGGTGGCCCCGACTTGTGTTATCATTCTGCGGTCCGGTCGGACCCCGACACATTCTGCTTGCTCCTCTGGGCATCCTGCTGTTGGCTCTGCCCCGGTCCCACCCCCTGTGGTCATGTGCCGCAGGTCCTGTTTGCCAGCGGTTACCTGCCGTCCCGGCTCTGTCCCTGGACGCTGCAAACACCGTTCGTCTGCATTGCACAGGGTGCGTACGTACCGATGGGTACCTAGTACGTGGTCCATGATATTATAACAGACCACAACTTTTTTTCCGCCTTCTGCAGCATGGACCCAACGCATGCTCTGTCTGAGCAGGTTAAGCACCTGATTCAGATGCTGCAGAAGTTAACTTTGGAGCACAGTTCAGGGGGCTCTGACTTCGGGGATACAGGGGGCAGGGATTAGAGATGTCACTTTAGTTCATCCCGAACCCCTGGTTGAGTTACCCAATATGTTTCCCGGTAACAAGAATTAATTTAGAGTGTTTATAGAAGGCTGTAAGCTCTTATTCTCCTTGAGACCACGCTCCTCTGGGGATGAGAGTCAGAGGGTGGAGGTGATTATGTCTGCTTAGGGTGGCTCCACAAGCCTGGGTATTTTTTCTTCCCTCCGCGGACCCAGAGAGCGTGTCTGTGAATGCATTTTGAAGCCCTTGGGCACATTTACGATGAGCCTGATCAAGTGCGCTTGGCTGAGGACATGGTGATGCATATCTGTCAGGGGAAGCACTCGGACGAGTGGTTTTGCTCAGAATTCAGACATTGAGCTGCAGAGGTTTCATGGGACGATGCTACCCTCTGGGGTTTCTTTTGTAGATGCTTGTTTGAATGCCTGAAGGATGCCTTAGCACTTCATCCTCCACCTGACACTCTGGAAGAGGTGTTATGCAACTCGAAATACCACTGTTCTCCAGAGGAGGTGAGGTTGGAGCTACCTCTGAGGTTATGGAGGTTGGCTTTGTCACCTTCAAGGAGAAAGAGAGAAGACGCCGCAGTGAAAAGCAGTTGTGCTTCTATTGTGGAGAATTAGAACACTGGAAGAAGGACTGTCCCTCCTGCCCTTCATCATCCAAGACAGCAGGAAACGACTAGGTCTGGGTAGTAGTTAATGAGGCTATCCAGACCTTCAGGTACACTTTTCCTCATGTTTCAAAGTTTTGCTGCAGGTGGAACTCCTAGTGGATAATTGTCTTTCTTTTTCTATAGCTTTTGTGGATTGCTGTTCGTCCATCAACCTGGTCAGTCCCCATTTAATCTTCCGATGCAAGATAGGGACAGTTACACTCCAGACTCCTGTTAAAGTGGTGGCCATTGACTTTTCTCCCCTCACCAAAGAAGGGATTTGTTGTCTCGGAGGTCTTCTCGTTCAAAGTGGGCTCTAATCATGTAGAGGAAATAAGTTGTTTCATTTTGGAGAATTTGCCGGCTGGGTTGGTTTTGGGTATGCCCTGGTTATAAAGCCATAACCCTATCATCAATTGGGAGATGGGGGAAATTGCCCGATGGGCTCCTAATTGTGTTAATCATTGTTGTAAACCTGAATTATTATTTGAACCGGACAAACCTGTCTCTGTGTTGTCTGGAGGGTATTCTGGAGTATCTGAAGGACTTCGCGGATGTGTTCCCTGAAAGTGAGGCTGAGGTTTTAACGCCACATAGGCCATTTGATTGTGCAATTGAGTTGGTTTCAGGGGCTAAGTTACCGAAAGTCCATCTGTTCAATTTATCTGGTCCTGAACGTTTAGCCATGAAGGAGTATATTGCAGAAAGCCTCCGTAAGGGACATATACGGCCTTCCGTTTCTCCTGTGGCTGCGAGGTTTTTTTCGTGAAGAAAAAATATGGTGGTCTGCTCCCTGCCTCGACTTTTGAAAACTCAACAAAATTACTGTAAGAAACACCTACCCTCTTCCCCTTATCCCAGATTTATGTAACCAGTTATCGGGGGCCAAATGGTTCTCCAAATTAGATCTCTGGGAGGCTTACAATCTGATAAGGGTTCGGGAGGGGGACGAGTGGAAAACGGCATTCCTCACATCAGAGGGACTTTTAGAAAATCTGGTCATGCTGTTTGGACTTTTTAATGCTCCCGCTATTTTTCAAAATATCATCAATGTGGTGTTTGCGGACCATATAGGCTGCTTTGTTATTTATTTGTATGACATTTTAGTGTATTCCCCAGACACTCAGACTCATTTACAACATCTACGCCTGATTCTATAAAGACTCAGGGAAAATCAGTTGTTTGTTAAATTGGAAAAATGCTCATTTTTTGTTCAAGAACTGTCTTTTTTGGGTCTGATTGTTTTCTGTGAGGGGTTTCACATGGATCCCAAGAAGGTGCAGGCGATTGCAGATTGGGTTCAACTCTGAGATCTTAAGGGGCTGCAGAGCTTCTTGGGATTCACAAACTATTATAGGAAGTTCTTTAAGGGTTTTTCACAAGTGGTTAAACCGCTTACTGATCTTACTCATAACGAGGCGGATGTTAGAAATTGGTCTGTGCTCACCATTGAGTCCTTCTTGGCACTTAAGAAATGTTTTATGTCCGCTCTGATTTTGGTACAGCCAGACTTGTCCAAGCCTTTTATTGTTGAGGTGGATGCTTCTGAGGTGGGTGTGGGGGCAGTGTTGTCCCAGGGTCCTGCCACTTTAACCAACCTTAGACCCTGTGCATTCTTTTCCAAGAAGATTTCATCCGCCGAAAGAAATTATGATGTGGGCAACAGAGAACTTCTTGCAGGCAAATTGTCATTTGAAGAATGGAGGCACTTTGTGGAATGGGCGGCTCATCCAATTACAGTAATCATGGATCATAAAAATTTGGCATATATTGAGTCCGCTAAAAGGCTGACTCCTAGACAAGCTCATTGGTTGCTTTTTTCATGCATTCAGTTTTCTATTACTTTTCATCCTGGTTCCAAGAATGTTAAAGCGGATGACTTATCCAGAAGTTTTGAGCATGTATCTCCCCCTGAACCGCCGTCCTCCATTCTTCATCCCAGGATGGTGGTGGCAGAGGTCTCATCTGAGTTGGAACGAGAAATTGTTGGGGCCCAGTCTCTGGCCCCTGCTTCTAAGCCAGGAGATAAATTGTTTGTTCTGGAACATTTGCAGTTTAAGCTCATGCAGGAGTTTCATGAATCCAAGCTAAGTGCCCATCCCGGTATTACGGTCATACGAAAGGTGGTGGCCAGAGTTTTTTGGTGGCCTTTGCTTGGTTCCTAGGTAATGAAATTTATATCTGCATGTGAGGTTTGTGCCCGTTCAAAAAGCACTCATAGCCGGCGGACTGGGGAACTGGTGACTGTCCATGGACTTTTATCTCCGGGCTCCCGCCTTCCAAGGGCAATACCGTGATATGGGTGGTGGTGGACAGATTTTCAAAACAAGCACATTTTGCTCCCTTGGTGGCATTGCCCTCAGCATAGCCTTTGTCTAGGTTGTTTGAGCAGCATGTGGTCCGATTGCATGGGGTACCCCTGAATATGGTGTCTGATAGAGGTGTGCAGTTTGTGGCCAAGTTTTGGAGAGCATTCTGTAAGAAGTTGGGCATTTCGTTATCTTTCTCTTCTGCATATCACCCGGAGAGTAACGGCCAAACTGAACGCACTAATCAATCCCTGGAACATATTCTTAGGTTTTTCACCTCTGTCAAACAGGATGACTGGTGTGACGCATTACGGTTAGCCGAATTTGCCTTTAACAATTGGGTGAATTGGTCCACCAGTATGTCCACATTTTTTGTCAACTTTTAGTCCACATTTTGGGGAATTCTCATATTTGGATTCCGGGTGCCTGGGGGTGGAGGTATCCGTTCTGCAGTTAAAAAATCTATGGGCTTAAGTCCGGCAAAATATCTCCAGGGCTCAGGGGAGGTATACATTTTTTGCAGACAAAAAGAGAGTCCAGTGACACATGTTTCAGGTGGGGGAGAAAGTTTGGGTTTCCACACGGAACATCAACCTGGAGGTTCAGTAGGCCAAATTGTGACCAAAGTTCATTGGTCTGTACGAGATTTTGGAGATAGTCAATCCGGTGGCATATAGGTTGTGTCTGCCTGCCTCGTATAAAATGTCCAATGTGTTCCATAAATCTCTGCTGAAAACTTTGGGGTCAGTCAAGGACAATCCTGGGTCTGTGGCTCCTCCAGTGCTGGTGGAGGGTCACATGGAATATGAAGTTGGACTAAGGCTAGTTTCACATTAGAGCTTTTGAGCGCAGCGACGGCCTGCGCACGGCCGCCGCTAAGCACCGTCAAAAAGGCGCATGTGCCGCCAAACGCATACTGCGCCCAGCCTGCGCCCCCAGTGATAAAGATAGGGGACGCAGGACGCATGCAGCGTCATGCGCCGGTAGGCGGAGCTACCGGCAGAGGCGCGGCTTAGCGGCGGCCGTGCGCAGGCCGTCGCTGCGCTCAAAGCGCTAATGTGAAACTAGCCTTATTGTGGATTCTCTGATGGTGCGTCGCTCCTTGCAGTATATGGTTCACTGGAAGGGGTATGGGCCGGAGGATCGCTCGTGGGTCCCTGCTCACTTGGTTCATGCGGATCTCCTTGTTCAGTCATTTCATGCCAAACACCCAGGGAAGCCTGGGGGTCTGTAGGCCCCCTGTTGAGAGGGGGGTACTGTCATGATCCTATGGTAGGCTTGGTACTGGTGCACCAGGGGTTAATCATTGTGGTCTCTCTCTGGATCTGGGAAGGTTTTTTATACCCTCAGGTTGCTCAAATCCTTGTCAGTTATACTCCTGTCCTCGGCTGAGTTAAGTTGACCCCTGTGTGCCTGTGCCTTGTGCCTGTTCTCCCTGTTCTCGTGTGTAATACCTTGGTACCAGCCCAGTCTGTTTCCCAGGAGAAACAATCAAAAATTTCTTCAACTGTGACCATACTGGTCACCACTGACACCCAATCCTGGTGCCATACAGGGCTTCTTGCCCTTTTGGAGACGCAGAAAAGTCTGTGATATTTTTTCCTCCAGTGCAACTAGCACAACACATTTATTAAATGGTCACTTTAATCAATGCAGGGCCACTGACCAGTGTAGCAGGCCGCATTCTGGCCCTGAATAATAATAAGAACAAACATGTGGCTTGAAGATCCACTGGAAGATGAATTATCACTGTCCCTCTGACTTCTTTCCCCGGCCAGCGGCTGATTCATAGTACCTGGAGTCTCCTGCTCCCATGACCTGACTGTGGCCACCGTTTCCATTATCGTCGGCGCTGATCCCTGGCTTGCTGTGGGGATAGCAGCCGTTGCATGCGGCCGCACATAATACTATGCCTCCCACAACCATCTCTCCTTGATGCTGGAGACTACTTTCACTGCCACAGCATATGGTCTCCAGGGCCCCTCTTCTTTGATAAGTGTCACTCGGCCCCATTCCTGCAGAGGACCGTCAAATGTAATGGACCTGGTGTTACCGTAAACCTTGACCCTGGTCTCAGCCTCATGGATGAACTCATACCCTCTGGTAGGGTTAAAGTATTTGATTAGGCCACGTGTCAGCCGCCTGGACATGGTTCCTTTGCTGGGGCGCTGCAGCTCCTTTAAGGTTTGGTGTTCCTGTCATTACTTTCCCTCAATTACTCCTGCCACCCACCGGCCTGTGGGAGCCTTGGGTTTGTCCAGGTAGGCACCGCAGGGAGGCACGGAGACTGGGGAAGGTGGTGGGGCAGGCGTTGATGTGTGAGCTGAGGTAGGAGTAGGTGACGTACTCACAGAGACTGCAGGGGAACCAATTCTCCAGTTCTCCCATTCACCAGCCTCCGGGGCACGAGTCTGACTTCGCCTGGGCTACTGATAGCTCCCAGTCCTGTCGGTCGATGCCTCCGTGGAACGACATACTTCTTTGCTGCATCTGCACACATATCTCACTAGGAAATGGCGTCTCTCTTCCGGGCATGCTGTCTTCCTCCTCTGAACTCTGCCCATTTGTGGGTGGAGCTACTTCTGGCTGCTCCACCTGTTGACCGTCATCTTCTTGTCAGTGTTCGGTGCCATCTTTAAGTCTCTAACGGCTGCAATCCTTGCCTTTTTCTAGGTTCCTCTGCACTCTGCATTTAAAGCATCACAATCCTGCCGAATACGCCATTTCTGTATGGTGGCCAGGGTGGTAGTCATGGCAATGGGCTGTACGGTTCCCACACCCTGGCGCCCCACAGATAAAATACAATGTCACTTCTGCTGCATGTGCAGCATGTGCAGCAGTGCTCTCACAGTTACTGTCAGAGTCCCCTCGGCTTCTGTCACTCCAGCTCTGCATTTCCAAACTTCACAAACCATCTCAGAGACTACTCTTTTCCAACAGTTTAACTTTACTAAGCAGTAAGGTATTCATCAAATATGCAGCACAGTGTACACAGATGAGCATCTCTCAACTATACCTGCCTTCTGGGCAGCCTATATTCGTCCTGATAATTCTATCTTTCTTCTGGCAATTCCTGCCTCGCTTCATGAAAATCCCTGTCCCATCCAGGTCTTCAGTCTCATCAGCTTCCTACCATCCCCTGGTCTGGCTTCAATGGGAAAAGGTGCCAGGTTCGCCATCTCAGTTTCACCTGCCCCAGTCGTAGACTCCGGATCGTTCTTTGAATGGCCCTGTCTTTGCTGGTGACTGACTGCACGACTCTCAGCCTGGGGCCCCTTCCGCTCATAGCAGATTTATCCTCATGGATGGCAGACTGTCTTTCTCACTGATGCTCCTTACTCCTTGCCCTGGGCAAGGCTGCCTAGGCTCTTCTGCCTGTGCTAAGTAGTGGAGAATTTATAACTCTAAAGGGTACTTCAGACATAGTGAGATCGTTAGCGAGATCGCTGAAATGTCATAGGTTTTGTGACACAACAGCGACCTTGCCAGTGATCTCGCTACGTGTGACACATAGCGGCGAAAGGCCCCCTGCTGGATATCGCTGATCGTGCTTGAATGTCCTAGGCCATTTTTGATCATTGGTGTCCCGCTGGCCAGCATGTATCGCTGTGTTTGAAGCCATAACAATGACGAGCGACCTCTTTGGCAACTCAGAACTCAGGGACGCAGGCGTGATTTTGCTTTGTCTTTTCAACACTTCCTCGGCTCCGATTAGTGGTCTCAAATTAGGATCTTTGTAGCGTTTCCTTTTATAGGTCAGCTATCAATTATATGCAATCATAACATTTAACATGTACAGTTATAATAATCGCATGTCCCTATGTCAGTGACTGTGGATCCAGGAATAAATAGCGCGCTAGCGACTCAGACAGGGACGCTGAAGCAAACCGCGTAGTGATAACACAGTAGTGGCCACTGGCCACCAATTGGAGCAGAGGGGCGTGGAAAAGGCAACGCTGAAGCACGCCTATCAAGGTCTGAGTCGTCAGAATAGCTGCTGTGTGATAAGGTCCTAACGACCGCCGAGGTCATTATACGGATCGCCATATCATTGCTGCATCATTGCGTAGATCTGTCTGTTTGACAGCTTACTAGCGATGCACCGGTGATCCTTACCAGGTCTTATCGTTGTCGGGAATGCTGGAGCGTCGCTATGTATTATGGGTCCCTAAGACTTTTAAATCAGTCTCCCTTATCACTCACATTTAATCCAGCAGGGGAAGTCCATCATATTGTCCAGAGGGATTCCTCACCAGGCAATTTCAGTGATTCCTCAGCCTTTCTTCCCTCCTTTGGTCCTCTTGCTGAGGGGTTTCACAGCTATACCTGGAGCCGACCTCTCTTTCTTACTGATGCCGGCCACAGCATCCGGGGGAATCCCCTCTCTCGTGCAGAGGCTCACACAGAGAGATTACAGGCAGGTAGAGAGGAACTTTGTCTCCTGTGTACCTCTGGCTGATCTATTCCGGCAGGGAGAAGGGGAGAGATCACAGACTCACAGGTTTCCAGGCTTGCTGCAGTGCAGCTGCTTTCTTCTTTAATCCTGGTTTGGACACTTCAGGTGGGATCTTTGTGGACTCCTGTAGTGCTGGAAATCACGCAAGTGGGATTTTGCTTGAATAAATCTGAAGGATAATAAACTTAGAAGGGTCTTGTGGCAGGAGAGATGTGTGCACACCTCCTTCTCCCTCAGTGCCTCTAGCCCGACTGCCTCAATACAGTAAATCCTGCAGCTTAGCTTACAGCAAGCTCCTCCTAAGCTAAACATGTCTATTAATCTAAGAACTGTGTGTACTGAAATGCCCCCCCATCTAGTGGCCAAATGAAGGTACTACACTCTCCCTGTAAACCACAGTGCACAATCTATGTACATGGCAGCATCAAGATATAAGACAGTATACATAAAGGACATAGCATAACATATATACACATTATAGATTTAACTTTTAAGGTAATACACCAGTAGGTGTAGCAATACCCTTAATATGAGTGGTAATACATTATAAGTGTAGCAGTACCATAATAACATTTTTATCATACCCTTACACATTTACAATACAGTACATGACACACATCAAATACAGTCACATTAATAAACATTATGTAACCCAGACACAATTAGTATACCAAAGAGAAGGGGAAGCATAAGAGGGTCACCGTCACCTTCTTACACAACTGCCGTATTGTCATATGTAAGAGTTACGCTCAGACCCTTACACACCTGCAAGCTGAAGAAAAAATAAATAATTGGGAACGCAGCTATAATAATGTATGTAAAGCACTATATTGGCAAAACATAATAAATAAAATAGATTTTTTTCTTATCCCCTCTTTTTACAAAAATATATTCTGTAGATATAATGAAATTGAATAAAAAAAGCATGTCAAACTGCAGGGTATTATTGTGATTTACTAACAATCCTGATTTTACAAATGAATATGTTTGGAGCAATTGATATAGTAAAACTTTCTAGGCAATTTAAATAAAACAATATTCTATGCCAAGAAAGCTAAGCTCCACTCTAATAAATCGAGGAAGACCTTCCCGATATTTTTCTAAAATAAATATTATTCTTTTTATGTTTTTGGTTTATTTATATATATGAAGCTATAAGAGTAAAAAAGCTCACTAAAATGTGCAATATCACAATTTCACATAAAATATAAAAAAGAAATAATAATTGAACTATTTATTTAAAAGACTGAAAGCTTCTATGCTACTCCAAGAATTAGAGAAGCAGTGGAGTAATACATATGAACTTGGGAATGTCATGGCTTGCCCCCCAGCTGGATAATAGTCTTGTCAAACTCAACTTTTATGGAGGTATCTATAGAAAAATCTTGCTTTCTGACTCAGCATGGTAGGAAAGTGAGTTTTGTGATATTTTAAAATGATACAGGAAGCCTCCACAGGACTACCTGCAGATTTCATTCTACAATACAAGCCCACAAAGCAACCATGGTTTCGAGTGGCAATGTCCTGGGGCTTCTTTTTATTTTGTCTGACTCCTCCTGTTAAGAATATGTCAGATCATGTTGCTGAAGTGATAACTATAGGTATTCTAAGAAGACCTTTACAATGAAAGGGCTGAATTGTTATGTATGGCAGCTCTACCACAATGGAGAAAAAGAAGATGTGCAGTCATTGTAATTTCCCTGTCCTGGAAGTGCATTGTACTGAAAACAGTTTGATCTTTTTTTCTGTTCTGCAAGATACTAGTAATTTTAAAAGAACCTTTTTTTTTCGTTCTGTTTTACAGCTAATAATTAAATAAGTAAAACGTTTAAAAATATTTTCTAATTTGGAAAGCAGTTTGTGTTTTCCGCCTTATGGATATCTCTATTGGCTTCCTAAATGAAAATAAATGCATTTTTATAAATTAATGAGTAGTCAAAAAAATAAGAAACTAAAGGAAAATGTAAATTTATCTTCCAGATCAGTACTCTAGTAAGTGAGTATACACTGCTCAAAAAATAAAGGGAACACTTAAACAAAAGAATATAACTCCAAGTAAATCAAACTTCTGTGAAATCAAACTGTCCACTTATGAAGCAACACTGATTGACAATCAATTTCACATGCTGTTGTGCAGGTGTAATAGACAACAGATGGAAATTATTGGCAATTATCAAGACACCCTCAATAAAGGAGTGGTTCTGCAGGTAGGAACCAAAGACCACATCTCAGTACCAATGCTTTCTGGCTGATGTTTTGGTCACTTTTGAATGTTGGTTGTGCTTTCACACTCGTGGTAGCATGAGACGAACTCTACAACCCATACAAGTGGCACAGGTAGTGCAGATCATCCAGGATGGCACATCAATGCGAGCTGTAGCAAGACTGTTTGCTGTGTCTCTCAGCGTAGTGTCCAGAAGTTGGAGGTGCTATCAGGAGACAGGTCAGTACACCAGGAGGCGTGGAGGGGACCGTAGGAGGGAAACAATCCAGCAGCAGGACCACTACCTCCGCCTTTGTGCAAGGAGGAACAGGAGGAGCACTGCCAGAGCCCTGCAAAATGACCTCCAGCAGGACAAAAATGAGTATGTGTCTGCACAAACTGTTAGAAACCGACTCCATGAGGATAGTCTGAGGGCCCAATATCCTCAGATGGGGGTTGTGCTCACAGCCCAACACCGTGCAGGACACTTGGCATTTGCCACAGAAAACCAGGATTGGCAAATTCGCCATTGGCGCCCTGTGCTCTTTACAGATGAAAGCAGGTGCACACTTAGCACATGTGACAGATGTGACTGAATCTAGAGGTGCCATGGAGAGCGATCTGCTGCCTGCAACATCCTTCATCATGACCGGTTTGGCAGTTGGTCAGTAATGGTGTGGGGTGGCATTTCTTTGGAGGGCCGCACATTGAGTTTTCAGGTTCCGTCTGAAGGATCCAAATGTGGTGAATAACCGGACGTGTTGGGGCCCAGAAGTCCAAAGCATGGGGGATATTCGGGGGAATCTTGAAGGCTATTGGGTGAGGAAAATAAGCGTGGAGGAGTGAAGGAGGTCCTGGGAGGACTGGAGATTACGTGAGGTAAGGGTGGTTTCACATTAGCGTTTTTGTGCGCTGCGTTTGCGGCGCATCCATGCGCATGCGTCATGCGCCCCTATCTTTAATGTGTGGTGCATGGGCTTGCATTTGCACGCGTTAGTATGCGTTTTGCAGCGCATGCGTTGTCTGGACGAGTGCGTCATGTGGCGCCAAACGCAATATGTTGCATTTTTCTGGCTCCAATTTTTAGTCGAAAAATGCATGCGCACTCTTGCGCAAGGAGTGCGCCAAAAAAACACATAAACGTCTATGGGAGCACTTATGTGTGCATAGACATGCGCACGACTGCATTAGCGTGCGCATGCATTGTCTGAGCAGGGACTGTCTAGACCAACCCCCCAAAAAAGATACATAAATCTTGTGGGTGGGCATTGTTTTTCCTTCACTATTCTTCTGACTCTGGAGACGACAGCACAGCTTTCGGACATGTAAGTATACCAGCTAATGGTTTTTTTTTTGCTGTGCAGTATCTTTATTTTTTTTCTGGTTTAATTTTATTCTTGCAGAATTCAGGAGGATCATGGCATCAAACAGTGATAATTCCCACAGTGGACAACCAAGTGAAGTGAGTACATTATCAACTGTTCCAAAGTATTCACTGTCACTTCTACACATGTGTAAAATTTTTATTTTTCCTTCACAGAGCTCTTCAAGTGGTGAGGAAGGACAGGAGCAGCCAACTCGGGGTCGAGCATCGGTGGCAACACGGCTTGTAAGTATTTTTTTTCCCTTTTTTAACCCCATTAGGAAGCCTGCAGCAGTGCCTGTGACAGATCGCTGCTCTGTCACATTGATGTGTGATGTGACAGATCAGCGATATGTCACATGACCCCCTGTGAAATGTGACAACGTCAACGAAATTGTTTAGAAAAAGGGTCGAAATATTTTAAAATAAATTTAAAAATAAATTTACCCAAAAAAAAAAAATTATTCCACAATAGATTTTTTTTTTTAAATTTAAATAACATAAAATACTAAAATTACTTTTTCCTCACAGAGGTCTTCAAGTGGTGAGGAAGAACAGGAGCAGCCAACTCGGGGCCGAGCATCGGTGGCAACACGTCGTGTAAGTATTTTTTTTCCCTTTTTAAACCCCATGAGGAAGTCTGCAGCAGTGCCTTTGACAGATCGCCATTATTGTCCCTTCCGTAACGACACACCCTATAAAACCCCTTTAGCGAACCACGTTAAAAAAAAATAAAAAAATTACAAACAAAAAGATAATGCTTTATTATCATAAAAAAGTGCTATATTGCGCAATCAAAAAGAGGAATATAAATATAAATAACCATGGTACCGCAGAAAATGTCATCTTGTCCTGAAAAAAAAGAGCCATCACACAGCGTAATCAGCAAAAACAAGAAAAACTTATAGCTCACAGAATCAAGTGATGCCAAAAAAATGAGACCTCACATGACTTGATGGGTCAAAATATGTGAAAATTCTAGCTGTCAAAATATGGTGCTGCAGAATCTATTTTTACAATCGAAACTGTCTTTTATTGTGCGATAGCTGTCAAAAATAAAAACCCGCTCTAAATCCAACCCCCTTTTAACAACAGTTCTGGAAAAATTAAATGAATGCAATTTTACCACTCGTGAAGTACAATATGTCAAGAGAAAAAAATGTCAGAATCACCAGTATCCATGGAAGCATTCCAGAGTTATTACCTCATAAAGGGACATTGGTCATAATTTTAAAAATTGGCCCAGGAATTTACATGCAAACTCGGTTCATGCAGCCACCACCAGCGGCAGCCTTTCCACCAGTACCACAGCTATCAAGTCTAATACCGAGTTCTGCTGCATATCATTGTGAATCCACCACCATGCCCACAGCCTCCCAACACCACTACACAATGCCGGGTGCTGGGGACCGCCACTACACCGCTCTGCCAAGTCCTGTTCATGCAAGGACATCCACCACCACCAGGCCAGCCCACCACACAGACCTGACGCTGGGTCATGGTCATACAAGGAGGTCCACCACCACCAGGCCAACCCACCAAACTGAGCAGACGCTGGTTCCTGGTCATGTGCACAGGTCCACCACCACCAGGCCAGCCCACCACACCGAGCACACGCAGATGCAGGGTACATTGACCACACCCACCACAAGGCCGTGTACCCAAACACTGCAGTGCCACCGTTCCAAAAAAAGAAGGAGAACTGTCCATGTATCTCCACCATCACCTCCTACACCATCAACCCCTCCAGCATCACCTACCCCTTTGTCTTTCCAGTATCCCAGAAGTTCCGGCTAGTATACTTGGCAACTCCCCTTCGTCCAACTCAAACTAATAATGTTTGCAAATTAAAAATTTTGTTTTTTTACACAACAAATGACTGTTCTTTGACTCTCCCGTCGCCGGCAATACACCGTGCGCCGTATACACAAAAGTTTTTTCACACCTCAGATTTCAATGTCAGTTCCAATGTACAATATAATCCTTAACTTTTCTTTGTTTTTAGCTCGCCAGCTTTAGGTATCTTTCATTGAGCTATGAGGTGTCCAAAACAACACAAAGAGGAGGGGGTCAGGTCACCTTGCCAGTTGTAGGCACTATTGCACTCATGATAGTACATTTTTAGTTTTTTTTTTTTTTTAAATATGGAAAATTTCACTAGGATTAATGAAACATAAAATGGAAATTTTTATTTAAAAAAAGGTGTATTTTATTGGTAGCAACATTACCAAAAATGGTAGTAGGTTTTTTTATGAACAGCACAGAAAAGTTACTATAATAAGGCCACAAACACTATACCATTGGATCTTGCCATGACAAACTCCCAACATCGGAAACAAAATAGGCCGCAAATCTATCCCTCATTTGTCCTATTTCAACTGTTGACCTCAGAGGGTGTTGCTGGTAATCTGGCAATGGATTAGAAAGAGGTTCATCAAGTTGAACGTTGGATCGCTCTTTAGCCATTATGTAGTTGTGGAGAACCACACACGCCTTGACCACCTCATCCACTGTTTCAATTTTTAGATTAATTGCTGTTTGCAAAATGCGCCATTTTGAGACTAAGATACCAAAGGCGCACTCCACTGTTCTTCTTGCCCTGGACAGTCTGTAGCTAAAAATCCTTTTAGTATGGTCCAAGTCACGACTAGAATATGGTTTAAGGAGATTAGCGCACATCTGAAAGGCCTCATCCCCAACCACAACAAACGGCATTGCAGGTCCTTCAGTGTTGGAAAGTGGTTGTGGCTGAGAAAAATTGAAATTATTCAGATATAATCGCTGGCCCATGTCTGAGTCTCTAAATGTTCTCGAATCATTAGCACATTCAAATGATTAAATGTCCACGGCCACAAAGCTGCAGTCCGCACCAGCAATGGCCATGAGCACTAAAGAAAAATATTTTTTATAATTGAAGTACTGAGATTCAGTTCTTGCCGGTTTGGTAATCTGGATATGTTTGCCATCTACTGCTCCAATACAGTTGGGAAAATCACAAAATTCTTGGAATTTGGCAGCTTTGTCCTTCCATATTTCCAGGGTGGGTATTGGTAAAAATTCACCACGAAGAATGTCCCACAAAGCCCGGCAGGTGTCTGCAACAATCCCAGAAAGTGTTGAAATTCCTATCCGGTATTGAAAATGGAGTGATGTTAATGTCTCTCCAGTAGCCAGAAATCTAATAAAAAGCAAAATAAAAAAATAAGTGCATTGCCAAACAATAATAATTATCAGAGGCATTTAGTTTGAAATATTACATACCGTAGTGTCACCAACAGACGCTCCTCAGCAGGAATCGCTCTCCGGAGCTGGGTATCCTGCCTGGTGATGGCTCCTTCAACGCGTCGAAGCAAATAATAAAAACTGTCTTGACACATCCTCGTGTAGTCATAATATTTGTCTGGATTTTAGCTCGGTGAATAAAGAGTGGTAAGCTCCAAAGCTCTCCCTGACTTCCACAATAGGGTGTCGCCAAAATCGCCTACGCCGGCTTCTCCGTCTTTTTCTCTTCCGTTCTTCATCACAAGCTACTACAAAAGCAAAAAACAAGCCAAGATCCAAATCAAGATTGCGGTACAAACTGTCCATTTGAAGATCCATCTTGACGCAGGAGACAGGAGCAAAATGGGAGGATTTCTTCTCTGCAGTGGTATATTTACATTAATCTCATGAAACCCGCCCACTTGTGTCCCGTTGGTTGTGTTTTCATTGAACTTCACATCTGTCCTTTTTTTTTTCTTTCATCGCATGCGCATAAAAACGCAAACGCATGCAAAAAACGCATATGAACGCGTGTAAACGCTGCGCTTTTAAGCGCATGCGTCGGAAAAAAAGATGCGTTTTTCACGCGTTTTTCAGTGCGCATGAAACGCAGCGCACAAAAACGCTAATGTGAAACCAGCCTAAGATATTGAGAGATTCGTTCAGAAATATAAGGAGGAGAAAGATTATGGATGGCTTTGCAGGTCAGTGTTAGTAGATTAAACTGGATACTCTGGGAAATTGGGATTTGCAAAGAGGGGAAGCAGAAATGTAGCAAGGAGAGAGAATAAGTCGGGCAGCAGAGCTAAGGATGGACTGGAGGCGTATGAGAGTGTTAGAAGGTATGCAACAATGGAGAATATTGGAGTAGTCTAGGCAGGAGATGATTAAGGCATGCACAAGCATTTTGGTAGAGTGAGGGTTGAGGAAAGGATGAATTCTGGAAATGTTTTTGAGCGAGAGGTGACAGCAGGTGGCGAGAGCTTGGATGTGCGGTTTGAAGGACAGGGCAGAGCCAAGGGTTACTCCGAGGCAGTGGATTTCCTGTACAGGAGAAAGTGTGATTTCATTTATTGTGATAAATCAGGTAGAGAAGATATGCGAGATTGAGGAAAGATAATTAGTTCAGATTTTTCCACGTTGAGCTTGGGGAAGCGAGAGTAGAAGAAGGAGGATATGGCTGATGGACACTCTGGGATTCTGGACAGCAGAGCGGTGACATCTGGGCCAGAGAGGTAGATCTGAGTATCATCAGCATATAGTACTGGAAACCATAGGACTTTATGAGTTTTCATAGGCCAAGGGTGTAGATTGAGAAGAGAAGTGGTCCTAGAACAGAGCCTTGGGGGACACCTCAGAGAGAGGGCAAGATGAGGAGGTAGTGTGGGAGTAGGAAACGCTAAAAGTAAGGTATGAGGAGATCCAGGATAGGAAAAGATCTTTGACACCAAAGGAAGAGAGCATCTCTAGTAGGAGGCAGTGGTCAACTGTGTTGAAGGCAGAGGGCAGATCTAGAAGGAGGAGTATAGAGAATTGTCTGTTAGCTTTGGCAGTAAATAAATCATTAATAAGTTTGTTAAGGGCAGTCTCAGTGGGATGGTGGGGACAGAAGCCATATGTAGGTTATCAAAGAGCGAGTTAGATAACAAGTGAGTGGAAAGTTCATTGTGGACGTACTGCTCAAGGAGATTGGAAGCAAATAAGAGCAAAGATATGGGGCAATAGCTGGACATAGTGCTCGGGTCAAGGGATGGCTTTTTGAGGAAAGGTGTGATTATGGCAAGTTTGAAAGCAGAGGTACCAGAAATTAGTGACAAGTTGAAGAGATGGGTTAGGGATGGCTTAAGTGTAGTGGTGAGGTTGGGGAGGAGGTGGGATAGGATCAAGTGCACAAGCGGTGAGGTGTGATTTGGAGAGATGAGCAAGCACTCCTTCAGAGATTTTGGATAGGGAAGTTATGGGGTTAGGGCATTGATCTGGTATACAAAGGGGTTTGGGTGGTCGGACAACAAAGGCTTGCCTTGTTTGGTCTATCTTATTTTTGAAGTGCATGACAAAGTCCTCTGCAGAGATTAAGGAAGAGGGGGCAGTGGTGGGCGGAGGAGGGAGTTTAAAGTGTTGAACAACTGTTTGGGGTTGTGGGGTAAGGAAGATATGAGAGATGTAAAGTAGGCCTGTTTGGCAGAGGTGATAGTCGATTTGAATGCGAGTGTTACTTGTTTGAATGAGGTGACGTCGTCTTGCGAATGCGTTTTCTTCCAATGCCGCTCTGCAATTCTGGATACTTGCGGAAACTTTTTAGTGATCACTTCTTCCGTGACTGGCTCAAAGAACGAAAGTGAGCTAGATGAAGTACAAGAGGGAAGAGAATCCTTGATACTAGGAGATTTTGAAAGACTATCCAGTCAGATACGAAACAATAATTCGCCAGATCTTCTGTGCTGAGGTTGGTGGTTAGAGCTTGCACTCTTTAGGGGGCTTTACACATAGCGATATCGCTAGCAATAGCGTACCTATGATGATTCTAGATTCCTCATCACAGCCGGAGGACTAAATAAGCCTAAAGCAAGAAAATGGGAAATCTAAAACTGCCCCAGAGCAGACCCCAAAGGAATAGACAGCCCCCACACATGTATTGACGGTGAGACAAGATGAAAACACAAACACAGGTAGGAAAATAGGCTGAGCAAACGATGGGGCCCACACTAGCTAGAAAGGACAGGAAAGGAAAGATACTGTCTGCAATCACGCCAAAAAACCCTGCAAAAATGTCCAACACTTTTGATAGCAAAAAATACCCTGAAGTCACTATATCAGCACTCTGGCATATTCTGAGAACAGAGCAAAAAGAGGCCAATCTAATAAGGGACAAAAAGCAAACTGACACATACAGTGACATAAGAGTGGAAATTCAGCACAGCCCCAGCCGGGGCTGGCTGACCACACAAAAAACTGAATAAACCAAACCAAATCAAATGTGAACATTAGCAAAGAAAACTTAGCTTGAGAAGACAGGAACTGAGCTGGAAACTAAGACCTCAGGAGGCAGGAAAAAATCACCA